>NC_142175.1:8047274-8373443 GCF_029865625.1 Vigna umbellata
AATTAAATTAAATTAAAGTTTTAAAAAAATTCTAATTTTTATTAAAAATTAAAAATTAAATTTAAACAGACATATTTAATCTTAGTTTATTATTTCAACAAGTTTTGTATCCATATTAACGATTATTTTAATAAATTGTTGCTTACAAAACACAATAACACACAATGCAGTACGATGGAAGAGGTGGTGACATCGATAGGAGTTTTAACTGAATATGTAACGTATTGTAGCAAAAGATATCTACGTCAGAGAGAAACTTCTATACCTATGTGAAAGTTTATTTAGTTTGAGGCTTCTCATAAATTATCAACTGTGACTATTTTGGTGACCGTTAGGTATCAATAGTTGCATCTTGCACCTAATCAGGGTTGCACATTTCTAAAAGATTATGGATCAACAGATGTTAAAGTGTAGTAAAGTATATCAATCACATGTTTGGACAAATTATTAGATACATTAAAATTAATTTATACATAATAAATTAAAATTTATTGTTTGTTATCATGATCACTCACCTCACTTTAATGTCTTGTAACGTCTGTTAATGTGTTAGAATTTTGTTAGCTTAAATCAAGAGTTTATACATTTTGTTATTAACAATTTTAGCTTAAAATACTTTTAACTTGTAATGCATACACATAATAAAAAGTTATTTCATATTTAAAAGTACATAAAATTATCAATTAAAAATTGTGATGATTATAATAATAATAATAATAATAGTAATTTATTAGAATTATTAAATTATAATATACAAGATAACTATGGTAGCGAAATTTTTTATGAATTTTGTTTTCCATTGTTAGTTAAGATTTAATTTTATATTGTAGAGATAATAAATAAACTCATTTTTTTAGATAATGTTTTGAATTTGATTAGATATAGATACGAATATGTGTAAACCCAATTATATAAGAATGAATATGGATGAGTATATATTTATCCTGTTTTCGTTTCTATATCGCCGTAATACTTATCTTCATTTTCATTTATGTCTATGTTTAAATTATTAAAATACTCAGTTTATTAAGTATTATTTTAATACACTTGTTATTCTTTCATTCTTTTAATTGTTTCATTTCAAATAAATATTTTTTATAATTCACATTTGAAATATTTTTATCTTTTTTAATATTTCTATATATAGTGTATATTTTATATGAGAATGTTTATAATTTAATTTAAGTATTCAATAACATAAATCTCTCAGTTACTAAGTAATATAAAAAATCTATCTCTCACTGTTCAATTATGTTAATATTTGAAAAGTTTTCATAGATTTATAAAGTTTTTTTCATCTTATCATATTCTTTAATTGTACATATATGTTTTTTTTTTATTTTCTTTAATGGTCTATCAAATTGTTTTCATGATGCACATTCGATAATTTTTTAATATTTTTATTTGTTATTTATTTTTATCAAATAAAATACTGCTTTAATATTTTTTAGACAATTATTTTATTTTCTAACTCATTATCATAAATGTAATTTGTCAGACCTCGGAAAAACGCATCCAAACCCTCCGTCAGAGTCATTTAAAACGCACCCAAAACCTCTGCGCGAACGCCAGGTGTCAAGAAACGAGGATCTGAAATCAGATAGTGAGATGCAGGTGTCAGCAGAAGAGCGGACGCTCGTTTTACGTGGGAAGAAAAATGATTTTCTGAAACCCCCTTCCCACTCTTTCTGCATGCACCCTCTTCTTTCCAAAATCTGATCTTTCATTTTCCTCCTTCTTCTCTCTAGAAAACCCTTCCTTCTCTCTACTGTAACTTACCTTTCTCTACTCCGATCACCGTTCAGGCACCGTGAAAGCATTCCCGGCGTCCCAAGCTTCATCTTGAACCGAACGAGTTTCAAGTTTGAGCTGATAAGTCTTCTTCCCTTAGTGGTTTGTTCTTTTGTTACATGCAAACCACGTTTTGGTTTCATGCGAGGGTGTAGACTAAGTTATCTTGGTTTCTTGCTGTTTGGTTTAGTTTGGAAGAGTTAAGTGATCGTGAGGGTAGAAGTTGTAGTCGGACGAACCAAGATAAATATAAGAGACAAAATATAATATAATTGTCATGATTTTTTTACTTATTATAATATAATAATTTAACATAATTGTAATGATTTTTTTATCACCATTCAACATACATCAAAGTTCAAAATATAAGAGATTTGTGTTAAATTTTAATTACTATTAATTTAATTTTTATCTTTTAAAGAAGTGATTTTCATCAAATAGTGTATTATAGTTTTTATCTTTCTAAAAACAATTTGATTGGAATTTAAAAAATTGAAGTAAAGAGAACTTTAAAGTATTTTTTTAGTTTGAATTTTTTCTTTTATATTCTTTAAAAATATTTTTAAATTTTATCATTTAAGTTTCATTAAAATTTGTAAATTTAATAAATGTTTTAGTTCTCATAAAATTTAATTTAGTAATTTAAGTTGAAATGCTTGTAATTATAATTTTTTTAAAATATTTGACATTCAGGAAAAAAAATCTTAATTTTAATATTAAAAATTTAATAATTTATATATTTTTACTATAATTTTTTTAATATTTTTATAAAAAATTAATTAATTAATATTAAAATAATGAGAAAAAATAAACAGATACAAGTAAATATCTGTTACCTGATGAGAATAAAGATGAAACAAAATTGAATATCCATTGAATTTAAGTATAGAAATAAAAATAATTTTCTTTCAAAAAATAGATATGAAATAGTGAACTTGTCGCACCCATCATATTATCATCCCTAGATACACGTAGTTTTGGTTCGTAAATAATTTTAATGCATTTTTCAATCACCGCCAGTGTCCTAATTAACGACTAAACCTATAACGATTTTTATCTTGTAGGAGCTAAAAACTGTTAAAAATATTAATTGCAAAGAAAATTTTATTTAATTAATTTATTTTCATTAGTCCCTTTTATGTAGGTTTTAAGAATACTAGGAAATATGAAGGTGAGCTTTTCATAGGCAAAATTTAAATTATATTTATAGTTTTACTAGTTGTCAAAATCAAATTCAAATTACTAATAAAATGTACTACTAATAAAAAACTATCTAATCATTAAGAAACCTACCCACAGTTCATCAATAGAAAGCCTTTAATTTTAATAATGAATAGAAATGATAAAAAAATCAATAATTATCACTAGATGTAACGCAATATTAAGAAATATAATAAAATATTTTTAAATTAATGAAATGTTATTAAATTCAACGTAATATTCATTTAATGACAATAATGAAAATAATACACTAAAATCATTAATGTGGGTGTCAGCTAAGTTTCAAGTAGTTACTAGAAACAATAATCATTATATAAAAAAGTTGATGTAATTAGCGATAAAAAAAATCTGTGACCGCGGATAAAACTGGTATCGGATAGTTATTATTTGCAGATATTTATTATAAGCGGGTAACAGATAACGAATATTTTAATACCCGCTTTTAAACGGGTCGGATGCGGATATTTTATTATTTAACCCGCGGATATTTGTTATTTGAAAAAAAGATAATAAAAATTTAATTAATATTTTTTAAAATTAATTTTTTTTATTACTCTTAAAAAGATGATATTTTAATAACAATGACTATTCCTTTCAATTATCTTTTTTTAAAAGAAAAAAAGGGTTATACTACTTTTGACTTAAAACCCTAATCGAGATATCATACATATACATAGAATCCCATTAGAAAATTCTTTTTTAACAGAGGACTCTTTTCTTCTTCCTTCAAGTTCAGCTCGCGTAGGGAGTAGGCTCCATTCCCTCTTCCTCTCTCTCTTGGTTCTAATTGGGGTTTTATTCCAATTTTGGATTTGAAATTAGGGTTTTATTTGATCTCTGATTTTAGGGGTTTCTTTTGTACGTTTTGATTCGCATTTTGAGAGTTCGTTTCTTGATTTCTTCCCTATTGATTGGTGACGCGATTTTGGGGTTATGATTCGAATGAGTGTTTTGAGTTTTTTTTTTAAGTTTGGAGATTTATGTGATTGCGTTCGTTTTTAGAATTTGGGTTTAAGGTTCCTGTTTGTGTTCTCTTGGAAATTTTTTATATCTCTGTTTCATACATTGATAGGTATTTGTGGGTTAATCTTGTCACTAAATTGAGACTTCGGTGGTTACGTGCTGTTTCTTCCTCATATCTTTTTTTTCAAAAGTTGTTCAGTATTTATTTTCTTTTAACTTGTTTAAAAATTACATTATGAGATTGTTCTCTTTAACTTCTAATTTAATTTAAACCTTATTTAAAAATTCACAAAATATATTTTTTAAATATTTGTGGGTTGAAAACGGGTATCTGTGGGTTGAAAAAAATCCGCAAATTTTTTTTATGAAAATATCCAGCGGGTAAGCGGGTCGGGTTGCGGATATGGGTTTTTGCATACAGGTCGGGTTGCAGGTAGGCACTATCCGTGCTCGAACCGACCCGTTGCTATCCCTAGATGTACTAAATATGAAAATTGTTAAAACCATTATATTAAAAAAAAATAAAAACATGTCAAGTAAACAATGTCACATCATTTTAATCATTCATACCAAAAAATAAAATGGTTCGTTTAACCAAATAGAAAACTAACTTACCCAAATATATATATCTATATCTATCTATATATATATATATATATATATATAAAGACTGGTTAAATTTTACTATTATATTAATATAAAAACCTTTTATATGAAAGCATATCCCACTTTTTTTAGCCATGGACACAGTTGTAAATCTAGTTTCTTATCTGTTTTAAGTTTGTTATTGATCTTTAACATTCATAATTAATTTTTTTTATGTTAATTAAACAACACTTAGAATCATGTTGAATAATGAATAGCGAACAAAGTCAACTATGTTATAAATTTAAATTTTCAATGATTTGAACAGCATACCAATAATGCAATGCATGTGAAACATACATTCGTTCTGTGCTAAATCTGTCAACATGTGATGGTAGGAAATCAATTAAAATAAATCATAGAATATTTATTTTCAATAATAATCAAAGTTTTGTTTTTACATTTTTATTATTATTTTTATGTAATTAATATTTATATATATATATATATATATATATATATATATATATATATATATATATATATATATAATACAATTAGGTTAATGACATGTTCTAAGGTTGTTTTTTCAAACAACATTTTTATGTATAATATTCAAATTTGATATTCTTTTAAAAAGTTGAACTTAATTTTACTTAACGTGATGTTGATAATAGTATTCATAATAAAAAAAGTTTGATAAATTTGTTTTCACCTCTTTTTTCAATTGTGTAAATTTTTAGATAATATTTATATTGGTAGTTGTAAGTCACTATCATAAAATATAACTTTGTTAAATATTTATAGCTTTTTATATATTAGGTAACATGGTGGATACAAGTAACAAATATTTATATCAAAAATAAAATATTTAATATGAATTTATATAAGATTTAGTGTGATTTAACATAAATTTTCATCAAATATTATCAAACTATTTATTAATAAAGATAACGTATAATAAAAAAAGTTTCTAAGTAGTTATAAGACTCAAATAACATTTATTAAAAGATAAGAAAGAGAAAAAAAAAAGTCAATCCAACTAAACCACAACTAAACAAACAAAATTAACTTAACCAAAACAATTTAATTAAATTTAATTAAACTATACTCTGACAGTCCTTCAGATGGGAAGAAAATGTTTTCAAGACCCATCTTAGACAGTATAGAAAGAACACTTTAACAAGAAAAAGATTTGGTAAAAAGATTAGCAAGTTGGTGGTGCCTCCTAACATGGATAAGCTTTATGGTTCTTTTCTCCATTTATTCTCAATTTCTAGATGCTTGGTTCTTTCATGATTGGAAAGATTAGTGGTTATTCGAATGGTGGTAAACTGCTACAAAAAAATAAGAAATTTGAAAGTTAGATAAGAGATTACTAATTCAAGTAAGCATAGTAGTAACAATAAGAGATTTGTACTCAACTTCAATAGAAGACTTGTTAACAATGAATTATTTCTTTGCTTTCCAAGAAATTAAGGAGTTGCCTAGAAACATGTAAAATTCAATGGTGGATTAGTTACTATCTATACAAAATCCCCACTTAGCATCATCATAGGCATGCAATTCAAAAACAAATTTACCATGAAATAAAATATCCCGCTTAACGGTATGTTTTAGGCATCTTAGAAGAAAGTAAACAACAAGTGTTCAATATGAGGATTGGCAATATATAATCTAGTTTATGGACAAAACAATAAATTAAAAACATTTATGCAACTAAAACACTATTTTTAACATGTTTTTGTATCTCATGTTCAATAAACCCAATTATAATAAACTTTAAAATAAAGCACCAAAACCAATTAAGAATCCAAGATTAGAGGCTAAATGAAGACATAAATATACACTCATCAATAGTCTTCTTGATAATTTATTTAAAACCTCTAACATTTTACTATCCTCAATGGTCATCATAGACCCCAACCAATTATTATGATGATGATATTCCAAGTCTCATAAAAAGAAAACTTTGGATTATTCCCATCATAAAACAACCTATGATGTAATAGCTCCAACAATGTTCAATAAATACTATCTCGACTTTGACATTATCCGACAACATCGGATATTGGCTACAAAGGACTTAACCATAATGATTTTTACTTAGAAAAATACTTGATCACATCACATGCATGTCTACCTAACCGTAACCAGACCTAAAAGACTCCCTCCTAGCCATGATAAACAATGTAAATAATACAATAATGTTCAATAAATACTATCTTGACTTTGGCATTATTTGACAACATGGGATATTAGGTGCAAAGGATTTGATCATAATGATTTATACTTAGAAAAGTACTTGATCACCATCATCTTTTCATAAACCTAAAAATCTCTTAGATTACAAGTCTTTGAGCTTAGGGGCTAGGGTGCAAAAGATAGGCAAGGATACTTCAATCAAAGAAAACCTAAAAAGGAAAATTTTATTTTAGATCCCATTGAAACTCTTAAATAGGAAAAAATTTTAGTTCAGTGTGCTAGTGTACTATAGAAGGCCAACTTGAGGTTGAACCTACATAAATGGTATTAGAAACAATTAACAACTTTATGTAAGGATTACACCCTTAATTAAGTAAATTAATCAATAACAATTCATTCACAATATTTTCAGGTTCTTCTTGGCAAGACTAGTGTTTATTTCCCTTATCTGATACTTCTAGACAATACTAATTCACACCTTCTTTGTTTAAGTGTGTACAATACGATAATGATAATGTGGTTGTTGATGATATCAACTTAGCACAAATTAACTATAACAACTTCAATATGTCAAGCTAGTAGCTAACAAATTAGAAAGGAAAAAGTCAACCTTAATTCATCTCTCGAGGAACATGGAATTCATTCCTAACAAATTAGTTCTTTATTAAAAAAAATCTACGGGTTAATTAAACACAATAAAAATAATACAAAAAGATAACTATAAATAAAGGATTAAATAATAAAATAATAAATGAAATAAATAAATAAAATTGTGAAAAGATAAAAGGAATTAATACAATAATAAAGAAATAACTTAATTTCATTACTTTTTCAAAATAGGATTCATCATTAGTTTTATAAAGATTTTTATTAAATTTATTTTTGTTTTATATTTCAAATTTATCAATGTAAATTCTCAAGTTAGAGAGAAGTTGTAACATCCCAAAAATATAGCAATAAACTATATAATAGAATAATTACATTTAATAATATTTCAGTTCAGTCTTACACTAGAAAAACGTACAATTCTGGCCGAACGGTCTTATAGAAAGATTACAGCTAAAACTGCACAGGATAAGCAAAACTGACCGAATGGTTTACAAAAGTTTATACTGAACGATCAAATGAAATCAAAAGAGAAGGTGATCAAACGACCACCTTACAATAACTAGACTACTGACAGAACGTCCTACTATTCGGTCTTAACTTCAACTTCTACTAAATTTTCTTCTTCCAGTGTATCACATTTCCGTCCATAATCCATAACATTTTCGTATCACATTTCCTTCATCTTTCATTAATAAACATCTCATTTAGCCACCTCGTACAAAGATTCATGAGAATTCAAAAGAGCAAACGTTCAACCCAAGCTCAGAACTAGACCGAAAATGTAGAGCGAGACCGAGAGATCTCACATTTAAGAATAGATTAGGGTCAAGGGGGTTGACATCAGGTTGAGAAAGATAACGAGTACAATCATAAATCACCCGAACTAATGGAACGAACGTCAATTTCAACATTGAGCCAACTAGATGAACTGACTCTTGATAACTCGAATTGAACATCAAAAAGACCAGATCAAGAACGAAGACTCCAGAATGAGACCAATGAATAAGGAGATTTCAAGGCATTCAAAACTAATACTTAGAATGATTCACATGAAGAAACCGAACACTTGTGAATACTTAGTTTAATTGAATTTAGTATCAAGAAATTCAAATGTCAGTCAAAGACTGAACACTATAGTGAGCGAACCCTAGAGGGCTTGAACGAACGCTCGTATTAGGAAGTTTAACTTAAGGAGACAGAACGAGTGCCTGGTACAAGACCAAACACTTACTTAGTACGAACACTTGGTATAAGCCCAGGTGCTACTAACTTATAGAAAAGAGGCTTGATAAATATACTGAGATACTACTGAAGTAGTATTTAAGAATAACAATTTCATACATATATATATATATATACATATATATATATATATATATATATATATATATATACATACTTAAGTTTATAACCGAATATCAAGACAAAACTATGCTTGGCCGAACGCTCAAGCACGATATTTCGAAGTGACTACGCTCGTCCTCAAATAGGATTCTTCCCAAATGAAAGAATCCACTACTAACCAAATTGACTAGAAAAACCGAACGGTTAAGGACCGTTCAGTAACGAACGTACATTTTCTTAGGGGAATTCACAGGATCATTTATATTCCAACTCATTTATTAACATATAGTTTCACAACTTTATAATTTATATCATAATCAATTTTCATAAGATAAAACACCCATAACATAGAAATTAATCATACTTCATATAATTCATCAATTCAACTAACGTTCATGCCATTCAAACATCATGCAAATTAAATCATATAAGCTTCCCTTACCTCTAGTGTGAACGATCGTCCTAGAGACAGAAAACGCTTCGTCTGACTACAAATCTTTCTAACCTCAACGTTCAACGACTCTTCAAACCATAATCAAACAACAGAACAAAATGGTTCAGAATAAGGATATGAATTCATGCAACCAGAACTTGGTTTGCATGTGTCCGAGAACGATCGGCTAAGGATAAGAAGAACTTACCCGTTCAGAACTCAAAACTGATCGGTTCAAATTGAAGCTTGGGACGTCGGAAGTGCTTCTACGGTGCCTGAATGGAGATCGGAGTACAAAAATGGTGAGTTTTAGTAGAGAGAAGGGAGAGCTTTTTAGAGAGAAGAAGGAGAAATGAAAGATCAGAGATTTGGAGAAGAAGGTGCATGCAGCGAGAGTGTGACGTAACTTTCAAAAACTCAGTTTTACTTAAAACGAACGTCCGCTCAGCTGCTGACACCTGCATTCCACTATCTGATTTTCGAATCCTCGTTGCTTGACACCTGGCGTCCGTTCAGAGGAGTTTTGAGTGCGTTTTTAATGATTCTGACAGAAGTTATGACAAACTCTAGTATTCAAAGAGATAAAACCAAAGATTAATTGACTAGTATCCTTTGTACTTTAAACCAAGATTTTTATGATAAACTCTAATATTCAAAGAGATAAAACTTAGAGAGAGAAAAAAAGAAATAACAATTTTAGAGAAATTATAGTTCTTTTAAAATAAAACATGAATAACCAATTTTTCTATATGAATTTTACATTTTAATAATAAAATCTTCAAGTTTTACCTATAGACCACTTCTATTCCTGCTGTTTTCTAGGTCCTTACGTATTTATTCATATTATTTACAATAAAGGTTATACCATTTATAAATTAATTATTTTATAATTGTAAAATAAAAAGAATTTTAATACACAATTTTTCACTTCTATTTTAAAAAAGAAAATTATTGTTTTAAAGTTTTAATTAAGTTTTGAGCTTTATTTGTCAATAAGTAAATTTTGTTTCGAAATAGTTATATTTTTTTAAAAAATAATTGCATAATTTATTACTTAATTATAATTATTTAAAGATTTAATGGATTGCATTGTAGCTGTTCTATTGTGTATATACTTTTCTTATCATTCTAATCCTTATCTTTAGAACATAATTAATTTGATTAATTATTGTTATAAAAAAAATACTATTATATACACTTATATTATTTTAATAATTGCTATAATAATCAACTTTTAAGCACACATTTTTTATTATAAAAAGAGCAGAAAAAACATGTATATGTGCATGTTTCCACCAGAACAAAACATGTTAAGTTTATTATTGCATGCATACTTCACTTTTTAAAACAAGAATTTTAATTAATTATAATTTTTATTATTTTAATATATACTTACTAATGTATTGTTTTCTGAAAGAAAAAAGTAGGAGTACGGAAACAAATCCATATATACCATGGCAGATATATGAAACTCCCAAATTAAAAAGTATATACCGTATTAAAAACAAAGATGAACTAGATGGTTTTTTCACATTGAACATTGAGCTGTTTAGAGGAAAGGTGAATGCGACATCTCCTTGTCATTGTCCAAGGATCTGTGACTCTATTTATATCTTTTAGACATGGTCCCCTCTTATCAGATATTAATTCCTAAAGGAAAAAATCCAACCTTTTTTGTTAATTATGGGTTTCTAAGTTTCATAATGCAGACATTACCCTCACAAAATCATTACTAAGGAAAAACTAAGCCTTTCTTAACCCCACACATTGCAATGCCAAGGTCATTAAATTGGATGTAACTTCAATTATCAACAGCCAATGTTTTGTAATGACATTGTACTATCAAGAAGATATGTACTATCTTTAGATCACACTAAGAAGAAACCAATCCAATCAACTCTTGAACACCCAAAAGTACAACAGAACCTTTGATAATTATTTAACCATCTTGAAAGCACTCTTTTAATAATAAAAATTGGCTCAAAATGATATCAAATGAATGTTATAAAATTTCTTTACGAAAGTATATCAAATGCATAAATAAGGGCATCTTCTTGTTCTTCATTCTTAAACAACCACTAATTGTTTCTTTTAATGATCCCCTATTTAGTAAAATAGTTTCCCTAATTTTGTTTGAGAGTTTTATCGCCATTGTAGTTTTACCCTCCAACTCTACTCCATAGTACATTTGACAGAAAAATAGGAAAAGGAAAATGATAAAAAAAATCTTTTTGCCTTGATCATGACATTAGAAAATATACTAGGCCAATGCAGTTGAATACCATTTTTCAATGCATATATTGTAAAGCCTCGGAAAATTAAACCGTAAGTCATCTGTCAAATCAAATTAATACAATTAAAACCTGTTCAGTGCAATTAAAACGCACTTCCATAACTCTGCCACTCACGCCAAGTGTCACCAGGGGAGATTGGAAGTCAGTCAGAGGAGTGCAGGTGGCAGCAGGAGGACGCACGGCCGTGTGGACGTGGGACAGACAAAAACGATTTCTGAAAAATCTGCCTCCACTCTCTCTGCATGCACCTTCTCCCTCCCGAACTCAGACTCCATTTTTCTCCACCTTCTCTCTAGAAAACCTCCAACTTCTCTCTACTGTAACTCACACATCTCTTCTCCGATCACGTTTCAGAACCGTAGGAAAGTTCCCTGAGACGTGAGCGTCATTTTGGACTGAACAGATTGAGAATCTGAGCTGGTAAGTTCTCGTCTCTTACCGTTCGTCCATTAGGTTTCATGCGAAACCAAGTTCTGGTTGCATGCTTGGGTTATATGTCTGAGTTGTTTCTGATTTTTGGTGTTTAGATTAAGTGGAAGTTATTAAGTGAATCTGAGGATAGAACGCTGTAAGAGGACGAACCAAACCCTTGCATTAGGACGTTTCACTCACTGATCCGGGTAAGGGAAGCTTATTAATTTAATTGATACTTGTATGTTGTATGCAAGCATGATATGAACTGAATGTATGAAATGTATGATGATTGAGTATGCATGAACGATCGCTGTTGTACTGAATGAATAGAGTATATGTTGGTTGTAATGTATGTTTATGGTTGATACGTATGAATATGAGATGAGTTATCACTTTGAAGTATGAATGATTAATGTGAATCATATAAAGTTTGGAAATTGATATTGATATGAAGTTATAAAGTATGAGCTGATAGGTTGAAACTTGAGAATTGAAATAAATGAAAATCTGAAATATGAAATCCTTACTATGATAAAATACGTTCGTCATCGTACGGTCTTATACCGTTCGGTTTTTGGTAAAATGATTAACAAGGAATTCTTTCATTTGGAAAGAATTCTGATCGAGAACGAACGTCCTGTGAAATACTATGTTTGAGCGTTCGGCTCAACCTAGTCTTACCGTATGCCTTAAATTAAATAATAAAATATTCCACACTTATACTTTAAAATGAGTAACGCTCGGTCTTATACCAAGCGCTCGTCATAAGTAGCGCTTAGTCTTATACCAAGCGTTCGTCCTAATTAGTGTTTGGTCATCTATCTAGCGTTCGTCCTAAATAGCGTTCGGTCTTATACCGAACGCTCGTTCTTATCCTTGATTTTCAAACGTGCGTAAATAGCGTTCGTTCAAATATTTAGTAAATGTATATTATCGCGTTCGGTCATTGACTGGCAGTCGATCCCTTTAAACAAATTGTTCTCAGTATAATTAATTATTTGTCTTGTTGTATCTTTATCCATTTGGATTCGGCCTAGAGTCTTTGTACCTAAATTATTCTGAACATTGATTGTATATCTCTAAGAGTCGGTTCATTCAACTGATTCGAGTAGCAATGACGTTCGTCATATAAGTATGCGTTGACTTATTCTGATTGGCAACGAGTCTTTTTAAGTCTAATCTTTAACGTTCGTCCTCGTTCTTTAGAGGGCTGAACGTTCGTTATTTTATGGCTATGAAAGAAAAGATGAAAATGATAATGAAGTATGAGATTTTAAAGGGTGAACCTGATATGGAATGATTATACGATTATGGGTTTTGGACGAGCGTTCCAGGGAGGAACGACTCAGAAATATATATTGAATATTGGATTTTTGTAAAGTATGACTGTGGGCATGCTAATGCTGGCTGTCCATCCTGATGTTCCGTGGGTACTCATCCTCACGTAGAGAAGGGTAGGTCATGTGTGGGAACGGCAGGAGGTCCTAGTCCTTAGGGGTACTTTGGATAGGGCTAACCTCGGGTCGCAGCTGATGTGTTTTTCCAGTTACTACATCACCCGGGTGCAAGGGACGCCTGTAGCTACACAGATTCATACAGTCCGGACGGTCTGTCTATATATATATATTTCTTATGATGTTATATGTTAAGTTACATGTTGTGTGAATTGAAATGTTATATGTATATGTTGATGTATGAATTAAATTACATAAGCTTACCCTTTCGTTTTCCTTGTGTTGTCTATTGTCTATGTACGTTCGTCCTGTCTTTGCAATGATCATCCATGTGGATGTGAGCAGAAGGTGAAGCCACTTTGGAGGACGTGATTGAAGAAGAGAACCTGATTGAAGTGGAAGTTAAAGCCGAGCCTTAGAATGCTCGTTTGTATTAGAAGTTTAGATGTTAGCTTTTATTTTGACGTTCGGTAAATTCTTTTGTAAAGCCGTTCGTTCTAAAGCTTCATGGTGTTCTGCATTGTGTACTTTAGTTCCGTACTGTAAGCCGTTCGGCTTTTGAACCTCGTTTTATTAGTATAAAGACTGCATTGTTTTACTGTTAAATGTAATTAATTCTGATTTATGGTAATTACTGTATTTTGGGATGTTACATATATCAACAACATATAATCTTTAGAAAGTTGCTTCTTATAAGCATTTGATAATTGATATTATCATCTTTTTTATTATTTTGTTTATTTTTATCTTTTATTGATATTATTATTATTATTATTTTTAAATAATTAAGAGTTTATTAAATAATTTTAGAAATGATAAGTCCTGCATGTTTTATTGGTATTTTGATTATTATCTATTTAGATAATTGAAATTTAACAGATAAATTTGAAAAAAATAAATTTAATAGAGAGTAGACAAGATTAACATTAGACAACCCTAACATTTCGGGTAGTAGACGAGGTGATCACTAGATGACCCTAATATCTTGATAAGACAGGATTGTCTAGAGAGACCAAACCGTCTAGCAACTCAAGTTTTGAAGTTTAACAATAAGCATTAAACGAAATATCTTTTCAAGAAAGAGAAGTGCCTACTTGACCTAAAATTATGAAAACCACATCATTTTTGCACATTTAATTAAAGGTATTGTTTTTGGGCAAACGCTGTAGGATGCTAACACCTTCCCTTCGCGTAACCGATTCCCGGATCCATAATCTCTTGTTTTGTAGACCAAGCCTTATTTTTATGGTTTTTCTATAGTTTTCCATAATAAACTATGGTGGTGACTCCAAACTTTTACTTTCAAATTCTTTTATTTTTTTAAGTGTTTCGCCAGCCTCCCCGTTGCGATCCCGGTTACGACACTCACCAAGCTCATACACATCGTTTGAAGCTCTTCCATTTAGAGGAAATAAAGAAGAGAATGAACATCCAAATCAAAAGCAGTTGAATGATAAAAAATGTTACTACTTAGAGTCTACATCATCTATAGATCTTCAATAAAAGGAAACAACTTCATTAAAGAAGAAAAGAGAAGATAAAAAAATCAAATACTCACCTTTACTTCTCTTCAAGCTTACATCGCCTGAAGATTCTCCAATCAAAGGAACAACCTCACTAAAGAGAAGAGAAAAAGAGCAAGCACAAGCATGAAGATTAAAGATCAATCTTACTGCTAACCAAGCTAACATCCTTTTATGCTTTTCAAAAAAGAAAACAACCTGCAGTTACCATACTATGTCTTAATATCTTATTCTCTCTACGAGAGTAACCTGAGTCTGTAACTATAAAAGTATCAGATTATAATTTAAACATATCCTCTCATTGAGAATTAAACATATGTACTTTGTAATATCTCACAATGGATCTGTTGTATGTTTTGGAGAGAACTAAAACACTTGTAACAAGGAGGAGGTATACTTGGTCTAGAAAATTGTCTAGGGATGCCAAGAGTGGCTAGAATACTCAACCAGGAGTGAGTAATTTCGGTCTAGACAATTCTCTAGGGGTTATAACAATGGCTAAAATACTCAACCAGGAGTGGGTAAGCTCGGTCTAGACAATTGCCTAAGGGTGTCAAGAATGGGTTATACTCGAAACCAAGAGTGGTGTAAGAATACTCGGACTAGTCATTTTGACTAGGGGACCAGGTGTGGTGTAAGAATATTCAACCAGAAGTGGGTTATACTCAAGACCATAAGTGGTGTAAGAATACTCAACCAAGAGTGGGTTAAACTCATGTAATCTTGATAAGATTAATGAACCCTTTAATAGTTCTTAAGGGAGAACTAGACGTAGCACAAGTTTGAGTGAACCAATATAAACACTGTGTCTTATTATTGTTCCCTTTTTTTAAAACAATTCTTAAATTTCCTATGTCATCGTTTGAAAGAATGTTTATTTACTTACTTAGTGTCTATACATATTACATCACAATTTCCTTTCATAACAAATCATTAAACGTTGCACTGCGAAAATATTTTGAAAATACAATTCACCCCCCTCTAGTGTTTTACTGTTTACTTCATATTTAAGGAGTAGATGATGTGGGTATTACACAATCCTAGTAAATCGGGGAGTAAATGATGTAAGCATTAGACGACGTGAGAATTAGAGGGACTAAACAACATCAATATTAGACAAAATAAACAATAAAAGCATTAGACGATATAAATTCACTAGGTGAAGAAAACTAAATCACTGGGCAAGGCATAACAAATTTTGTTATGAAAAAGATTATATTTTTAGAGGTTTATCAAGGAAAGTACAAGGAATATATTTTATGGAAATTGTTATTATAGGAAGGTTTAATAAATGATAAGGTGAAAATACTAATATATGAATTGATGTTGTTATCTTTCAAAAATATTTTCTTAGAAATAGAAGAATTGACCATGAGTATAATTTTAAAGATTGTAAAGATTCAATAGTGCATGATAACTATGAGTAAATTATCTTGAAGGCAGATTTCCTTAAATATATTATGAATTATATTATTAAGAGATGAAATTTTATTCGAGAGATATACATAGATTTTCCTAAGAATTAGTAACAAAAATATATGGAAAGATATACATGATATTTTTGCAAGAGCGATTATTATAATGATTATGGGACATTCCTTAAGAGTATCTAGGGTTTTCTAAGGAAGAAAGAGATGTCTATAAATGTACATACTAAACAAGTAAGTCAGTGTGACGCTTGGTGATAAAGAACATGGCTGAATAGATTTGAAGGAAAAGTAAGAGTAAGATTCAAACATAGTGAAAAACTTTGAAGTTTTACGTGTTAAACCCACGTGAGGGAAGTTAATATTTCAATTGACTGTGTGATGAGTATCGTTATGCATTTTCATGTTTTGTGTTGATCAGTTGAAGATATGTTATGAGCATGTCTCCACGAATGAACTGAGACGAGTGTGAGCATGCTTCCATGAGTGATTTTGCCATACTTTGCTTAAAATCATTGAACACACATTAATTGAATAATACATATATTTATAGTAAAAAACATGAGTCGTCAATTGGTTATATATGAGAGTCTAATGCTTCTTTGATCTAACCAACTTTCTTTTATGGCCAGTGGTTATCTAAGAGTATTGTTTAATCATTCTTAGCTACACTGGACATTATCTTACTGATTAACTCTCCTATTTTATTATAAATTTTGTTATCATCAAAGTTATAATGGAGTTTTTCAATATCTAATACTAACACTTACCACAAAAAAAGCATACTTAGAATTTTTTTCACACATCACAATCGTTAAGAATTATTAGAAACTTTGAAAGCTTTTAACGACTATGCTTTGATCTTAGAAAATGTATGTATAAATTTGAATGATTGCAAAAATTCTTAGGAAGATTTATAGTAATATTTTTTTATAGAGGTTTAAAAAAGCAATTTGAAAACATTTACTAACTACATAATCAATTATATTAGCTCAATTTTGAAAATATTTTGCAAAGTCTCTTTAAAATAATCAATTATTACACCATTTAATCAATTAAACACACGTCTCATCTATTGTGAAAATGGATTTAATCAATTATAAAATGAACCTATATTACTCAGAACATGAAAACATAAAAAAAATCTATTTTAATTGGTTATTTCCCTGTATAATTGATTATTCTATGTTTGGAACCTCTAAAAAAATAAATAAATCGATTATGTAATAGATTAAAATGATAATTTTTATTTTTGAGTTTATTTTAGATTTCAAAAGACATTTAACTCATTAAATTATTATTATATGTTGTGTGTTGTATTTGAAAGTTCTAACAATTACTTTAAGTGAAAGACTCAAAACAAAAATAAAGAAAATTTTAAACTACTCATTGAATCTTTATTAGCATTTTTGAACATCGTCAAACACCATCTCCTCGAAAGGTTTTCTTAATATCAACACATCTGACCTTTGGCCATTTGTCATATGGATATCATTTGGCGTTTTCTACCACTAAAATGTCATGTAAATTCCTCTTCATGACCATCAACTATTCACCAAGTGGATAAAATCTAAACTCTTAGCAAAACTAACAACTCAACAAGTTCAAAATTTCATATGGAGTCTCATAAAATCATCACAAATAATGTCTGAAATTTCACAAATAAAATATTAAAATATTTTTATGAAAACACATTTATCTTTATAATTTTTCCGTAATTTTTTTGAAATAAATTATAGTATCGATTCCAAACTGTACTTTTTTTAAATATTTTATTTTTAATTTTTCGTCCCATCGAAATTTTGGTTACTATAATATTCAAAAGAGTATTTACAAGTATTACATTGAGGTGAAAGTGAATCCATGAAAGAATGATATAATAGTCCATGGATTTCATGTTCCTTTTTTTTTTTTCGTGTGATTGTTATATTAATGTGTTAGTTTATTTTATGTTATTAATTGTTGAATGTTGATGCAAAATCATCAAACTTTTTTTTACTTTGATTTCTTTAATATGCCTAAAAAATGAGAAAGGGTATTTATTAATATTGATAATACATTAATGTATGTAGATTTCATATAGTTTGGCATGAAATATAGATTTAAAGTATTGATATATAGAAAAGGGAATATTATTGACAGAGATGCTATAAGAATCTTTATCTTTTAAATAATAAATTTGTTTTGACGATGGACTTAGACAATTATAAGGTATTGTTTTACTTTCATTAATAAGTATATTTTTTACGTGCAATTGTTTTAAGTCAATTTAAACTTATGCATTCCATAATCATTTATATAAAAAGCATCTTTTTTTTTTCAAACCATTTTAAATTGTATTAGAATGTAATAATTGATTATGTTGAAATAGTTATATTATGTTATATAATAAATATTATATACACCTAAATAGTTAATTATTTTATATAATAATCTATTAATTTTAAAAATTAGTATAGATTCTTATAAATAATTTTGTTGACTTCTAAATACTCTCAACCAAGCCGTTGAGTCTATTAAAAAACTTTAACTAATTTAAACGAATACGACAAATATGTAAAGACAAAAACTTTACAGTAATATTTTTTATTAAATTAAATATAATTTTAGTATTCAAATTTTGAATAAATTCGATTTTTTTTTTTCAAATTTTAACATATAATTTGGTTTCTAAACCTTAAAAATTAAATATAAGTTTTTTTAACTCAATTGACTTGGTCTTTTATACATATCATTCAAACTGCACTGTTTGCACTATTTTATATGTTATATCTCAAACTATAATTTATATGTTCTAGTTGAAATGTTAATGTCATTTAAGCATGTAAAACGAAATTAATTGTGTTAAATTGAAAGATACGTACATTTATTTTTAAAATTTGAAAACTAAAATATATCAAAAATAAATTTTAATTTTTCATCCAAATTTAAGAACTTAAGGAATAGTTACCTCCTTTTGTAATTAATACATCAAACAGTGTTTCGAGAATTGAAATTCTTTATATTTTAATAAATGTTTTGTTTTGTCATTTGTATCATTAAAACGTTGTAATGGATTGCTTTAAAATAAAGAATTAATACTGAGAGGATGTGGTTTATTTTATAGTGGAGCCATTTTGTCACAGAGAGATACACGTGAACTGAGGCCATCAATCAGACACTGAAAAAACAGATCAACCGTTCAACTGTCACACATTAAATTCACGGTGATTGATCACCGTGCGTCCTTCACAATTATGTTTTTGGATGTATCTGATTCTCAATCCCCCATCACATAACTCAGAACCTTCCTTGTATTTTCTGAAATAACTTTACCACCCCTTTTATAGATTCTTTGATTCTAATCCAACTTTTCAAATTCACAGGAAAATCACACATTGTACCCTTTTGAGAACCATATCCAAATTTCAGCTTTCTTTTTGGCTTCAAACACCATCAGTGGACCACCATGCCCTGCTTTTTTTGTTAGGGTTTCTCAGTCTCTCTTTTTCCATACTTTTCTTTTTCTTCTGCAGAAAATGATAAGCAGGTTTGGAGTATCAATTAAGAAATTAAAAAATCACATAATATTTTTCAACAATGATATTTAATGACCTTTTCTTTGTATGCATGTATTATATCATGTGGGAAAAGCAAAATTGTAAATCTTGCAATTTAAGATGATTTTGAGTTGTTTTTTTCATTGGGTTTCCTAGGTTGCATTGTTTTGGACATTTGTTTTCCTTACTTAAAGGCTAAACAATGTTAGGTCAATTTCTCATTGATTTTGCTTTCTATACTTTTTAGTCACATGGGAGAAAAGTCAAAAAGACATGCAGGTTATGCCTACTATCTAAGAAAGCTATTCAATATGAGGCCAACCTTTATATAGTTTTGCACAATTTCCTATGCAAACGAAAATGAAAAAGAAACAACATTTTCACATAAAGAACCTACAAGGTTGAAAATAGACTTAAATTTGATTAAAATAGCATACTAATATTAGAATATATTTAGATCTGTTTAAAGAATTGACATTTTTCTTATTATACAAAATTGAAAGTGGATCTTTGTTATTATTTTATATTTAACACGTACAAGAAGTTGAAGTAATTGTCTATTTTTTTAACTTTTTTATTTTATTTTATGTAATCTTTACATTTATTAAAAGAAGTCAACATGATCCTTTCTTTTAGACTAACATTAATATTATTAAAGAATTATATTTTAGCGTAATGATATAAACAGTTTTTCTAAAAACATATATCATTACATAAAATCATCATTTTCTAATAATATTAACACTACTCATTCCTTCTAATAAACATTAAAATTAAATTAAATATAAAAATTAAAAAAAGTTAAAAAGTTATTATAAATCCTATAACCAAAGTATATATTTAAAAAACAAAATTATCTAACCATGTCACATCATTTTATATAAATATATAGGATTGGATGGTAGCAAATATATGAGCTAAATGTTAAAACTAAGAATAATAAAAAAAATAGTTTCTTTGGTGTAAAGTGTAAGAGTGAGCTTTTTGTACTATGTCCAGTTCAAAATTTTGATTTTAAAAGGAATGGTTCCATTATAACCCTTTGGCATACTCTATCAAATCATTCAATTCAATAATCAATAATAAGTCCCTTAGTCACGAGATGAGGAAACTGTAGCCATTGGCATTTTCTTATTAAATTTAGCACCACAAAACAACACAATCAAACTTCAATTGGACCACCCTCTTTGTTTCAAACCATTTTTTTAAAACCATTTTGCATCGTTTGAATGCCATAAATAAACACAATTTGATTATCATCGTCTAGAAGACAATCAATGCCACATGTATAAATAACATATTGAAGCATCAAGTCGTGCTCACACTCATAAACATTATTTATTTCCTCAAAAAATTATATAGAAAAGTTTTATGGATGTTGGTATAATAATGTAAACTTGGCTTTAAAGTTTTTGACATTGCTTTATCAGTGTAACATTTGAGGGTACCATATTTGAGGCAACATGTTCACAATGTTACGTTTCATTGAATCCAATTTTTCACTTAACCTATATATGTTACGTTTAATTTCTTTTCCCACACATGGCACACTCTTTCAAAAAAAAAAAAAATTAAATTTCTCAAATAAGACGTTTTATGTTCATGGTTGGAATTTGACTTTTGGAGAGACCAATTCTTAACTCTGATATGCGTTTTTTATTTTTTGCACCATACTGGAAGAGGGGAAGATTCGAGTATTGTTGTAGATTAAAATTCCATTTTTAGAAAGTCAAATTTTGACCTTATATGATTTATGTTGTATTTTTATAATTCAGTTTTCCAAAAATCTAAAAAGATTTAAGAATGTAAATTGAGTCAAATTTATATAAAAGATTGATATTATTTTTAATTATAATCTTATCTTTACTTATATATTTGTTGTTATTATGACGTTATTGTATTGACGAATCAACTATAATGAATCATTGTATAAAAACACATTTGAAAGAAATTATATAAATTTTACTAAATACATCACTCATACTATTTGTAACAAAAAAACATTAAAATAATGAGTTTATAAATTTTTTCTTGTTTAACTTTCTTATTTCTAACCTTAAACTCAAATCTCTAAACCACCTTGAACAATAAAGAGTGCTACTTAGAAAAATAAAGTCCAAAAACGTCCATTTGAGAAAAAAGAATTTTTAAACAGTACATTTTAAAAAGCAAGTTCATGCTTTTCGTGCTGTGGGTTTCTGTGATTCATGGTAAAGTTTGTTAGTGGATTCGGTTATAAAGGAACTTCCATTCCCTTTTGTTTTGGTGTCCCACAAATATGATTTTTTTTGGGGTAAGTGTCCTTCAATAATATGGTATTTTCATCCGCCGAGGACTGGGTTTGGGGGTTTGGACCCACCAAATTAACTTCTTTTTGTCATGTACTGTGTTATAAGCATAATTGTAACCAGACAAAAAAGTTGTGACTGAACACCGTGGTCATGTAATTATATATTATCTATTCGTTCGAATATATCTTAATTATTCATACTTAAGTATACTTAACACACATAACT
Source organism: Vigna umbellata (assembly GCF_029865625.1). Classification (NCBI taxonomy): domain Eukaryota; kingdom Viridiplantae; phylum Streptophyta; class Magnoliopsida; order Fabales; family Fabaceae; genus Vigna; species Vigna umbellata. The sequence goes on from NC_142175.1 coordinate 8,069,593, forward strand.
ACATCTATCACCTTAACAGCTTGATCAAATTCATATCAACCTAGTCGAAGACATGTTGGCCAATCACGATTTGTAAATGGAAAATATTGACCAGGTTAGCTAGCTCAAGATTAAGATTAAATAGATAGATTAACTTAAGACTATTCTAAGTAATTAGCTACATGGATCAAGTTAATCCAGATAAAACAAATTCATAAATAATAGTATAAATAACACAGTTTGAGGTAACTAGTTACGTTTATTAACTATCACATTTATTACACGTTGACGCACTTGGTTGATTTGAGTGTCATAGTGTCTTTTACAGGTACAATCCACACTCGTTAAAGAGAAGATGAATATCACTGAAGTTGGAAGCTTGGAGTGCTTTGGAGTCTTTACAAGATATATATGGCCCTGTAAAAACAATTGACATCCATTGTAGGATTGACTTATATTTTGTGAAGAGAAGAATTTATGGTATCTACAAAAAGCAAGACGATTGGAGCGAAACAAACAAGACCCTCCTCAGCTGACTAATAGTTATTCTAGAGGTTCAGGTGAAAATGTAGCAGGAGTTTGTTGATTTTAAAAAGAAGAGTGCAAAGGAGATGGATGCCCTTAGGTAGGAAAACACTAGGCTAAGGAGAGGGCGAAAGTTGAGGATAAGGGAAAGGAGAAGGAGACTACTGAGAACGTTGTCTTAGTGCATAAGATTTCATCGCATATGTGCACGGTCGATGAAAATGAAGGTGAAAGTGGTTACAAGACTGGAGGAGCAACTAACGCCTTCTTAGCGGTAGGAGGAGCTCATCGATACCCATTCATTGATGACATCTCAATGTCAAACAAAAGAAAGGGGTATCTCTACAAACCTTCATTAACAAGTTTGACAAGGTTGCCTTGAAGATAGAACTTGAATCTTGAGGTGGTTTTATATTACATGATCACGTGGCCGATACCCTTTGTAACGATTTATGCATGACATCCCACCCACAAGTATGGATGAGTTGAAGCAACAAGTTGCCAAGTGTTGAGATTGTTGATAGGGGAAGCAAAGGTTTAGCTTAACCCACAATATCAGTAATATCTGAGTTTTTGATGATGACAACACATAATTAATAACACATGTATATTCTGTGTTACATGTTCCATACTTACATGTTATATGCTTTTTGATCAATGTGTTAAATCTGTTTAAGCATATATGATAGCATGTTTGTGTTGTTCAATGCATATCACTATGTTATATATGTGTTTTTATATGTGAATGCATGACATATGATGCTGAAAAGGAAAACCACAAGCATTTTTGTTGAACTTTAAATGTGTGGCAAAACAACAATTTTAAGTCGACTTCATTATGGGGTGAATCGATTAAAACTCGTGTCTTTGCACAAACTATTTTCAAATGTGCTGTGAGAGTTTTCAAAGAGAAAGTTTTTCAAAACTATGCTTAACACTGTTGCATAATCGATTGCATGCGTGTTGTATTCGATTATGTTAGTTATTGTTATGAAATACTGTTAATGCTTGACATAACTGTCTAACAGTCATATTTTTGATTGTGTTGACCAAGCATTAAATGTTAGTCGAATGCATTAACTGCGCATTCAATTAATTGTCGTGATTAATGCTAACTGTTATAACATAATTGTTGTATTCGAAGCCAAGTCGATTAAAATGAGTTTGAGATGAGTTATTCTATAAATTGACGCATATTTGATTTCTATAAGAATTTTTGTGATTCTAACATTTTCATATCTTTTGCAGAAAGTTGTGATCTTACAGAAAGTAAAGAAAAGCTCCAAGAAACAAGAGTGACTGTGGTGATCCACTACTTGTGATTTCTTGAAGAGCAAGATTGCTGTGTTTTTCAAAGGCTGATCAACTTGTACATTTGGGTGTCATTGAGAGATTAGACTCTACAATCTTTTGAAGATTGTTTTGAAGTTCCATGTTGTGATTACAAGAAGAAGAACATGCAGCGTTCTTGACTTTGAGAGTGTCTCAAAGGGTTTAGACAACAGAAGAGGGGATTCTTGCTGCTGGTCTTGTTGTGTAATGCCTATATTTTGATTAGAGGGTTAGAGAAGTGTTTTATATTTTTGACGTGTGGTCGCTATAAAAGCCTTGTTGTAAAAACCTTGATCATTATAGTGCATTGGCTTCCTGTGGTTGGAAGGACACTAGATGTAGGCTTGGCCGAACCAGTATAAAAACACAATGTTTGCTTTTTCTCATCCCTACTCTCTTTATTCAATCGATTATGTTCTGCATTCATTCGATTAAATTTCTGCTGCATTGAAAATATTTTATCTTGCGATTCAAGAAAAGTATCAAGGCTTCATTTTTGTGAAAAAGGTTTTAAAAGATTTTATTTTTACATTTCACCAATTCACCCCCCTCTTGGTGTGAGAAATTGAGCCATTCTATTTTAACAATTGGTATCAGAGCTGATTTTCATAAAATATTTGAAAAAGTAATTGATTACTATTTCCGTTTAATCGATTGATTCTGGAAAATGGCTTTCAATTCTCAAACCTTTGGTGAGGTGCATCCAGAAATAAACCAACACTATTTGCTGGAGAAAATTATGCTTTTTGGAAAATAAGGATGCAAATATTTCTTGAATCCATGGATAAAGGAGTTTGGGATGCAACTCTAAACGGTCCATATGAACCCACTAAAATTGTGAACGGAAAGACTGTTTTGAAAAACTTTTCTGAGTAGACTTAGGATGAGAACCGTAGAACACAATATGATGTTAAAGCTAGAAATGTAATTGCTTCTACGTTAACAATGGATGAATTTTTCAGGATATCACAATGCAAGACTGCCAAGGAAATGTGGGAGGTTTTTGAGGTGATGCATGAAGGCACAAACGAAGTGAAACGTGCCAGGAAAAACTCCCTTGTACAAGAGTATGAATTATTCAGAATGAAAGCTGATGAGACGATTTATGAAGTGCATAAATGATTTACACACATAGTAAATCATCTCATGGCTCTCGGCAAAGTGTTTGATAAAGAGAAGATCAACATAAAGATTATGAAAAGTCTTAACAAGAGCTAGCAGCCAAAGGTAACAGCCATATCTGAGTCAAGAGATTTGACTAACATGAATATGGCAACTTTGTTTGGCAAGCTTAGGGAGCATGAACTCGAACTTGGAAGGCTGAAAGAGGAAGAAGAAATTGAAGAAAAGAAATCGATTGCTCTCAAAGCCATAAGCAAGAAATCCTCCAAAAAGGCTGAATATGAAGCTGAATCAGATGTAGAAATACCAGAAAAGGAAATCATGAATATGATGGTGAGAAAATTTAACAGATTCATGAAGAAAATTTTTTTTGCAACTAACAATGCCGACTTTTCAAGAGGATGAAAGAAATGTTCAAGAAGCAACGCTGTACAATGTTATGAATGTGGAAATGATGGTCATATCAAACCTGACTGTCCAGACTTGAAGAACAAGCAGAAAGAATTCACCAAGTATCCTCAGGACAATAACAGAAAGCAAAGGAAAACATATATTGCCTGGGAAAACAGTGATGGAGACTCTTCAAGTGATGATGATTGTAGCATGAAGAGGAGTCAAATTTATGTTTCATGGCAACTGCACACTCTGTTGATGTTAGTGATAGGGAATTTGAGAATGAACCTATAGAGGTCAAGTATTACATGCTGTTGGATGCATTTCAGGAGATACATGTAGAAGCCAAGCGACTCCAGCATAAGGTAAATCGATTATCCTCTAAGAGAAGAGACTATGAATATAGAATTGATAATCTAGTAGAGGATAATTAAAAGCTTGAAAAAGATCTAGAAATTGCTTTAAAATCTGCAAAGACAGTTAAGACCGAAATACAAATTGTTGAGAAAGAATGTGATAACTGTCTTGTACACATTGAGAAAATTGATTACTTAACCAGCACGTGAGCTAAACTTACACAAGGTAAAGAAAATCTTGATGCTATGTTAAGATCATCTGGAAGCGCAATTAATAGGCAAGGTATTGACTACAAAGCAAAGAGTAATAAGATTAATTCAAAGAAGTTTATTGATCTCAATAAGCCTATTAAAATGCTTTTTTTTACTGCAATACTATTGGCCATAATGTTAGAAACTGCTACTACAGAAAGGTTGGAGTTCCAAAGGGAAAATTCAAATGAATTCCTAAGGAATTGCCTCCCGGAACTGACAAGACAGGACCCAAGTTCAAATGGGTACCAACCTAAAAAACGTTTAACTGTTTTGCAGGAAAGTTGCTGCAACTAAAGCAGTACAATGCTCAAGGATGAACTACAAATGGAACAGATCACAAGTTCTTGAGTCACTGATTATGGTATCTGGAACATTTTTTTTTATGCATCATGCATCATAAACATTTTTATGATTGACTGTCATATGCATGTTTGTTGTGTGCTGTTTGATTGATTGAATTATGTGAAAATATAGTTGCGCGAATTTTAATCGATTATGTTATGAACTGAGTCGATTATAATATGTGGATGTGTTTCTCTATTTTTGGTAACACTTTGTAATACATGAGTCGAATTTGTCTTTAATGAAACCGATTAATAATCTCTGTTTTGAGCTTTACTATTTTGAAAACTTAAATAGGCTTGATTATATGTTATGGTTGTTTGCACCCTCATACACTACAAGTTTGTAAAACTGTGTTAGCATTTAGTGTGCTTAGTCTGTGTAATCTTCATAACCCTAGAACAGAAGAAGAGTGTTCAAGAGTTCAATATCATATGGCATCCTCTGATCGTCGCTCAGGAGAAAGCAGAGGAAAAGCAGTGGCAACTACAAGAGATCCTGATCCCTTAGGCTGAATTAGTGATGATGAGACAAGAATAAGATTTCTGGATGGAAGAAACAAAATTGTTGTTCCCCCTAAGTATCTAAACTTAAGTCTGTTCGAAAGAGAAGGCTTTCGGTTTTCGGGATGGTTGGAAACTCAAGAACTCTCTACATTGATTCAAATGAAGGGTGACTGGTACCCTGATCTAGTTAGGGTGTTCTACCACAATTTGGAAATTGTGAATGATGATATTCGGTCAAAGGTGAAAGGTGTGAGTATATGCATTGATAATAATGTATGGCAACAAGTTGTTGGACTAAAAGCTGAGGGAATACTTTCTCATTTACCAAACACAAAAACAAATCATTGGCTAAAGAAAAGAGATCTTTACAGAAGCTGGCTGAGATTTCTGGGAAAATACACTATTGAAAAATTCTTTGTGCATGAAGGTTTAAACATGGAAGAAAAGATAACAACATATCTTCTTGCATGGGTGATTCTGCTTGGAAGATTGCTGCAGGATAGAATGACCACAAAAGATGTTTATCCGTGACATGCGATCAAGAATGATGTTCCCACCAACTGGGTGGAGGTTTTAAAAGATCACATGACTGAAGCTGCTCTAAGTCAATGACATTATCTGCCATATGCTGTCCTGGTCAGCAAAATATTAATTCTTTAAGGTGTGAATGTTGATGGAGAGCAGAAATGCTCATCTAACTACACAAATGTGGTTAACCGAAACACTATTGCATCACTTGGGTTGGTAAAGACAATGAGAAGGTGGCGCTTTAAAGGGGAAGAAGACTTGGTCTATAGTTTAGGTAGCGTACCTGTTGTAAATGAAGACAAAACCAATTTTCTTCCTGAAACTAATTTTGAGAGGTTTGTAGCTGACCAGTTCAGAAATGTAAATGAAAGGGTGACAAACCTTGAGAGAAAATTTGACAATGCTCAACATCAGAGAGAAGATGTATCTTCTGATAAAGACTCTATGAACTCGTCTGATTCGGAATGGGGCTCTGGGATTACACATCTTGAGTCTTGTGTTTACGTTTTGAGTCATTTAGTTCTTTTGTGTTCTGATTATAGTGTTTTCTGTTTTGTTTGTATTGTTGGCTTTATATGTCACTTTTGTTTTGGCTTGATCTAATTGTACTTCCTGATTAAATATCAATGAAATCAGAGTTTATGGTTAGCTCAATCTGTGAATGAAAAATTATATCCGTGATTGAGTGAAACAAATAGTACTTAAATCGATTACACTATGATTGTTTGCAAATGAAGTATTGCTTATTGTTATATTCATACATTTGCATACTCATATATTATCTGTGATAATTCTTGCACTATATTGATTCTAAAATGCTTGATCTAGAAAGACCATGAAAGGTTTTGCAGGAACATCAATTGCTCACAGAGATGATATGGAAAATCAACTTACAAAAAGCAAGAAGTAGATTACGACTGAGATCGAATCGATTGAATACCAACAGGGGTTAAAGATTCCAAACTTTGGGATATTTGTTATCTTTAAACCTTACTTTATATTCTGTGAATGCTTATTCTGCTTATATTTTAATGCTTATATGTTGTATCTATGCTTTGAGATGTTAAGAGAATAAACTGTGTTTGATGATTGAAATTGTATTAATTATGCTTTATTATTATTGTCTTACATTTACACTCATAATGCTAGAATATGCTTTTACATGCTCTGATATATAATTTGATTACTGCATTGTGCATATGTGTTTTAAGATTGAAACATGCATAATGACAAGGGGAGCATTGCATATCATTGATCTATTTCACACGTATTCATTTAAGGGGGAGAAAATCCTTAATCATGTGAATAATATTGTCGGGGGAGCATCATAATCTGTTTTTGATATATCTGATGCATCTCTATGTTATTGATTATTTGTGAATCAATCACTGTTTGCTTAGATTTTTTGCTAATGCCCAAAGGAGGAGAATTATGATGATTGGTAATTGGTTGATAATGTGTATTGATTTGTGCAACATGGTTGTTTATTAATCACGGTTGTGCATCATAAAAAAAGGGGGAGATTGTTGAGATTGTTGATAGGGGGAGCAAAGGTTTAGCTTAACCCCCAATCTTAGTAATATCTGAGTTTTTGATGATGACAACACATAATTAATAACACATGTATATTCTGTTACATGTTCCATATTTATATGTTATATGCTTTTGATCAATGTGTTAAATCTGTTTAAGCATATATGAGAGCATGTTTGTGTTGTTATCACTGTGTTACATATGTGTTTTTATATGTGAATGCATGACATATTATGCTGAAAAGGAAAACCACAAGCACTTATGAATGTGTGGCAAAACAACAGTTTTAAGTCGACTTCATTATGCGGTGAATCAATTAAAACTCGATTACGTTCTCATCCCTACTCTCTTTATTCAATCGATTACATTCTGCATTCATTCGATTAAATTTTCGCTGCATTGAAAATCTTTTACCTTGCGATTCAAGAAAAGTATCAAGGCATCATTTTTGTGAAAAAGATTTTAAAAGATTTTATTTTTACATTTCACCAATTCACCCCCCCCCTCTTGGTGTGAGAAATTGAGCCATTCTGTTTTAACACCAAGTTTATATATCTGGAAGATATGAGTCAATACAGAAAGAAGATTGTAGCTTAGACCATGCCGAATGAAAAGAAAAAAGTTGAGCGAGACTCATGGTAGAGAAGTGGGTTATGCCCAAGGGAGCCTAAACCTACTCGATTCTCATGCTACATGCCCATAAATGCTCCCAAGATTCGAGTGTCGGAGGAAGTGTTACAAGCGGACTTCATACCTCCACTAAGAAAGTCTCAAACATCGCTAAATATCGATATGAAGAAACTTTGCATATATCATCGCAACTATGGTCATACAATAGACGAGTGCACGACACTCAAACACAAGGTTGAAGAATTGATGCAAGTTGGCTACCTTAAGCGGTTTATAAGGCATGATGACATAGGAGGCTCACGTGTCGGCTACCATAAGTATAACGACTGAAGAAAAGGTCAAAGATATTGAGACAAGGGAGAAAAGAAGGAGAAACTGGTACAATGTGAGGAAAGATGCTTTGATATTAGCCCTTATTGAGGGGCATCATCAATACGATATATAGTGGATTTGCTAGAAGAGGATCATCATCTTCAGCCAAAAAATGGCACCTGAAAGCCCATGCAGTCAGTCAATTTAGTATCTAAGACTTTTAGGAGGAGGAAGATGCCTTTGATTACCTTTACAAATGTTGACTTTCAAAGATGAACCCTAAGCAAGATGACCCTATGGTAATCACGATAAAGGTCGAGACTTTTGTTGTCAAGAAGGTTCTAGTGGATTATGGTAGCTCAATATATATACTCTACTAGAAGACGTATAAAAATCTATACTTGTTGGAAGAGGCGATGACCCGTTATGATGAGTCCATATTTGGGTTCTCTGGAGAAACGGTTGGTATCAAGAGTTATATCAACCTGTATACACCTTTAGGAAAGGAAACTTAACAAAGACCATACTTATGAGTGACAATTGGCTTCACATCAGTCCATGCCTCCTTAGGTCTAACCCATTTTAACCTCTTTGTGGGAGATCTATTCAATATGCATGTGGTTGTCAACATAGCTTCTCCTTGTAGAAAATTTGGTAGGATTTTACTCTTCAACATGCATCTCACCATATTCAATTGACGTGTAAGAAGGAGTAATCTCATGTATTATACTCTCATCTTCACAAAAATTATTGAACTCAATGGAAGTATACTTTTCTCCTCCATGGTTTCCTTGTGCATCCCATGGAGGCATGTAAAAAACAGAATTAACCATGTAGATTTCTAATTTTATTTTTTCAATCCCATCTCACTATTTTTGTTGTCCTCTCTTGTTTGGTATCTCGTTGCCATTGTCATCCTTGTCACCATAACTCTATTGTTGTCATCACCAATTGTGTTGACCTTGTTGTTGTTGCTAGTGTGTAAGGTAAGAGATTTACATTTGTGCTTTAACTTTTCTAAGTTATCCACATTGGATTACATGATCTGAAACTTGGTCAGATTGTAGAATGTTAGAAATCACACAATAAGAAAATAATCTTTTAAATGAAAACATATCTATAAATAAAGGTAAAAATATAAATAAAAGCATTATTAATCAACCTGTAATTTTTCAGACAAAAATTGCAGACCTTCATATAATTCTTTAGAAATAAAACTCCAAAATCATACAGTGCAATTTTTCTAGAAAAAATTGCAAAATTTTCAATGATATAACCTATAATTTTCAAACAAAAATTGTAGACCTTCATATAATTCTTTAGAAATAAAATTCCAAAATCTTATAGTGCAATTTTTCTAGACAAAATTGCAAATTTTTCAATGATATACAACTACTTAAGTCCTTCATACTGTTACCAATGAGGAGCATTGGTGTCTTAAACAATAATGATTTTGATGATGCTACAAAGTGAAGAATATGAAGACCCGAAGACCCTTGCAGTATTAAGTTTAAAAGCATTTCAGGACACGAACAGTAATGACCGAGCGGTAATGACCGAGCGGTAAGCACCAAATGGCAGAAGTCATGACCAAGCGGTAAGCACCGAACGACAGAAGTCATGACCAAGACCAAGCAGTCAGGACACGAGCAATCATGACCGAGAACTTAGGACCGAGCGATAAAGTTATGACCAAGACCGAATGAAAGATAAGAAGATGAGGACCAAACGGTCACTATTAGTCAACGACTGAATGAATACAATCAGCTGAAGGCAGAACACTGTTCATGACCAAACACAGCTGACAAACCGAACGACATATAATGTGCTGAAGGCTGAATGGAGCATAACAGTTGAAGACCGAACAGTGTCATACACAAGCCGAACGATATTGTGTCCAACTAACACTAGAAGAAAATGTTGAGTTGGAAAGTTTACAAGAATTGAGTCGAGCGGTGGAGAGCATGACCAAGACGGAGCAGGTAGCACCGAACGATCAAAGCAGTGTGAAATTAAGTCGAAGAACAGAAGATGAAGAACTCGAGCCAATCGGTTGAAGAGTTAAAAATCCTAACTATTCCAAGTCTCGCACATAATCGATTATTACTTACAATAATTGATTATCACTGGCAGTTGTAATGCGTCTTCTCATTTTCAAACTAGTAGGTTATAAATCTCTTTGCCAAAACCTTTCAGAGATAACTTTGCGTAACTGAGAATACAGTGCTATCTGAGGAAGTTCTCAAGTGCCAGTTCATTGCTATTGTGAAGTCTTGTGAACAGGAGAAGCTCGCACTTTGTGTGTCAAAGGTTGGAGCTGTTCTCTTCAAGTTGGCAGAGTTGTTTCCTTCCGGTTCGTTCGTCGAAGGAAGGTGTTTTTGTTACTGTTATTTTCAATCACTATATTGTAACTGTAAAACTGTTTTTAGTGAAAATGTTAATCACTATTCATACTAATTAACGACTGGACGTAGAATCTTTTGATTCGAACCAGGATAAAAATCATTTGTGTGATTTTTCTACTCCCTACACTCTTTATATTTTCTACTCATCAACCTTTCGATAAAAAGCTTATAAGAAAATTAAAGGAACCATTTTTAAATTGACCGAACACGCTTTCCTTAATTTTTATTTCGTTGCGCGACTCGAAGATACCGGTTGTTCTAACCAACACATACATCCAAGAAACCTCTTGAGTTGTGATGACAACTTTAGAAATAACTCTATTGTTATAGTACTTTTTAATGCTCTCTTCTTCCTATTATTTAACGTAGGACTTTGTTAAATATGCAGTTGAAAACCAACATATCATCCCTTCACTAAAAGTCTCACATGATCTGCAACAAACTTTTGACACACTGCCAATATATTTGCTTGAACTACTCTTGTCACTAATAATTTGCACAAACTCTTTAACAATGACAATCTTTCCCATTGTCAGCCCTTACCGCTTTGCAAATCAGACACATTGTTGGCAACTCCCACATTATTGCCACTAACAAGTTACTGATACTTAGGACGAATCCATTATCAACACCATACTGACTAAGCTATACCTCACCACACATATCAATGAAGTCATTATACAAAAAAAATGATCAAGATAACCTTTCTCCAAAGGTGCAACACATACAATTGATTTTGGTCAGCATGCCAAATTGTTCATTTTCCTCCCTAGATCAGAACCTCAGTTCTGATACCACTAGGTGTTTCATTAAGATGAATGATGATACAAAATGGATACTTATGGTTGGGAATGATTTCACTCGAGGAAGAGTGTACTAATGTGGAAGTGACTCACTCTTGAGAGTGAAATTATTAGAAATTTAAGTCCCACATTAGGTAAAAATAAGAAAGTTGAACACCTTATAAGGAAGAAAACCTATAAACTCATTGCGTTAAGGTTTTAAAGTAGTATTAATCCCTTATATAAGTTAGACTCAAGTTTCATTGGTGTTGTATTCTCCTAGTAAACTCCCTCCCTGTCAAAAGACCCATCATGTTTAATGACTTCTAAATTATATAATTTGAAAGTGGTTTTCTTTGGAAGAGTATACTTTTTGGAATTTTTTTTCTTTGAAATTATGCAATCTAAAATAAATCTTTAGATTGTACGAACCAAAAGTAACTTTCACTTTTAGATATGAAAGTTGTTTTCATATCGTAAAATTAAAAAATATATTATAAATTGCACAATTTGAACATCATTTTTTTTTTCTCAAAAAGAAAAATACTCTTATATTATATGTTGCTGAAGTAATTCCTTCCAAATTACACATTCACTATGTTATTTTTTTTAAATAATGACTTTTTAATTGTGTAATTTAGAAGTGGCTATAATATGTCTTATAATGGTCTTCTTCTGTCCCAACCAATTACAAGTTCCTCCCAAGCTTTTGGGCCATGTCTTCCCATAACAAGGACACAGTAAGGATTTTAAGATTTGTTGGGCTGCAGGAAAAAAGCATAGGGCGTAAAATGAAATCAACTTGCTTATGACTTAGTGCCTATGGGCTTAGCCCATTGGAGTTTTTGTTTATTAGCTAATTCTATGTTAGGTTAAACTTTTATGTATATTCAACTCAAGAAAATTCTCCCTGCAACCTCATGTTTTCATCCTTCAACTCAATGGTGGTGATGAAAAGACTTTTTTTCCTTAATGTAAAAAACCAACCTTTGCTTCTCTCTCTGTTCATCCTTACAATTTTTGTTGGAAAGTCATTGTCGGACCCCTTTCCCGCTAATAGGAATCGCTGGTCAGGTATTGGCCCACATGTGTCAGTCAGAGAAGTTAGTCTTTGTAAATATTTTTGTTCTAGCTTTTGTATGTCTGTTTTCTAGATGTTGTATTTCAGGAATTTTGGGGATAGGATTGTTTAGAATATATTTATTTTTAAAATTTTATTATATAATGAACTATTGGAAATGTATTTGAAAATGCAGCCATAATCTCACCAATTCAAAGTCTTAACTAGACTATTCAATTCAAAATATTCTAAAACAAAAAATTATTAATCCAAAACTCAAATAACAATAAATTTCAAACAATTTTCTAAAACATCCTTATGTATAAAAAGTAAAATCTTGCCACAAGTCACTTTTAGATTATATATTCTAAAATTCTATAAGAAAATCATATATATATATATATATATATATATATATATATATATATAGTTTTTACTTGAAATCTCTTTTTTCAAACTAACTTTGAAATCTCTTAAAACTATTAAAAACTATCTAGAATAAGATATCTTAAACATAACAAAAAGTTTACAGGAAAAATAATTTATAGACACTTCCTTATTTATCAATTCAATGAAGTTAGTAAAAATGGTTAATGTTATGAATGAATATTCCTCTATTGATTTTATATAGTTATTCTTTATAAAATTTAATTATTTATATTAATTATTTATAATCCTTGAATTATATTTTTTAGGTTACATTTTATATTTATAAATAAGATTTTTCCTTTTAATAATATCAAAAAATTAGTCTTCATTTTTTCTTTTTTTTTCTTCCCTCTACTATCAATTTTATATTTTATAATAAGTTATCAACATGCTATAAAAATTGATATTTATGGCAGTTAATTTTAACAGTTAAAAATCCTCACAAATGAAATTTTAATAATTAACATTTTCTTCAGTTAAATCGAGACCAGTCTCCGTGTCCATATCTATTCCACTTTCATGATTTCTGGTATTTTGTTCTTGAGGCGAGTTTCTATTTCCATTTTCAATGTCATGGTTGAGCTAGGACATGATCCACGTGCTCCTTGTAGCTTGAGGACAACAACAGACTATCTCATGTAATGCCACATTCCCTCCATCAGCCATCAAGCTTGGCCTTACCTCATCCAACACCTCCACATTATCTTCTGGGTAAAGTATAGTTTATTATGCAATGGGAGAGTGGGATGCTCACTAGTAATTCAGAAGGAAATGATGTAGAAAAAAATGTTATTTCCCATCCATAACTCAATTCTATTAAGAAATGAACTTTAAGCCTAACTCAACTTTACAAAATCGACTTGTAAGGTCAGGATTGTACCCACTTATATACTCTAAATTGACCTTATTTCTAGTTAACATGAGATTTTTTAACAAATTCAGGATAGGTAAAGATGAAGCTTGGCAACTTATGTTCCATTTATAAGGGTTAAATTCCTTTGAATTGGGATATATTTCAGGGTCAAGGTGAACTGATCTAAACCACACAAGTGTTTTACAACCTTTTTGAATTAAGTACCTATATCACCCAATATACAGTTAATACTCTATAATATGAGTGAAAGATTATACTTAATGCCACACCATGATATTCTCTCAACATTTATGTAGTGAACAAATATCATACTAGCCAATAACCATATATAATAAACAAAACTAAGTTCAACAACGGAGAAGAATAACTTTGTTTTTTCACTTCTTTTTATCATATGTACGAAGCAAGAATATTCTGATACTAAAAACAAATAAATAGGCAGAACATGTACTAACCATTGATATTGACATCAGATTTTGCCTTCCTAGAGACCACTAGTGAGAATGTAATCACACATTGTTTCATCACTCACCTAAACAATGTGGCAAATGGAAACATGTATAAGCATAGTTGACAAAATATATATTGATATTAACTTCAGATCAGTAGATATACCTTGTAAAGAAAATCCATCTCCCGAACTTCCTTTATGCTTTGTTCATTTGAGGGAGTTTGGATAAGATGATTTGGGGGAGGGTGATAGAATGAATTTGAGGATAAATGTTTTGTTGTTTATTTTACTGGATTTAGAGGTAAGTGAGAGTGGATATGGAAGTAAAGTTTGTGAGAATTAGTGTAGGATTTGATTGATGTGACAAATTTAAAAAATTTGTTTAATTGGTAGAAAGTAAAGATTACCAAAATGCCCCTAGTTATTAAAGTAATATAAAATGATAATTGTTAATGTTATATTTAACTGTAAAAATGTTTATAAAGAGTAAAAAATTAAAAATAATTAATAAAATTAATTTTTAGAATGTAAAAAAATTATAATTTAGTAAAATGAATTTATTTTTAAATGTAGTATTTGTTTGTAATATAATTTACTACCAAGTAGTATGATTTTATTTGTTATGGAAGTGAGATTGAATACTTTTGAAGAAACAAATAATTAAACAAAGTTAGAATATTACATGATATACAAAGTACGAACATAATAACATACAAATATATTTGTAATAGTTTATGATGAAGTTGCTTTAGTGAGGTATGTAAGCAATCTATTGAAACAATATTGTATTGGCATCCCTATTAGACGTCTTGTATGTGATGGACGTGAAGATAGAAAGTCGAACCACTGTCTGAGTAAATTATCATCTTGAATGTTCATAGTCCGTAATAAGTTATGAATTTCTTTTGAAGTTGGATTAGATGATTGAATCCTAGCTGTTAACAACAACTTTCGACGCTCCATGGCCTGTATTTGTCGTTCAAGAATTGCACGTAGTCTTGTTGTTTGAGTAATTCCCTTTTCCAATTCATCAATGATTCGAGAATCCATCTGATTTGCAGTTCATTAAGTTGATAATAAATAAAAGTATGAAAACTGATGTCAAAGGAAGTAGAATTCAAAAGTAGGTAATGTAAGAAATCAAACACATAAGTCAATTTAAGCAAATAAGTTATGTAATACAGTCACATAATAGTTAAGAACTTAATCATCTAAATGGTGAAGAATTAAGTAAACATTCTGATTCAGGTGAGCAAATTGTCGGTTCATGTCGAGGGATAAGTTTGCCAAGTTATCTTCAATACGCTGAACCTGCACCTACATTTGTTCCATACCCTACATTTTGTGTTGCAAGTCTTGTACCCCCTCCCACATTTGAGTCATCATATTAGGATTTGAAAGATGTGGAGGAGGTTGCACAGGGTTGTCATGATGCTGTGGTTGCTCTTCGTCTTCATCATCACTGACGTCGTGTTGCCAAACACTGTTGACACTAACAATATTCAACCTCTTCAAAGAATTAGTTGAAAAATGATGTCTGGTCCCAATCTGAGTGTTGGCATCGACATCAACATGTACTCCACAATATTGCATGATTTGGGTGATAAAGACACCGTATGGTAGGGGTGTGTCACCGGCCTTGCATTTCAGCATATGCTGCATAATGTGATGAGGCCAATTGAGTGCTATATTATTTTTAAGCACCCATAACATAAAGATATCCTCGTTCAATAACTTTGCAAAATTTCCAGGTCGTGGAGTCAGCATGTGTACAATAACATAATGCAGAAGTCTATCATTAATACTCAAACAACCAACCGTTTTAACACGTAGACCCTACATTTCTGGTCTAACCATAGTAGCTAATGCCATCTCCCGGTCATAGGGAAAGTCATCTGGGATATTTGCATGACACAATTTTTGACCCTCATACTTCAGGGGAGCAACATTCAACCAATCAACAAGTTTCAATCTAATTCTTCTCTTGTTGACCTTAATGAGAAGATATCCATTTACAGAAATATTTAGATTGGAATAAAAAACTTTGATCAAATCCGGATAGAAGGATCCCTACAGTGTTAGAAATTCTACCACTCATTGAAATAGAAGATGATGTTGAAAATATAAGCATGAACCGGCAAATGATGTTGAAAATATAAGCATGAACCGGCAAATGATTCGAAATTCATGATTTTTGGAACAACAATATTTCTTGTGTAGAAATCAGCAGCATAGTGTTCCATCTGATGGCTGTCATTGAAGAAATGACGTTGATCTAATACTTCTGCAACATACGGTCTGACAAATGTTGGATCTTCTATCTTAGTTGTTTGTTCTTTACCCTTATGACTTTTTCTAGGCCTTTTCAATGATGATGATGCCATTTACCAATAACTTCAAAAAAAAAAATAATAACAAGTTAAGTCATAACAACATTTCATTAACGATTAATAATAAGAAGATCATTCACAAATGTTGAGATTGTTGATAGGGGGAGCACTAATTTAGCTGAACCTACAATCTCAGAGTTTCTGGTTTTTGACGATGACAACACATAATTAATAACACATGTGTTTATGTGTTACATGTTCATTACTTTCATGATTATGATTATGTGAGAACATGTTTGTATTGTGTTGATCATTGCAATTCACTATGTTATATATGTCGACATGGACTTTAGTTGAACTTAAATTAAACTTAAATTGTGTAGCAAAACAACAGTTTTATGTCGACTTCATTATGAAGTAAGTCGATTAAAACTCGTGGCTTTGCACAAACTTTTTCAAAGTGTGCTGTGAGAATTTTTGAAGAGAAAGTTTTTCAAAACTATGTTTTTAACTGTTACAAAGTCAACTATGTGCGCAAGCTATTCGACTAAGTTTGTTATGTTTTGAAATTCTGTTAATGCTTATCTTAAAGTGTCTAACGACTATATTTTTAAATATGTTTGACCAAGCATTAATTGTGAAACAACTGCATTAATTGCGTAATCAATTAATTGCTATAACTGTTACTAACTGTTATAAGTGTCATGACTGTATTCGACTTCATTAGTGGCAAAGTCGACTGAAGAGCGTCAGAATTGTGAAAAACTATATATTGACGCAACTTTGAATTCTGTAAGCAGTTTTGAGAATCTAACGAATTGTGTGATAATTTTCATATTAGTGCTGTCTTACAGATTTGGGAAAAGCTCCAAGAACTCTTAAAGAAGACTGTGGTGTTAATCTTTGGAGATAGCTTGAAGAGCAAGGATTGTGTGCTTTTACTGTCTGATCAAATCTGCACTGAAGGTGTTTGTTACTGTAATCAGGAATTCAATCTTGTGAAGATTGGTGTTGTTGCCCTGTTGTGACTATAGGAAGAGGACGTGCTGCGTTCTGGACTTTGAGGGGTTTTTCAAAGGGTTGAAGACGACAGGAGAGGGGACATCTTGCTGCTGGTCTTTGTGTGTTGTATGCCTATATTTTGATTAGAGGGTTAGAGAGGTGTTTTATATTTTTGACGTGGAGGTCTCTATAAAAGCCTTGTTGTAAAAACCTTGATCATTATAGTGCATTTGCTTCCTGGTGAGGAAGGACACTGGATGTAGGCTTGGCCGAACCAGTATAAAAAATAGTATTTTATTTTTCTATCCCTACACTTTTACTTAATCGACTTTGTACTGTGTTTGATCAACTTTATTTCCATTGCACTTAAAATTTTTTTTCTTTGTGTTTCAAGAAAGTTTTTAAAGTCATCTACTTTGCGAAAAATATTTAAAGAAAACATTGTTTTTGTATTTCACCAATTCACCCCCCCTCTTGGTGTTGAAAATTAAGCCATTCTATTTTAACAACAAAGATTAATGAGTCATAACGATTACTTAAATAAAACATAATGTTACTAAACAAGGAGTCATAATTACAATACACATTCTTGGAATATTGAAATAGTAAGACAACTAAAAGCATAAGGAGTCATCGCCAACTACGATCATTCACCTCCCATCATCATTTTGCATTACTTATTCCACTTCTTATGTGGTGGAAGTCCCATCAATCTTTTTGTCCATGTCGGATTTCCACATAGGAAATCATAACATTGGTCTAAGAAGCTTTCATCTGGGATATTCATTGCACTCAGCATCTCATATATGCCGACGTAGGATCTCCGTTTGGTCACTGAGGATTTCATTTCTCTTTTCCATTGTAAGGACTTGTCGCTCGACTGCATCTGAAATCTTTTCAAAATAAACACTCGTAGATCTAATGACATCTCTAAAACCATCCAGGCTGGTAGTTAACTTATCAAATTGAGCATCAATTACATCGACCATTGGTGCCTTCCTCTTGGAACCTCGTGAAGATGAAGTTCTTCTAGATGGAACGAAAGGCACAAATTGAGTATGGCCTGAACTATACTCATCCATAGATGGAGGGGATGGTGGAGTTGGGTCAAAGATGAAATACAAGGGTGGAGACACCTCTATTTATAGGCCAAAAGTGTCTCCTTCTAACCCTAAAAGCATGATTTTCCACCTTTTCTCTCATTGGCCAAAAATGAGGCCTCCTAAGAAGTGGACGAGTGTCCACAAATCCTCTCCAATGATGGGAGGACATGTGGCCACTCACAAAACACAATCCTCTCCATTCCTAGAGTGCCATGTGGCCACTACTAAAAGAAAAAACTCTGCACTCCTAAGGTGCCATGTGGTTACCTTTTAAAAAGTAAATCCTCTCCAACGGAAGCATGACACATGGCACACACTTTCCACTTGGTTTGGATGTCTAAATTTTAAGGAAAATCCTATGCTAATTAGGCCTTAATACAAGCCTTAAACAAACCTACACTACATGGCCTAATACAATGGCCTAAATTCGTACACTACTCTTCAATTCATGCTTCATGATGGCTCCAAAGGTGGTCCACAAGGTAGAGTTGACACCATCTTCAAGGATGACTTTAACTCTCTTGAAAGTGCTTGACCATGGCTAAGGGATTTTCCATCATTCCCTCCCTCTTTAAAAATATTTGCCCTCAAATCTCCAACAAGGAAAAATTCCTTATCTTCTTTGGAGTTTTGTGTGCTTTTCCATCAAGGTCAAATACCCATTTTATAACACAAGTTAGAACAAATGTTATAATAGTGAGAAATGAAGAATATAGCTCCCAACAATGATACACCTTAAATGAAATGAGTGATCAAGGTCTTGAAGAGTAAGAGCATCTTTGAAGCTTTCATTTGTCTTGTGTTGGATGTATATGTTTGAAAGATTATCCATTCCAACACAAGAGTTAATTTTTTTAGGGATATGTCATCATACCCTCCCTTTTGAAAAGGATTTGTCCTCAAATCTTCTTATTCTTTTATGACAAAAACCTTTTTCTTATTATTGGTTAATTTGTGTATGTTTCCACTAGGATCAAAGATCTATATGCAAGTGTAATCAAACACAAAACCAATAATCTTATGATCCACAAACAACATGTATCTAGATGGAAGATTTAAAGAAGACCTTATGCTAATTTTAAAAGAATTTACTTGAAAACTTTGAAGGTCTACTCCACAAAATTGTTTATGTTTACTTTGAGTTAATTGTATCCTAGAAGGTAACATCAACTTAACGTTTGATTTGAAAAAAATTGAGGAGTTAAAAATAGTGGGAGGTGAAAATGAAGTCGAAAATTTTTCAAAAGTAAAAGTTGGAGTTATGAAAGTTGGTTGGATGTATTGAGCAAAAGTTCCAGGATCTGAAAACTCCCTTCATCATCTTAGTCTCAACCTTAATTGTAGGAGTGGTAGGGGGCTTTAGTAACTCTTCCTCTTCTTCTCTTATCTCAATCTCTTCTTTTTCTCTCTTTTCTTTCTTATTCCTTTCTTTTATCTTTTTCTCTTCATACTCTCTTCTGCTTTCCTCCTCCTTTCTCTCTCTTCTTACTTGCTCCTCTTTCTCTCTTTGTTCTTTATCTCTTTTCGCATGCTCCTCATTCTCTCTTTGTTCTTTCTTCCTTCTTTTGTTAATCTTCCTTAAATCCTTTCAGACTTTTTCTTGTTTTCCATTAAGGATTCTAAGCTCTTCTTCTAAGGTAGCAAGATATTGTTTTCTTTCAACTCTTTCTTTCTTTTCTATCTCTTTCATCTCACATATTTGCTTTTGGTTTATTATAAGGGAAGAAGCAACAAATTTTCTTCTCATGCATGCTATCAAGTCACACCAATCTTTAATTGGAGATTTTCTACCTTTCTCAACCTTAGATTGTCTTTGATTCCACCATTCACTTGCATGTCCTACAAGTGTAGAGATGCATAAACTAAGTATATGATATTTACCATGCCTAACTAGGAATGGATGAAGTTCTTCTACTCTTTTCTCTCATGCTAGGTATGATAATGCACTAGTATTCTCACCAAAGAATGAAAGGTCACTCTTAACTTTAGAATATAGCTCAACCTCACCATGACTTAAATGCAAGCTAGTATAAAAACTCATTTGTTTTAAAAGAATTTTGAAAAAAATATTTCACAAATAATCCTAGACATTTTTAAGATTGTCAAAATGGCTTATGCAAACAAACTTAGTATTTCAAATAAAATTCCTTAAGAGACTTAAGGAGACAAGAGAAGCTTAAGTTCACTTCTAGGAAAGAGAGATGAATCACTATAGATTGCTTAGAAACCAAGTCTTTCCTAGCCAAAGCTTACCTCAAGTTCTCTTGTACCAAAATTCTCAAAGAGATTTAAAATTGAAATAAAAGTTGACACACACTAGACTATCACAATTAAAGAAAGCAATTAAAGCTAATCTATGCGGCCTAATGGTGAAGTTAGAAGGAACTTTGGTTCCCTCAGACTTACCAACTACAAAATGCAATATTAATCAAAGTCTAATGTTCTTGTTAGGACACATCCTAGCAAGGCCAAATATTACAAGTTCAAAAAGGAAAACAACTATAATTTTACAATTCAAAGAAAATACACAAAAATCTTTCTTTCTCACCAAGTGTATACTCTCCTAGTAGCTCGATCCGCTGCCCATAACTCCACCATTAAATCGTAGTGTCTGATACTTTTAACTCTCTAGTTTTCCGCATTTGGCCTCGCCTGAACAAAAAAAACATTAAACATAACGTGGTTCATATTATGTATTTTAAGAATTCACCAAATGTGAGTATTTAATAAATACCTGAATGAGGTCCTTCCAGACTTCGTCCTCAGCTTCAAATCTCATACTTATGCCGTTCTAGGAAAATCCACTCAAACCAGCAAAGAGGTCATGTACCTCACGCCATTTGTCTTTCAACACCTTCTATCGATTTTTGACATTGTTTTTCGTAATTGCTACATACCCACAACTATGAAGATTATCAACAATGTTACTATAAGCTTGGAATGTCCAACTTCCATCAACCCTATTACCCAGCCGTGATTCCTCAATCATGGTGTGTAGAAGTCATTCGTCCATGTCCTTTGTCCATTTTATGAACTCTCTAGTAGGACTCAATGGTGACTCCCTTACCTCTGTTCATTTTAAATCTAATTGATAAAAAAAATGGTAAGAAGTTAGGATTAAACAACCATAAAACCAAGTTCTTGTCATTTTCAAATAACATAGTCATACAACACAATCAAATACAATAACTACCAGTTTTGATAATCTCGCCACTTTTCATCTTCTATGGAATCCCTGATATTGCTACCAAGCCTATGATCCTCTTCTCAAACTTGAGATGATGAAACATTATGGTCTTCCGTTTCTTTCAACTCATTATCAACTTCATGAAGTAATGAGTCATCGTTATCCACACCATGTAGGAAGTTGTGTAAGATACAACAAGCTAATATAATGTCTATCATTGTCTCCATTCCATATTGTGGTTCAGTGCCACTTGCAATGATAGGGAATCGTTTTTTCAACACACCAAATGTTCTTTCAATAACATTTCTCAACAATGAATGACGATGATTAAACAGCTCGCGTGGATTCTGTGGTCCTCTACGTGCATATTCTTTAAGGTAATATCTGACGCCTCTATATGGAGTAAAAACTGTGCTTTTCAGCATAAATCCAACATCATCAAGATAGTATTTTCCTACAATGTTGTAGACATAGCAGTATTTAGTCCATAATAAATAAAATCTTCAAGATCGCAATATAGACACTGACCTTGGGGATAACCAACGGATCATCTTGATCAAGAGCATTTTTTAGAATTCTTGAATCAAATGCAGTGCCTTCCCACCCAACTAGAATGTATGTGAATTTCATATCAAAATTACACGCCGCAAACACATTTTTAGTTGGCCAATCTTTTCTTCCTCGAAATCTCGGAGCATATAATCTTGGCACCTTTACACGAACATGAGTATCGTATGTGGCCCCTAAACAATCCTAAACATACAATTAACAAGTTATCATAAAACTCAAAAACATTATCATCCTTTGATAAAATAAGTGCTTGAAATATGTTCAAATGAGTACCTTAAAGTACGGGTAAAATCGATTGTTGTTCAAGACATATGGATGAACCTCATTTCCTGAGGTTTGAATTAAAAATTCAGATTCCAAACTTAAAATAGCATCCAACACATTGTGAAAGTGTTTGCTAACCGTTGCTGATACGCTGTCATTGAAGTTATCAAATTAATACTACTTTTCAAGGCAACTTCAGTATTGCCAAGTCAGTAGTCAAGAAAGTAGATAGAGTTAAAGTAACCCTGAGTCGTCTCCCAACGAATACGAAATTGCCTTTCAATATTTGAATCTTATGAATGCAATGCAATGCTCAAGAATAAAAGTGATGTTTGGAGAATGTTTAAAGAACAAATAAGAAACTTAAACATAAGGTTTAATACATCATTTAGTCCCTACTTTTAGGGGTTTGGTTCAAAGTGATCCTACCTTTTAAAAAAATTCAGAAAGGCCCCATATTTGGTTAAAAAAATGTTCAATATGGTCCTTTTCGTTCACACTGTTAAAAACATAACGGTGCAAATGCCACCGTGGCCAAACCTGAGTGAGCTGTGTAAATCTGATCCCTACTTTCAGCCACGTATTCACCCGCCATCCTCGCCGGCAGCCGTCCTCTCCAATGCATCACGCACCACCACCAAAGCTATGCGACGAGAACGCGAGAAACCCTAGGTCTCCACGGTGTTATGCGACGACGCTTGAACTTGGCTTCTGGTTTGCTTGCAGGTCTAGCTGTGGTTGTAGGTGGAGGCAAGCAACGACGCAGTTAGTGGTGGAGAAGAGTGGCGATTCGCGATTTGTAGTAGCAGAATATGGTGGACGATTTTGTGGTGGAGATTGGATGACAATGTTGTTGGCGCGACGACGATTTGGCTAGTGCGAGGGTGAAAATGGTGAAGATTTGTGGTCGCGGCATAGCAAGGGATCGCATTGGGTGGTGGCGCAAGAACGAAGGTGAGATGTGAATGTGATGGAGGTGCAACACAAGGGAGAAGACGCTTTAGTGGTGGAGCGTGATGCGTTGGAGAGGACGGTTGCTGGCGAGGATGGCGGTGACAATGCTGGATGGTGTGGCGAATAGGGTTTCTTGGAGAGAAATTAGGGTTTGTTTGGACAGGGAATTTTTTAAACATTTTTTAAATTAAAAAATCATTTAAGTCCACCTATTAACGTCTTTGCGTGCCATGTGCTTATGAGATGCCACGGTGGCATTTGCACCGTTATGTTTTTAACGGCGTGAGTGGAAAGGACCAGATTGAACATTTTTTAACGAAATATGGGGTCTTACTGAACTTTTTTAAAAGGTAGGATTACCTTGAACCATACCCCTAAAAGTAGGGACCAAATGATGTATTAAACCTAAGAACAATAATGATGAAATTAGCTAATTCCATTGTTTTTCCAAGATAGATTCATCATCGGTTATTCACAGATCATTGTTCAATTGATTATTGTTAATGTTTCAAATTAATTAAAGTACATTCTTAATTAATTTGAGGGCGATCATGCAGTTAACCAAAGTAGATTCTCAATCAAATGCAAAACCTTTCTAGATTATTCACAATGAATACAACCAAAGTACATTCTCAATCAAATTCTATTGGTTTAATAGCCTCTTTTGTCCCTAGTTTTATTCGATTGTGTCAATTTGGTTCCTGGTTTTAAAAAAGTGTCAACTTGGTTCTCATTTGATAAATTTTGCGTCAACTTTGTCCCTTCCGTTAAATAGAAACAAACGGAGTTAAGGATGGATTATCTGGCAGAAACGTGGCATTTTTAAATTGTATAGGTGGTGACGTGTTTAGTATTTCCTTTAATTATAATTAATTTGGATTAATGTTTTTCTTTTAATAACTTTTAATTATAATTAATGTGATATTAGTCAACGTGTGACCATTCTACCTCTACGCCTCTCTCACTTCGCCGCGACGTTCTCCCCTGTTGCGAGACAGAAGAGCAATGAGCACAAATGGTGGGTTTTATTGAAGGATTAGTCTCTGGTTTTTCAGATTGGCGGAGAAGAGAAGGGAAGGAAGCCTTAGATCAAATATTCTTCTTCTTCTTCCAAAAAAAAGTGTTGCAGTATCTGCCCCACTTGCTCCCTCTCCCATTTCCCCTTCTGCCCTGCTCCGCCTCCCCCACCCTATCACCACCCCACCCCCACCAAAGCTCTCTTTCTTACGCCCCCGCCAACCCTAATTTCCAGAATATCAAGAGACCCCGAATCCACCCTACCATTCTGTCCCACCACCCTCACAATGCCCAATTCAGTGGGTTGTGCAAGGTTGTGTTGTGATTTATCCATGGTTGTTCTGGTTTGGTTCTTTTGCTTTGCAGGTCTGAGGAGGCACGATGTTGATCCGCGATGAGGATGCTCGCGGTAGGGATGGTTTCTATGTGATTAGGGTTCTAAAATTTGGGGTCTCTTTTCGATTGGGGTTTTGGGGCTGGTTGTGTTTCCTTGCAGGTTTCGAAGGAGAAGCACTGAACTCGTGATGAATCTGGTGGTTTTGGAATGGACGAAACTCGCAAGGTGGAGGCGCGATCTGGGTTTCGTATATGGGTCGTTGTTTACTGGATTGAGGTTGATGCATGTCAAGACATAAAGGATGATGGAGATGGCGTGGAGGAGATTGAAGTTTTCACGGTGGAGAATGGAGGAGAAGATGAACTTTCTCGGGTTCTCTTTGTTGTCGCGATTTAGGTGGTTGATGGAAGAACGAAGGAATTCTCGCGGTGGTTCGAGGTTGCTCGCGGTGGTGCGTAAATGGAGGTGATGCGATTCACTGTGGTTGTTGGACGACGCTGGTTGTGTTCTTGAGCGTGGTTGAGGATGAATGAGGATTTGATGGTGGCCTTAGATGGTTGCGCGAGGAACGACGATTTTGGTCAGCCAGCTGTCATTAACGAAGTTGGAGAAGAGATCGCTTCTGAAAAAGAAAAAAGGAAACCCTAGAGAAAAGAGGGCTTGGGCCTAGCCTAGAAAATACAAAGTGCACTCCTAAATTTCATCTCTGCACCCATTCACTAACACGTCAGCATAAATATATCTACAAAATAACACGTCTTCTGCCAGATCATCAATCTTTAACTCTGTTTGTTTCTATTTAACGAAAGGGACAAAGTTGACGCAAAATTTATCAAATGAGGACCAAGTTGACACTTTTTTAAAACCAGGGACCAAATTGACACAATCGAATAAAACTAGGGATAAAAGAGGCTATTAAACCTTAATTAAAGTACATTCTTAATTAATTTGAGGGCGATCATGCAGTTAATTAAAGTAGATTCTCAATCAAATGCAAAACCTTTCTAGATTATTCACAATGAATTCAACCAAAGTACATTCTCAATCAAATTCTATTGTGTTTAATCATGTCTATTCTTAAATCTCCTAACCAAATTAAAAGCTAATTAATCAAAGTAAATTCTCAATTAATTATAGTTGAATTTATTACCACCAATCAAAGTACATTCTCAATTGATAGCAAAAACCACTTTAATCATATGAAAGTTCCTAAATTTAATCAAAGTAGATTCTTAACCAAACCTAGAAACCCTTGAACTCATATGATCAATATGCATGTATATTCAAACACCTTATGATGCAAAAACCATTGCTTTTAATATGATTGAGAGATGAAAGACATAAACGAAGAATAACTCAAATCAATAATCAAAAGAAACAATTGCATTAATTCAACTTAACCTCGGAATCCATAATGAAATTATAGTGGAATAGCCCTAGGAGCTTAGCCCTCCATGAATGGAGTGAAACACATGATAGAATAAAAGTGAGAGGAGTGGTGGATGCTTGCTTCCAATGGAGGAGTCTGAGAATGAATGAAGTGAGATTTCTGCCTTCCCTAGGTCTCTTTATATAGGACTTGATTGAGCTTGGATCTTGAATAGTTTGTTGATAAGATATTTTCTGTTGATATATTTTTAGATTAAATCAATTATCTTTAAAAATATCAACTGAATTATCTATTTCATTAACGTCCTTCTTAAATTTCCAAAATTACAGAAAATCCCCTGAAAATTCTTCTAATTGCACTTTAGCCCTTCTGAGTTTCTTTAAAAATTGCACAAAAGTCCCTCATTTTGACCAGACTTGACCTAAATTTGACCAGAATTAACCTTTTAACCATATTCAGTATCCAATGGGAGCCTGCCACGTGGAATTCCCCCTTTCTCCCAAATTAGGGTTTTGCAATTGGGGAGATTTGAAGGTGGAGAACTCGCGTTTTGCTTGCTCTGCGTTGACAGCCATGGAGACTCGACGAGGTGGTACGATGAATAATAGCGCGATGACTTACATCTTTGGATTTTTGTGCTCTCTGCAGGTTGCAATTTCTGGATGGCGCTTTTCTTTTTCTAGGTTTGTTTGTTGCAGGCACGAGTTGCTGGCAATGGCGGAGTTCGTGGTTGTGGTCATGGCAGCGACAATTTGGGATTCTGGCGAGGATGGTATGCAAGGAAGGTGGAGGCCGAGGGAGATGGTTGCTCATGGAGGTTGTGGTATAATGCAGTTTCTGAGTTTCAGGTGATTCTGGTGGAGGCGTTCTTGCGATGTTTCCTGAAATGCTATTTTTTGGTTTCGATTTTGTTGATGTTCACTGCGATTCTGATTGGTTGTAGAGCTTGTGAAGATGGTGATAATGGAGGACAAGTCGTGGCAGCCATGAAGGTTGAACAATGAAAGGGTTTTTCTGTCGCGATTCTTGGTTTGGGTGGTGCGACAGAGAAGAGTTGGTGGTTCGTGATGGAGGATGGCAGCGGAGCTAGGTTGCTCGTGGTGGTCGCGCGTGATGTTGATGGCGCGACATGGTATCTACGGCGGCTAGGGTTTGGATTGAGAAATAGGGTTTCTGTTTGGGATGAAGGTTGAAGAAGATGGTGACGTGACAGGGGTGCTGATCGGTAAAATCTGGTTCACTATTTGTGTTAGTGGTGGACTGCCACGTGGCATAATATGGTGAAGTCTTATTTAGGAGGGGTGTGTGTAGGGAAATTTAGGAGGTGCAAAAGTAAAGACTGTCTATTTGGCCCATTTTATATTATTTTCCAAGCAAAATCTGATTTTGGGACTTAATTTACAATTTGGACCACTTATTTCCAAGCTTTGAATCAGTTTAGCTCTAATTTCAGTTGCATCAACAAACATTATGACATCCAAGAATAATTTATGCGCTAAAACTCACTTTTTTACCTCTCTCTAATTCCCAAACCCAATAAATTCAATTGCCACAAATTCACTGTAAATCAATCATTAAAGCACAAAAATTTCATCAAAAATTTTAATTTTAAAGCATAAATGTGGGCATAAATATGCACTCATCAGTCGCCCCAAATCGATTAAAGAAAAATGCGACTCTTCGATTCTTAACATCATGGCCAATTATATGAAGAAATTGAGCTACTTGTTCCTCCACTGTCGATCAAATCGTGTCCTTAACTAACCCAGTTGTTCTTAGTCTCGCACAAAGATTAATAAATGCCTCTGAACCCATTCGAATAATGTTGTGACACCGATTAGTATGCACAAGGTACGACATTAATTGGTCCTTGCGATGGTCTTTGTCAGGTAGGAACTTGCTAAGACTACTTGCATCACTCGAGTACGTATTCAATATACTCAACGCATGTCCAACAATGCATAACATTGTTAGTGCGGCCAGTGAGATGGTTATTTGTAATTATTGATGTAGCATTGCGACTATATTAAAGTCTACACCAACCACATCATCATCTATATCTTCACCGTCCAAATAAGACAAATCTAATTCTTCTTTCATCTATATTTACTTAAACAAATGTACACACTATAATTAAAATCATGCATTGATATATTCATTAAACATAGTTCATTCATATATTCATACATTCATATATCATATATTAATATATTAAATAAACATAATACATTGCATTCATATATTCAACCTCATGAAGATAGAAATAACCATCACTCATTCACGCATTCATATATTTATTAAAAGCAAAGAATGCATAACACTTACCTCTTGAAGACGTATGAAGATTTGAAGCTGGATTGAGCAAAAATTTTCAATCGAAATTCTAATGTAATGCCACTCATAGATTCTTCATATACATATACACTTTCTCCTTCTATAGATGATAATTTAAAATGTCAGTTTTCATACATAACTATCACCCTAAACCAAACCTGCCAACATAATTATATGAAATTATTATCTATAAAAATGATTCAACAATGCATAGAAAGCTTGAAAAAAGTTTCAATCTTACATTAAAATGGATCACCTTGGATGCCCTTCAATGATGCAGCACAATCCCCCACCTTCACAAGCAACCAACCACTAAATTTTCTTTTCTAACAATGCAACTGTATGAAAACTTGTTAAGAAGGGTTTATTACACTATCAAACTCATCATAAATTCGTTCCACTATCAACAAACAAAATTACAAATACTGGCATACAATACCAATTACACCGAATGTTGTTGATGAACCTCCACCACCTTGCCAAGCCTACACAGCACACAAATGCTCCACCAGCTTGACAATACCTCCAACCATTGAACACCTGCATCATAAATAAAGGGTTAGGGGCTCATCTTTCACCTACCTACATGGACTCCAATGCATGCATTAGAGATGATTCACTCTTTTCTGCATTGTCCAGCTTGGTCTCCTTCTCCAACTTCGTCTCCTTCTCCAACTTTGATGAATGCTTGAAGGAGCATGGGATGGAGCTCTCTGCATCCTCTACCATCATGGATAATGGGCCAAGGCTGATCGTCCACCTTGGTGACATATCGGCCGTCCACCACCAACGAAACTCCTCCTTCGTGAAACTTCAGGCCGCCTCCACCTCTACGCCCAACTTCCCTGCAATTCTTGAAGGAACCGAATACCATCACGAAACCGAATACAGCGCGTCCAATTGAGGACACACAAACATGGAACCGAATATGGAGGCTGGAACCGAATACATGGCTGTTGCGAGAATGGGGAACTGAATACCACTAGGCCTGGAACTGAATACAACTTCTTTGTGAATCCTTTGCAAGTATGAAACAAAATACTGGACAATTAGAACCGAATACGCTTCGTTCAATTTCAGTGGTGAAGCATTGTTCATCATCTTCTTCACCTTCAAAGACACGCATTCCACTTCAACCACTTTCTTCTTCATGCCATCAACTCCTTCTTCGTCCTCATCTACATGCCTGCAACTCAAAAACAACAAGAAAATTGGACAAAGAAGATACTGCAATACTAACCTCAGGCGTTGCTCTTCGTCGTCAATGCAAAAAACCCAACAGATTACACTTTGAACACTAGCTGCATAGAGACTTGAGGGCACCAATATATTAACTCCTTCTGATTCCTGAACAAAGACAATAACCTACCCAACACCAACCACTTATTAATGGTTGCTCGTGGTCAAAAGCGCTTTCAATACCATACTGCATTGTGACTGTGTGTGCAGGAATGTTTCCTGTGTAATGGCTGTCTCAAGCAAGCTCAGCTCAGGGAATATCTGCAACCACGCCAAGCCAAAGTTCCTGTACTTACTCGTGAATCTATAGTAGTAAAAGCATATTCAAAAACTGTTCTTCACGTCTTTTTAATATTAACTTGGAATTGGTTAAGTCCTTCTACGAATCGATTATCTATATTAAGCTCATATACACAGATGAAATTGTATAATAGGTTGAGGGCACATGTGACTTTTTACTAACAATCCCTCCAGATCTCTCCACTTTCGCGGGTGATGAAAAACCTCTCCGTCGCGCAAATTCGTCTTCAGCATTCCTTGCTTTTCCTCTCATCCGAACACGAAGGAACCTCCATTTCGTCGCTCTTATTCGCCTCTGAACAGTACAATGTGTTAATGTGAACACAATGAGTCAAACCTTTCTGTTATGGAAACATGTATAAGCAAGTTGTCACATTACTATTTCTTCTTGTTTTGTTCTGCCTATTCAAGGCATAAAGATACTAGGAAGTAAATGTTAAGTTTTGATCTTACACTATATTATACAGGGTACGACAAGGATACCTTTTCCAAGATGAAGTGATTAATATGCATGTTTATTGTCCCTTAATTATGTGTAGATTTAAGTAGAGTATGATAATTAAATAACCTGTTACCTTGACCTTCTAGAGATATTCTGGGTGCTTTTTGCAGGAAAAAGGTTGCCCACATAGTAATATGTCTTGAAGATTCGTGGCCGGCATTCAAGTACATTAACATGATGTCCTCATCACCCAACTTTCTTTAATTCCATTCAACAACACAAATAATGTTTTAAGTTTGAACAATAACAGTGCATGCAAATTCAAAGTAGATGACACAATCCCTTTGCAAAAGAAAAACAAGTTAACCAATCAAAAACAACTTTACTATATGTTCTTGTTGTCGATTTTTTTATTGAGGAGAAAGTTTTTTTTTTTTATAAAAAGGAGAATATTAATTAAACCTAAACTCATTGATATAAGGGATTGATATTATTTTCTCATTTTTATTCAATATAGAACTTAGATTTGCACTTAAATTCTCAACCCATGTTCCCTACTATTATCCCTGCTAATGGACAATACTGATTGGGATGAAGGATATGTACAAAATGGACGGGATGGTTCGAATGACGAGATGACCAAACTGGATGGAATAAACAGGCTAACAAGATAGACAAGATGAATAGGTGGCCGAGATGGGTGTTGGCATGATGGACGTGTTGACGAGCTAATAGGATTATCGAAATGGAAGAACTAGTGATCTAGGCAGAATGGACTGGATGACTAGATTGACAGAATGGACGGACTGAGCGATTTGATGAATGACATTGCTATCCCGGCTTACCGGGTTAGCTAGAATGAACAATTGATCTAGATGTGCGACTGTGCCTAATTGTTTTTGTTATCCTATTTTTTAAAAAATAATCTACGTGTAACAAGTAAAGAGACTAGTAGAAAAATAAAAGAAAAAACTTGGTAGTGGCATATATCGTGACGAAAGAGCCATGGTACAAATTATGGTATAAAAAATATTATAACTTGTAATGAAAATAATTAAATTAAGGGTTAAATATGTTTTTAGTCTCTTAAGTATCACACGATTTTGGGTTTAGTCCCTACTCGAAACTTTGATTGCTTTTAGTCCTCATAATTTTGAAACTGTTATAAATAGTCCCTAATTTTGGATGACGTTAATTTTTGTTTGACGTGGCTAACAGCCAGCCCACGTCTGATGCTAGGTATGAGTTTATTCTTTGCCAACGTTTTCTTTTTTTTATTCCATTTGCACACAAGCCCCTAATTTCTTCAATGTTTACACTTAAGAAGGAACACCACAATTAGGGTTAATTAGATTAAGTCATTGGCAGTCATCTTGCAACGTATAGATACACAAAAGACGAAACCCAAATCGCCGTTGAACCTCCAACGCAAGGCCGCCACCACCTAGCCTCCATGCCGCCACAAAAACCCTAAGCCAACCACCTGCAAACCCCGAGCAGAAGAGCCACCGTCATCTCCTTCAAATCGCGCCGTCATCGTTGAGAGAGAAAACCAGAGCCACTGCTATAAACTGGTCTACATGCATCAGAACACCCGATTCTGTTAAGAGGGAATGGTCGAAAAAAAAATTCCACTTTTTGCAAGCTCTGATTATCAATCTGCCATGGACACAGCATGCAGAAGGATTTGTGTGACAGAGAGGTGCAAGAAACAAGGGTTTCAGAATCAAATTCTCGTACAAGGATGTGAGAAAATGGGCTTGAAAGTAGAGTTAGTGGCTACAAATTCCTCATCAGATCATTATTGTGGTTCATGTTGTTAACAGGAGATAAGAAGGACAGTGACTCTACTTGGTTGGTTGACGCTGTAGGAAATGATGCAGTGATCCTCTCAGGATGTAAAGCTGAGAAATTCATACTTGAAGATGGAAATGGTGGAATGAAGAAAAAGAAATGTTCAGGAGTTATTGCAGCAGCAACGTGGAGAAGTAAGGTAACAAAGAAACTCCTAATCGAATCCAAGGTAACTCCTAATCAAAATCCTAATTTTGGGTAAAGGGTGAACTGGCATGTGGCATGATTTCACTGGACAGACTCACCTGAGTCAACCCTGCACCTAGCTAGTCAAACAGGGGCTATTATGCAATTTTAAAAAGAAGTTAGGGGTTGAAGTGTAAACATTGAAGAAATTAGGGGCTTGTGTGTAAATTTGGAATAAAAAAAAAGAAAACATGGCAGAGAATAAACTCATACCTGGCGTTAGACGTGTGCTGGCCGTTAGCCATGTCAAACAAAAGTTAACGCCATCCAAAATTAGGGACTATTTATAACAGTTTCAAAACTATGAGGACTAAAAGCAATCAAAGTTTCGAGTAGGGACTAAACCCAAAATCGTGTGATACTTAGGGGACTAAAAATATATTTAACCCTTGAATTAAAAATAATACATAAAATATTATGACTGTTAAAATAATTACGAGAAATGAAATATATTTTTAACCATTTATTTCATCACCACAAAATAATAACCAATAAAACAAATGTAATTATATTTTTATAGAACAATAAATATATATATATATATATATATATATATATATATATATATATATATAATATTAAATACTTTTTCTTTCATATGGTTATATGTTTCGGTAGGAATTTGTGTAGGGCCGAGATGCGAACTTTTTTGCCACGTTCTTCCTGATTCCAAACACCTGGATCTCCTTTCTAAGTGTTCTCCTTGCCTCCAAACGCCTGGACCGTCTGGACTGCTCGATTGTCCTTGCTCCGTCGATTGTACTCTTGCTCCGCTCGGTTGTACTCTTGACCGAAAGGAGAGATACCTGCAAAAGATGCTCTGACGCTCAAGTTAGGAGCGGTTTATGGAACTGTTTATCATAGTTGAACATTTGAGTTTCGTAATGTGTGAATGGAACGTAAGTAGAATGTAACTGGAACGTACCTGGCTTTCAGCCTTGACCTTATATTTATAAGTGTCTTATGGATCCTAAACCAACACAGATCCAATAAAATAAAAACAGATTTACCTTTAGATTTGGTTGGTTACTGATAAACAACTTATCAATATCTTTAATCAGTTATCAATATCTTTAATCAGATATCTTTAATTATTTTATTGTCTCCTGGACTATTGGCCCAATAATAACTTAAATGTTGGCCCAATTATGGACCAACATTTATTGTAGCGGTTGGACCGAACGACTTTGATTGCATGGACCGAACGGTAGGTATTATATACCATACATTAGATTTTTTTTCATTATTCATTTAATATAAGTTTTGTTAATATAAATTTATTTTATATGTTACAAACCGCATTTTAACTATCAACATATTATCATTTTCTTTTTGTTTAATTTTTTATAAATCGACCATTGGTATGCATTATGTTTTTATTTTTCTCGTGAAAATGTGTTATGCAAAAAGAATTGTGATAAAAGATATTATTATTTTTTTAGACATGCTTTAAAATTCTAAATTCTTAATTTACACATGGAATAATTATATATATATATATATATATATATATATATATATATATATATATATATATATATTATGGTATTGATTTGGATTTTCTTTTATAAAAGACAATAGCAACTGTAACCGGTGATGCTAAAATGATTTTACCATGTTTGGGCATTAAAAGGAAATTTTGTTGTTTAAATGCTGGTAACAACAAAGTTAAATTGGAGTGATACCTTTTGCTAATTTGTTTTATTTGAGATTTTATATAAATGGTAAGGAACTAACTAGTTATATGATTTGTTTTGGAACTTATATAGCATATAATATTATTCGTTTGTATAAGAACTTTATTTTATGATGACAATGAATATTTTAATATATTATAAAGCATGAAAATTATATGAACTTTATTATGTACGTATAATTATAAAACAAATGGATTAGAACTAATTTATGTTTTTTTTATTAAAGTATTTACAGTTGAAATTGTTGGTTGCAGTCTTTTCATATAAATTTATTGAAATGGGTGGTTGTAGTTTTTTTTTTATATAAAATAGTAAAAGAAGTCTACGTTGGTTTTTAATTTATTTTTATTATAATTTAATTTAAGGTGAGTTTTTTTATGGTATTTTTATTTTATATATAGGTTTAAAATATGTATGTCTCATATTAGTATTATATATAAATATAAGCATTAAATACCTTTATATTATAAAATGTATACGTGAAATAAATGAATAATAAACTTTTATTATTATATAAATATTATATAGTAATTATTATAAAAGTGGAAATGAAGATATTCAAATATTAATATTATACATATATTATAAATGAATATTTTTAAGTGATGATATTATATTGTGTTTGAATGAAATTGTGGTTTTCAAGGTTTATCAAAATTATGTAATTATGATTTTATTTATATAAATATTTTTTATTTAAAATCGGGGCTGTTGTGTTTTTTTTATTGATGATATATTATAATATA
The DNA here is from genome assembly GCF_029865625.1 of Vigna umbellata. Classification (NCBI taxonomy): domain Eukaryota; kingdom Viridiplantae; phylum Streptophyta; class Magnoliopsida; order Fabales; family Fabaceae; genus Vigna; species Vigna umbellata. The sequence continues at coordinate 8,104,359 of NC_142175.1, forward strand.
CATATTTTGTGTAAGAATATGAAATAGGATTTTGATATGAATTTGTGGTTTTGATTTTGTTATATTATACATATATAAATGTTTAATGATTTTTGGAGATAATGTTTTATACTTAGTTTTATTTGATATCATATGATAATCATGACTTGTAGAATTGATTAATTTTGGGCGACACATGTAACAAGTTAAGATTTTTATTAAAATTTAATTATATTGTATGCAGTAGTATTGTATAGACTAATAAATATATTGGGGGCATAATTTTATAAACAACTCGTACAATATATTGTGTCTTCTTGATAGTTTTACAACTCATACAATTTTCAAGAGTAATAAATTTTTCTCTTGTTTGGTAATGCGAAAAGTCAATATTAGCATTATTTCTAGAATTACAAATATGATTGAAGGCTTTGGAAGAGCTACTATATTCCTACCAAGAAGTCTATTATTAAGTTTTAAGGATTTTCATTAAATGGATATCATATTGAGACAAACAAAGGAGATATGTAATGTCTTTATATCACTAGACTTGGATTGAATAAAAAAATGTGTATGGAGAAATTATCAGTCTTCTCTTATGACTTCCTCTACACATATTAGTATAATTGAAACACATGTCGTTATAAACCAAAACTATACAAATCAAAATGAATTCCTTGTTTGGCATGATCAGTTGAGTCATCCTAGATCGATCATGGTGCAAAAAATAGTTGAAAACTCATGTGGACGCCCATTTAAGAGTCAAAAACACCTTTAGTCCAATGATTTTTCATGTATTGCGTGTTCATAAAAAAAGTTGATAATAAGAAAATTACAAAAAAAATTTAGAAATTAGTCAATCTCATTTTTAGAACAAATACAAGGTGACACATGTGGTCCAATAAACTCATATGTGGATCATTTAGATATTTCACTATTTTAATTGATATGGTTATATATTTGTTTATTATCAACTCATAATTAGGCACATGAGGTTATTAGCATGATTAATCAAGTTAAGAGCTCACATTCTAGATTATCTGATTAAGAAAATTTGTCTTGATAATGTTTGTGAATTTACATCTCATGCTTTTAATGTGTGTTGTATGTCAATTGGAATTGAAGTTGAACATCTAGTAACACATATTCATACTCAAAACAGAATTGTAGAATCGTTAACCAAACATCTAAAATTGATTGCAATAATTTCTTATGAGAGTTAATCTTCCAATGGTTACATGCTGCAATATTGATTCGCATAAGGCCAATAAGTAATACTCTCCTCCACAATTGGTTTTTTGTCAACAAATTAATATTTCTCATTTAAGATTTTTTTTGGTGTGCTTTATATGTTACAATTTCCCCACCAAAAATAGGTCCTCAGAGATGATTGAGACTATATGTTGGATATGATACTCCATCAATAATTAAATATCTTGAACCATCAACAAGAGACTTATTTATAGCTCGATTTGTTAATTGTCATTTTGATAAATAGGGGAGAAAGAATTCAACTGGAAAAGGATATTGGTTGGAGTGAATTATCATTATCTCATTTTGATCCTTGTACAAAAGAATTTGAGTTGGAAGTTCAAAGGTAATTCATTTACCAAAATTATTCAATAAATTTAGTTTTTTTACTAACACAAAAAGGATAACTAAGTCACATATGCTTATTGCTAATGCTCTAATTATAATTTTTATTGGAAAAAGGATATTTTTATTAGAAGTTCAAAGGATGTTTTTATTGGACAACCTAATATAGAAAATGAATATCAAACACACTTAAAGCGTGGTAGACCTATTGTTTCTAAAGATAAAAACCCTCAAATGAGAAAATGAGCTAAAAGGCAAGATGACTTAATCGAGGTGATGAAAATCACAAAAGATTCATTAGACATATTAATGATTCACTTCCAAGAGAATGATGATATCTCAATAAATTATGTCATGAATAAAATAATATAAAACAAAAATGAAGTCAACATTCACAAGGCTTTTACATATAATAGAGTGATGAATGTTATGAGTGACAATATAGATCAAGAACCAATGACTATTGAAGATTGTTAATAAAGAAAGGATTGGCCAAAATTGAAAGATTCAATCAAAGCATAATTAGATTCACTTATTAAATTAAAGGTTTTTGGACCCGTAGTTTGCACATCTAAGGGTGTAAAACCCGTTGGGTATAGATGGTTTTTTTGTTCAAAAACAAAATAAGAATGTTGAAATTGTTAGATACAAAAGATGTTTAGTTGATCAAGGTTTCTCACAAAGACTTGATATTGATTTTGAAGAGACATATTCACTAGTATTGAATGTAACAATATTTCCATATTTGATTAGCCTAGTTGCATAAGATGGTTTGCATTTACATCTAATGGATGTTGTTACAACTTATTTATATGAAACTTCTTGAAGGATTTAATTTTCTCAATAATACAAATTCTAAAGAGGATTATTGAAGAAAATTGAAACAAGTCCTTAGATGTATTAAAAGAATAAGGATGTATGTGGTTTAATTGAATTAGTGGGTACTTGTTAAAAAAAAGGCATAAAAATGATTCCCTTTATCATTGTATTTATATAAAAAGATCAAAAAATGAATTTTTCATGATTGTTGTTTATGTAGATGACATAAACATCGTTGGAACTCGTATTGAGCTCATAAGACAATTGGTTGCTTAAAGAAATAATTTGAGATGAAGGATCTTGGAAGGAGAAAGTTTTGTTTAGGATTACAAATTGAGAATTTAAATAAAGGTGTTTTTGTACATTAAGAGACCTATATAATGAAGGTACTTAAAAGGTTCTATATTGACAACTTACATCCATTATACACTTCAATGGTCATTAAATGTTGATAAAGACCCTTTGAAACCTCAAGAAAAGGATGAAGAACTTCTTGGTCCAGAAGTACCATATCTTAGTGTTATAGGAACAATGTATCTTGCTAATTATACTCCACCTGATATAACATTTGTTGTAAATTTGTTATCTAGATATAGTTCTTCACCTACAAGAAGACATTAAACTGGAGTAAAACATACACTTCGTTATCTTAAGGGTACTATGAATATGGGTTTATTTGATAGAGATGATTCAAAATCAGATCTAGTGGGTTATACAGATGCATGTTATTTATTAGATCCTCACAATAGTCGATCACAAACAAGATATTTGTTCAATGTGATGCATAACATTTTCATGACGGTCTATGAAACAAACCATAACAACAACATCATGAAATCATGTAGAAATTCTAGCATCACATAGGGCCAATCGTGAATGTGTTTGGTTAAAATCTATAATTAAACATGTGTGAATATATAAAGACAATAGTGCACGTATTGCTTAATTGAAAGAATTATATATTAAAAGAGATAGAACAAAACATATTCTTCCAAAATTATTTTTCACTCATGATCTTCAAATAAATTGTGATATTGAAATCCAAAAGATTCATTCATTTAAAAATCTCGCAAATCTATTTACAAAGTCTTTGCCAAGAAAAAACTTTTGAATAATTGGTTCACTAGATTTGACTACATCATCTTAATGATACGAGTTTACATAAGGAAAAAAAATGTGATGAACAATATTATATTGAATATAAAGAATGATGTACTTTTTCTTCTTCACTAAGTTTTTATCCTAAAGGCTCTAATAAAGTTTAACTAGACATATTCTCTTATCAATGAACATTCAAGAGAAAGTATTATGAATTAATGTTGTCTACTGATTTTATACCGTTATTTATATATTGATTACTTTATGAGATTTAACTATATTTATTAACTATTTTAACTATTTGTAACCTTGACTTATATAATTTGAGTCACATTTTGCATCTATAAATAATTTTTTTATAATAATCTAGAAAAAATTAGTCATCATTCACATATTTTCTTCTTATTCTTCTATTTTTTCTTCTCTTTATTATTTAAACAATTAATTACTTTTGTTGGTCTTTTATTTATTTTTTAAGATAATGTATTTTATGATATTTTTTTAAAAAAATTAGTATGACTAATATCAATTATATGCAAGATAAATTAATGTTAAAAATATATTTTATTTAAAGTTCAGTAAATACTAAATTAAATAAATTTTAAAACTAAAACATAATGACAATACATTTTCAGTAGTAACTTAATTTAATGAAAAATTAATTTAAAAGTAATTAAAGAATTATTAACATTAATTTAACCGACATTATTTATAATAAATATTCAAAATTTAATACTAATAAATTAATGTTGATAGTTTTAGAATTTCATGCATATATGATATAAAATTGATATTATTGATGAATTAGTGTGAAATCTTATTTATTAGTGTCAACCTTTTGTTAATATTAAGTATGTATTTCCTTCAAATTAATAAAATATATTTTAATATTATTTTATAATTTATATTATGAGTTGAACTAACTCTAGAAAACTAATTTATAAAACTAGAGATATTCTATGTATATAGTTAAATTAAAAGTTGATATGATGTTTGTATATATTAAAACTTTGAAACATTCTAATGTTATGGTCAAAAGTGGTGGAAAGTTCTTTTTAGTAAGCAAATATATATAATAATGGGTTAATTTTGCGAACATAGGAAAAATGAGAGTCAAGAGAAGGATTAAAATATAATCATATAGAGTCAATAACCGTAGGCCTTGTAAACATTAACAAAACCTAAAATTAGAAAAGGCATACCCTTAGTTATGCGACTACCTAATGCAGCGTATTGACCCAAATAGTGACTTTCTCAGTGAATTAACCAATGTCTTTCTTTCAATATTTTTAGAATTTAAGAAAATGGTGAATAAAAGAAAATATATTCAATAGATTTAAAATTTAATATTTTCTTCTATCATTAACTAAGAAATTTGAAATTCTATAAGAATTAATATTCCCTAATTAACATAGTTATTCAATATTTTATTGGACATTCGACAACGTCCAAATGTTTTAATTAGTATCACCGTGTTGTTGGTTTCAACTTAGATATCTTAACTAATGATCTAAACTTTAATTTTTTTGAATAAAAAAAATATTTAATTAGTGGCAGAGACTTTATTAAAATGGAACACTATTTCTTTGATATAGAATAATAATTAATTTTTAATCAATACTTCAAACAATAATACAATTTTGTATGTAAAATAAGTTTATGAATGTTTAAAATAATTACTTGACAATTCGTAATATCTTATTTTACAGTAATAACGAAAAAAATTAAATTATTTAAAAAAAAAAATTATCAGAAAATTATTTCAATAATTGATTATAATCGTATCAGTTCTTTGTGTAAATTTGTTGAAAATGACTTTAGATTAATTTTATTTAGATATAAATAAACCCTAATGTCTACTCAAAAAACTTTTTACAAGTTTTAATTATTATCTTAAATTCAATAATGAGATTGCAAACATTTATTTTATCTTTTGATTTTTATCTTAAAAAGAACCGAAATGTCTAAAAGCAATCTTTCCTGGTCTAAGTTTCCAGTTGTAAGTCAAAACCGTCTAAAGGAATTAACAGTCAAAAGAAATCCAAAGTATATAGAGAAAAAAAGAATGATGTTTCATATCTTTAAAGAAATTGAAATTAAAGTTTAGTCGTTCTAAAGTTTTTATGCTTTTCACTAATTTAAAAATAAATTACTATAAGAAAAACACCATCTAATAATACTTATAAATTGCTATATAAATTACTTTCAAAAGAAAAAATATTCATTTTTATTAAGATAATAAAATTTAAGTTTAACTTAATTTTATAAAATTAATTTAGTAAAATAATATTTTTTTTTTCTTATTTTTATATTTTAAATTAGTTATATTTCTCGTTGATTTAGAATTTTTATCATATCTTTTTATATTTAAGACATCGAATAAAAAATTGAAAAGAATCCAATATATTTTAAGTGAAATAAATTTTAAATAACTCTAATACTTAACATAATTTAAATCAATTTAATTTTATAAAATTGAATCAGTAAAATAAAATTTATCACTGATTATATATACTTTAAATCGTTATTATATCTAATTAGTATGTGGTTTTCTACCATTTCAAAATAAAATAAAAAAAAGACGTGTCAGGTTGACTTTGTATAGGGTAGAAAAGTATAGCAGAACGGAGAATGATAGAACAGTGTAATCAGGAATCAAATCCAATTCCTCACATCATATTCACTCGTCTACTATTTTTTTTTTCATGCTTTTTCTCTTTTGGTTAAAATTTAGGTCCATTCCTTGGTATAAAAAATTAAAACATGTTTTCAAAAGTTAATAGTATCATTAAATAATTTAGAAAGTGTAATGCGAGTGGCCACTCCACACCTCCTTCCCCTACTTCTCTGTTTCCTTCTCTTACTTAAATTTCTTCTTCCTTTTTTAATTTTCTTTCTTTATGCCTCATTTCTTTTAAAATATGATTATATATCATCATATAGTTGAAATAATAAAAATAAATTCTTATTGATTAGATTTTCATTAGTGCAGAAAAGAAATATTATGAAAGTTAAAATGGACATATCATGATAGGTCACTACAAAAATTTAATTTTTACCGGAAGTTATTTTTTTCGTTTCCGACGGTTTTAACCCTCGGAAAGTATGTTACTTGGGGTTAGGAAAACCCCTGGAAAAAGCTGTGGAAACCACTAAGAAAAACTACGTCACTATTAGTGGAGATTCTGCTAGAACCGTCGGAATTAGCGAGATTTTGCTGAAACCACCAAAAATGTGTACAAATTATTATTTTTGTTTTAGTTTTTGATTGTAATAAAATGAGATTATAATAAAATTAGTTGTATTAACCAAACAGACAATAAAATAATATGAAATAAAACTGAATGTTATATATAAAATAAACTACATTGTTCAACATATTAATATGTTTATACAACTAATTATTCATATATTAAAAAGAAAGATGTTCAATACTAAATTAACATACTAAAAAAAAAAACTAATAAACAATGTCTAATTTTGTTTGAGCTCCGCCTGGTGCCCATGAAAATCAAAATTTTCAACTTTTCCTTATACATCTTTTGGTATAGCAAATCCCTGAAATCAAAGACTATATTATAATCAAAACACATTAACCAAAAATAAACCAAAATTTGAAAGTAAATATACTTGGCTAAGCATTGTTGCCTCTACTTCAATACCCCCAACACCTCATCCAACAACTCCAAGCCAATCAATCATTGTTGTATGTGAATCAATCCCAACAACACTGTCAGGATAAAGCCTTCATTGTTGAAAACAACTCGTCCAAGATATTCAAGATTGACCTACAACAAGATATAAACAAGTCCCCGAATTAACAATAAATAACCATAAAATTAGTAAACCCATGATTTGTCCTCTGTTCATGCTAAGAGGATTTGAAGGTTAGAATAAGTGACCATATTCAATGAAATACACCATATAAGATAAGATGAATTTACTAAACTAATTATAAAATGATTATTCGGTAGAATGCAATTTAAATGTACTCATCAAAAGAAAATTTTAGATTACTTTATCTCTGAATCTATACTTTCAATTTAATCAACGTGAGATGCACATTATTCTTAAAAATTCAATATAATTACACACACCCTACTATTATACACAATGTGCAAAACATAAAAACAAATGAAACTTCTTGATAGAAATCTACCTCACCAAATTTAAGTATGAAAACCCATTCAACTAATAAAAGATGCTATAGGAGGACGTTACCTTTTTGGGATTGATTTCTAAAACAAAAAAGTGCAAGAGGAAAGTTTCTCCCAAAAATATTGCAGATGTAACTTGCTTCAAGAATTCTTACTCTTTTAATTAATTATGAATTCAGAAAAATTAATTATATGCCAGTCAAAATATATTTGTGATTCTCATTGTGACATCCCAAATATATAGCAGATATATATGCAAAGACATCACCAATTTATAATATTATAAAGCACTTAAGAGATGTACTTAAAGTATTATAGGATTACAGTCTTCCAGAATTTACTAAGAAATTAAAACTTCAAGCACTAGAATATTCCAAAATATGTCCAGAATTTGAAACTTAAAACATAACAAGGTTCTTCAAAATGACATAAGAGAACTAAGAATTCCTAGTGAGTCTAAGCTGCAGCATCATCTTCATTTCTCTCCAATGTTGCCTCCAAAGAAACCTCATCTTCCTCTCACATCAGAGTGGATGATCATTGCAAAAGAAAACACATACAACAAACACACAAACAAGCAAGGGTGAGCTAATTATATAAAAGCATGCATCATATCAAGCACATAACATACAAGAGTTAACTTAAATAAAAGCAGTTTAAGGCATACATCCTAGCATGTTATCTTCTAGACTTGACTCGTCCGGACTTTAGAATGAAAGTCGAGCTATGACGGGTCCTACACTCGTGGTGACTTATGAAACTTGGGTTCCCCACCCTGCCACACTCACGAGGTTAGCCTGTTCCGGGCCTTGAGGCATACTGGAAGCCCCTAAGACTAAGACCTCCTGCTACTCCTCACCACATGGATTAATCCCTCTACTTGAGAGTATGATTAGCCATTGAAGTTTCAAAATGACCCCAAAGACTGAGCTCCTACTTTCATTCTAAAACACTAAGGATCTCACCAAGAGATCTTACACAGATGGAACTTGATTTACAACTTGGATCATACTTTCATCACTTTGTAATCATATACTTTCTGCCACAATCAACATATACACAATCTCAACAATATACATTACTCACCACTCACAAATTATAAAAATAACATCTCCACAATTGAATCTAAGTTAATCAATACCAAGAACCAAACAGCTCCAACTAACCCATAACAGCTCATAAAATGCATCAATTTATGTACCTACAAGTAATATAATTATTGATTAACACTTACGTTTCAATATAAGAAACAACTATCCTTACTTTATTTTATATATATATATATATATATATATATATATATATATATATGATACGTACAGTATCTTGTAAATATACATATTTATATTATATTAGAAGCATATCAAACTCGCTTTTCAGGCACCTATTTTGCTGCAATCAAGGCTATTCTAAATTCTAAATTAATCATAACTAACTGCCCACCCTGTAAATCATAAAGTGCAAAATGGATATTAGAGTTATTGTTTGGAAATACCAACGCTCCATTAAACTAATATATATATATATATATATATATATGTGTGTATAATACGTATTTTATCTTATAAATATATATATTTACATTATATTATTATATATATATATATATATATATATATATATTAGTTTAATATAATATAAAAATATATATTTATAACGTTACATATCATGTATGTATATATATATATATATATATATATATATATATATATATATATATATATATATATATATATATATATTTATATATATATATATTTATATATGGATCCTTACTTTAAATTCCAAACACACAGTGATTGATTTTCTAAAATTATAATTGACTAGAAATTAACACATGATAACTTTATGCATCTATAATCAACTTGTTTTATTTTATTTTCATCCTAGTAGAGATCTTTCTTTACCCCAATTGGTCACCGGAGAGGACCCAGATGTCTGAACACATCAAACTCACATTCGACGCCAGCACATATGATTAGTCACAACTGACTCGACCAGGCCAGGGCTGCTCTATGATCAGGGATGTGCCAACTCAGGTTTTTAAGGTTCCTCTATCCTACCCAGGCTCTGAACAGTTAAAAATTAATTTATTTAAATTATCTACCCTGTTCTCTTATGCTCTACATCTGAAATGCCTAATTTTAATATTTTCACTTCCTCTCACAGCAACCTCAAACAGTACTTGCACATCTATTTAATACCCATGTACATGCTATTACAGAACCCTTACTCCAGACCTTCCAACAAGATCAATTTCAGCCAACAAACTCATTCAAAACAGATTAAATTCATCACATCACAACATACACAATTTCACAGTTTCAGTTATAACATCCAATACAATAAAAGTCATAAAACAGTTTCACAAGAGCACACCAGTTCAACATTCATATGCATATATTTTTATAAAATAAATTCATACAAAAATAATTAGCTCCCCTAAAGCTTAACAGTACCACTCCTAGGAACGCTCTAGCAGTAACTCCTCACAGAGGCGAGTTTGACAACACCTATAAGCCACCAGAAATTGGTGCAGAGCACATTTCTTAGAGTTGGAAGGGACAGAGAAACTAAAGGAAAAGCTACCAGTAACAGGAAACCAGCAAGTTGCATGACTTAGGTTCAAGAACGGTTGAAGAAAAGGAAAAAAAAACACTTACTGGTCGGAATGGAAAAACGTTCGGTTCAAACTAAAGCCCTGGGTGCAGCGAGCGCGGAAACACCTTCAAATCAAAATTTGATCGGTTCAGTGAAGAGAAAATCTAGAGAGAAGGCAGAGAGAATTTTAGGACAAGGGTTTTAGAGAGAGAGAAAGAAAGCTGGCAAAATGAAGGAATTCTGATTTTTAGAAAACCCCTTCCTAAGATCATAGGTCCTTAGCTTATGGGCTGACTGCCTCAACATAAGGCCCAATAGCCTTATTATTTTCAGGCTCTTACACTCATCATCTCAAGATAATTTATTAAATTATTCTTTTGAAATATTTATAAAAATACATGTGTTATAAAGATAATCTGTTCTAAGAAAGCACCGTTAGACTAGTACTGGTACTAAGTCTCAAATTTTCTCAAATTAACCGTGATATATATATATATATATATATGTGTGTGTGTGTGTGTGTGTGTGTGTTCATTATAATAGACTTGATTTCATTAAAATAGTAACATGATCATGCACGGGAAAGTCAAACAACGCTCTAATAAAGCAACTAAAGCACCCTACGTTTGCACACATAGAACCTAACACATTCTTCCTCACAGCATACATAAATTCTGGATCAATACAGCCTATTAACTAATTCCAAAACCAGGAACAATAACCAATTTTAGTTCAACCAAAATACCAAATTCACATCAACAATTAACATTGAGGTTCAACCGATTCATCACATGATCAGTAACACATCAATAATAAAAGGCATTATACGTCCACCTAACCAATATTTGAACATCCAACAATAATAGAAAAATAGTATAGCAGTAATGTGACAACATAGCAAAGCTAGAACAACATACTTTATTTTACAGAACAAAATTAAAAAATACCAGGGTATCACACTCTTTGGATTGAGGTGCTCTGCTAGTAATTACCAGGGTATCCATAGTAGTCATCATGATCTACAATTTCTTGATTCCATATCCCACTAGCACCAGTTTGGCTGTATCAATTAAAACAAGCCATTTTAGATACATTGTAATGTCTTCAAGAAAAAAATAGATTATACACTTACATTATAAGGCAAGTTTACAATGTCTTTCAATCACAAACTACTATGTAAAGTAGCTTTCTTTGGACTTAAACAATAATTGTCTTAAAAATCATGTTAACATTGATTTTTGATTGACTAATAGGATAACAAAATTTACAGACAATGCATAGCATTATAGTGAATGGAACAAATTTGAGGGAGAAAAGTTTATGAAACTTTGAACATACATGCTCCCCACAATAAACCAGGCATCTCAATACTGCGGACAGCCTGTTCCAGCTTCTTCATGTCTATCTCATCATCCCAAGACTTGACATTGAGTAGGACAAAAGACTTGCCACCTATACAATATCATTCAGTTACAGTTTCCAACAATTTCAGCAATGAAGAAAATCTAGAGATAAGAAAAAGCCCATGTATGTGGCAAGTTCTCATAAATTTCAACCATTGTTCTACTATATAGCAATATGCCTAGTTTCTACGTTTCCCAAATAGCAACACAATTTTACTTGAATTAAACAAAGTCCAGAACAACTTCTATCAATATTTTAGTTATGGGAAATGTTTCATGGAGCAAAAATTACTGTCACCATGCTCTTAAGAAAGCTTACACTTTTTTTTCTTGGTAGACTTTTTAGCAGCCTCCCTTTCCTCCAATCTTTCACTTTCTCTACTCAAATCCTTGGCTTCTTCACCTTCTCTCCAATCTTCTGCACTACTTTCAACTAAGATTCTTAATTAGGGAAGACTGGATTACAAAAGTATATGTTGCATAGACAGAGACTGACAAAGTTGTGCTTTGATCAGGCCAAACCACTTTTGGATGCAAAGCTGGTCAAAGAATTGGTAGACCCCAGATTAGGAGCTAATTATGATTTGGCAAAAATGAAGTGTTGCATGGCAACGACTTCCTTGTGCATCCATCACATGTCCTGTAAGCGGCCATACATGGATCAGGTAAACAAATGAGAACTCTTTCTCATTCATATTGTGCATTCAAATAATTAAGTAGGGATAACAACATATGTAAACTACTAATAAAATGGTGGTGTCCATCAATAGTAAGATTGTTGTATGACAAGTCACTGAATGATAATCACAATAAGAAACATCTTTAGGAATACCAAACTGGAAATATAAACTGAAATTATGCATGAGATACAAGTATAAAACAGAAGAGTTCATGTGTATTACAAAAAATTGAGTTGGATCATCTTAGCCAGAGACTCTGGGCATTCACCAACAAGAGTGCTATTACTGAGCCTCTTGAAACAATTTTGGGAAAATTTTAGAATTAAACATTAGAGATTGATACTGAAGATGGATTCATCTCAAGATATCAAACCCAAGCTCATGTATGCTTACAAGTATTGGAGGCTTCTCAAGTGTCTCAAAGATTGAGGAATCTCCCCTTTGAAGAAGTTGTTAACACTGTCGAGGAGGCCGTGAAGAAGGACGTGGCTCCGATGAACGACTGATTCCACCTTGTGCAACTCAAGCTCCTCAAAAAGGCTAATCGCAAGATCGACGAGCTCCTAATGCTGCTTGGGTTTTCGGAATTGGAGATTTGAAGCAGGAAAAAACAAGGAAACTAGGGATTGCAAAGTGAAGAAGAACTGCGAGAATGGAGAAGTCGAGAGGCGAAGGCGGTGAAAATGGAAACGATGAGACACGAAGGTTGGGAGATGGAAATGGAGAGACACAAAGGTTGTGCAAATCACAAGCTTCTCAAAAACGACATCGGAGAGCTCCTCAAAAATTCAATCGCAAGGTTGGTGAACTCCAGATTTTCGAAATTAGGGATTTAGAGGAGGAGAAGGCAGGGAAACCAGGGATTGCGAAGTGACAAAGGGTTACGAAGATGGAGAAATTGAGACGCGAAGGCTGAAGATGAAGAAGTCGAGAGACGAAGGTGAAGATGGAAACAACACAGTGAAAAAAATCAAGAATACTCGAAGCTCTGATGAAGGTGGAAAACAAAGCACTGGAGGCGCAACTTTGACTACAAAATATTTTGGAAAGTACCAGAGGCACAACATTTCCGATGGTTTCACAAAGAAACCCCTAAAAATATATTTTAAAAAAAATTAAACTTAACTACGGTTTTCTGTAAAACCGCGGATAGTTAGCCGATGTTTTTAAAACCCCGGGAAAAAAAAAAACCCTACAATACTGCTATATTTTTGTAGTGGGTGGCGTCATAGTTCTAGTACATATAAAAGGTTTACGCATTTTATGACGTAATATATTAAATTTATTGTGGCGTGGTTCTGTTTACATGGCATAATACCTCACTGTCATAATACCTCAACTTTTATGACAGTTATTTTCAGCTATCATTATATCTCCCATGTTCTATAACAAACCTTCATTCACATGTGATAATACGTGTTATTTACAATTAACCTATGACATATAATATCATGTATGTCATAAAAGCTTGTTTTTTCAAAGTTTTTAAGGTGTTGTTTTACATTTAATATACAATGATAGATAATGTCATGTACGTCATATAAATATTGTCTTTTAAAAAAAAATCATTCTCTGCTTTATCATCTCATCCAATAAATTTACCTAGAAAACAACAAATTCAATCGAATAAATAATATATGGAATTTATTTCATACATTAAATTGTCCAATAATATTTAAAGCATTATGTGTACATAAAACTATATATTCAATCCAAATATTACATTAACTTAATATACAATACCAAATTGTAGCAAGTTTCTACAAGTTACTAACACTTAAAATAAAAGAAACTCCTTTGGTTGTAATGTCTTCCATGTCTTTACCTTCCATGTCTTGACCTTCCATGTCTTGACCTTCCATTGGAGATGAATCATTAAAAATCTACAAATAAAATAATGGAGTTAAAATCATATTGTAATGAAATATTAGATAAGTATTTAGTTAGTTTTTCAATACCTCAATGAATCAGTAATGTTTATACATATAATGGTGTGCACGTGTTTCATTACGTAATACCTACACTCATAGCTCCCCAATTGCTGTCGTGACTACAAATTAAATATAAATAATTACTAACTTTGAAGAGATCTCGTGTTATATATAAGTAAAGCAATGATACACTAGTAAACATGCTTGGATAATCCCTACACACGAAAATAAAACAAGCAAAACAACAAGAAAAACGCAAAAACTGAATTTGCACTGTTTGCTAGAAATTATCTAATCAACACCCATTCAAATCAAGGACACACAAGATCAAATTATACTCTAGCTAGCCCCTACACCATGTAGTTTTGATCAATTTTGCATCAAAACTAAATTATGGTTTGCACCTAATGTTGTTACTAGATGCCACTTCCTACGATAGCATTTAGCCAAATCCAAACCCAAACAACCTAAATAATTTATAACTCACTCTTGCATAATGGTCCAACCAAAAAATCCAATATTAACTAGAGACAATGCATAAATCAAACTGGAAATGGACCACAACAATTAGTTTGTTCAAAGGAACACACAACACCGTCTTAGGTTGGCTACACCTAATAAATTAGAGGTATGGCCATGTGAAATAGTCAATAACAGATTATTAAGCACTGCATTATGATCAAAAGTAATGGCCAATTGTCAAGGATGCATTTCCATTGCTAAACCAACTAAACAACCAATTCCACACTCATAGCTCAATCATCACTTGAACATGCCAAACATTATAACATCACAGTGCAACGAGAAATCAAAATCCCATATTCTAAAGGTAATACATGTACCTGGTGTGTTGTACTTACATTCAAACCCTACCAAGAGGAAGTATATAACCCTACTTTACAATATGAAACATCATATGTTCATGAAATTGTTCATCACAACCTAGACTTCATCTTGATCAACAACAAGAAGGGTTGATATAGGGCATAGCGAGAATCACAAAAAAAAATAGTAATCAGAAAAACACAAAACAAACATCATTTTCCCTTACGTTAGGTGTCATTATTTGCATCTTCTTCCCATATGCAAATATAACACCCCACAACCTTGAATGAACTTCCAAATACCTAAAAAAGGTAGACATTCATTACATCATAATAATCATATAGGAAGGAAACAAAATAGAAAGGAAAACTTATGCCTCTAATATATTTTTTGAAAACACACTTTTATTTTAGCTACATGATTATTACAAATAAAAATAAAAGTATTAAAAAAGAAAGAATATTAATGAAGTGGTGAGGATACACACGGGGTGACTAAATCAAAATGATTTTTTTTCTTAATTTTAAAAGTTAGACCACATTTTCAAAATATTTTTGGATTACTCTTTCTATATGGTTTGTAAGTTTATATCAATCATATGTTTGATGTTTCTTTTCATTAACTATTTTATTTAGATATTTTAAAGTTTCCTTTTAGGTCGATATTTTTACACCAACAATTGTTTAGGTGTATCATTTTATACGCTGAAGGTGTTTTGTTGTTGTTGAGGGACACAAATTCTAAGTGAAATTGATATGCTTACATTTAAAGGATATATATGTCCTCTCTAGAGGAATTGACTCTATGTCTATTACATTCTCATAACTAATGATGAATAAAAACCAATATCTTTATATTAGAAGGATAATGAGTATTTGCATAGGAAATTTAGAATGAATTACTAGTTAAACTAAGTTGTTTCATGTTTTCTAGTAGAAATCAAGTGTGAGGGTTGGATATGTAGCATATTGTCAATGTAAAAACTTTTCTTACGTATTTCTAGAAGAAGTGTCGAAGTTACCTTTCAAGATATAAGTTTTTGCTTTGTTTTGGTGCTTGGGTGAGGCTAGTGCAAAAACACATTATGAGGTTACTACATATGAGTAGTAAAGATAAAAAGAAATAGATATTTTATGGAGAAAATAACTTTTTGGGTTAAGAGTGTTAAAATGAGCAACATATATATAGTTGGGTACATAGGTTATGTATAGGTTGTTAACTGTTATACAAAATTGTTGAGGAATGATAGTTTGATGGATCGAGTTGCATAAATAATTAATGTTTTCCAAAATAGACCTAGAATCCAAGTATCCACAAATTTTAGTGAAGAGTGAAAATATGTAAAAGACAACCTATAGATAGATATAATCACTATAAGTATGTAGTGATATTGTTTGGAGTGATGAATATTCTAGATATATTCATGGACATGAATATGACCTTTCACATTCTTGAATAAGTTTATCATAGTTTATATAGATGACATGCTTATTTATCCTATGCTTTGGTGACGATGAACACCTAAGAATAATGATGATAATTTTTTTAAGGAAAAATAATATAAGTAAGAACTTGGGTATGAAGATGAAAATTTTAGGGTATGTTATTCCATCTAAGGGAATTTGGTGGATCCCTACAAGGTAAAGGAAATCCTTCACTAGAATGCCCCAATACTAATTAAGAGACCAATAGTTGTTTGAATATAGTTGGCTGTTATACAAAATTCATGTAAGGATTTTTCAAGATAGTAGCATTGTTAACATAACTAAACTACAATGAATGAGCTTTTTTCTAGGATGAATGGATAACAATGGGATTGTGTACAATTATAGTAAGATTGATTAGTCTACAAATATTGGTAATATTTGGCATACAAAAATTTGTTAAGTATAAGATATCACATCATAGGTTGAGTTGTTTATTGGTATAAAAAGGGGGAATGATAAATTATGTATGAAGAAAACTAGAACTTTATAAAAAGGATTACTCTCCTGTGATATGAAAATAGTGGTAATAGTGTTACCTTAAAGAATTGGAAACACTATCTTTATTGTGCTTAGTTTCACATCTTCAGGTCGCAAGGGCCTTAAGTACTTGTTTGGTCAAAAGGTATTGGATTTAACATGAGATTAAAAGGGATATGTGAAATTATTAAAGGATTATGATTTCATTCTATGTATCATCTTGGAAAGATGAATCTAGTTGAAGTAAGAAATGTAATGGTTAAGATATAAGTACTAAATAGATTATGCATTTCATGACGAAAATAACTAGGACTTTGAGGTTCAAGATATAAATTAAGTGTCTAAAAATAAGAAGTTTGAGAAAATAATTTAATAGCAAAGTTATAAGAACAATATTGTTTGCATCAAACATGATTAAGTGTATCGATACACCCATAGAGATTCGTTTTATAGTTCAACTTACAAAGGGAAGAGGTTCAATATGTCCTTGTCTATTTGACTTGTTAAGGGTGGAAGTGGAGTATCAAAGACTTAAGAGAATGACATTGCAATTGGGCATGGCTAAGTAGAAATGTAGTAGAATTTATCATAGTCAATGAGAGCACATAATACAATGAAAATAACAAGATATCAAATAATGAAGGATGAACAATTTCTTTTGGAAAAGATGGATGGAGTTTTGGCATACTACATTTCTAGGTACTATCCTAGAAAAGAAGGTATTGTTAAAGATGTTGAAAGTTATAAAAAGATACACATGTTAATAATTAAGATTAGAAAGTTGAAGTTGAAAAAAAGCTTCAAAAGTTTGAGTTAGAAAATTTTGTATCTTCTAATCACATTAGTTGTAATATACTCGCTATAAATAATGAGTTTGTAGAAAAGGTGGGAGTAAAAGAATTGATGGGTTTGAATTTGAAGAATATTAGGCTAATTAGATACTGATAAAACTAAAGACATCTCTAGGAGAATGGATGATTTATTAGGGTTTAGAAACATAATATGTGAGAAAAAAAGAAGATGATTTAAAGTAGACAATGTTAAAGGTTATGAAAATCAAGTGCAATATATCTCACTATAATCAAGACGCGTCAAGATCTCAAAGAGTCTTGTTGTTAACATGGTATGAAGAAAGATATATTTAAGTTTGTAGTTACTCGATTAACATGTCAAAAATTAAAGGCTCGACTTTAAGGTATGTTAACACAACTAAACATCCTAATGTGGAAGTGAAATAATATTTTCATTGATTTCTTCAACCACTTGTCATGTAAAGTGAAGAAACAAGATTCAATGTGAATAATGGTAGATAGACTAATAAAGTCTGCACACTTTCTATCTATAAAATTGAGGATTTCTATGAAGTTAACTTAGATTTGTATGGCTAAAATAGATAGGCAACATGGTTTACACTCTAACATAATATAAATAAAGATTTTACTTCAGCTATACTTTTGGTAAACACTTTAGAAATCTTTGGGAACCAAACTCTAGCTTAATTTAGCATATCATTCATACATTGATGGATAATTAGAGAAAACTATCCCATGCTTAGGCTTTGTGCACTTGAGCGAATAGCAATAAGGGAGAGAATAGATGGATTTGAAGGGATTTGAGAATAAATTGAATGTTATTTTTTTTTAAAGAGATTTGAAGGTGAATGAGAGTGAATTTAGAAGTAAATTTTGTGTAGGATTTGACCAATGTGATAGATAAAAGAATGTTTTAATTAATAGAAAGGGAAGATTACCAAAATGTATTTTGTGGTAAAAGTAATATAAAATGATATTTATTAATAAGATATTTATTGGTAAAAAATATTATAATAACAAAACAAATCAAAATTAATTTTGAAAATCAAATAAATTGGTATTTAAGTAAACTCAAATAATTATGTTTAAAAATTAAATTTTTAAGAATATAATACCAAGTGGTATAGTTTTTTTTTTAAGTCAAATTGAATATTCATGATCAACCAAATAATAAAGTGAAGTTACAAGTGTGACATAAAAATTGTACGTACATAATAAGGTACAACTTCATTTATCATAATTCATAATGAAGTTCTTTCGTTTATGTAAGCAACCTATTCAAACGATATTGTCTTGGCATCCTTATTAGACGTCGTGTATGGGATGGGTGTGAAGACAAACTCAAAACATCGTCTGAATAAGTGATAACTTATGATTTTACATGCTTTTGTGTTTATACTTTCATGAATAAATCAACTCCTTCATAGCTTTTACCTTGTTTTATTTCCAAGTTTAGTGTGCTTTCATGCCTTCTTGTGTTTTAGTTAGTATATGTTTGTTTTACCTATAATCTCTCTGAGTGTGTGAAATAAGAAAATAGGAAGCAATTTTGGTGGATGAAAACAAGTTGTAACTCAAGGAAGCATGATTGGACAAGAAAGAAATATTTTTAGATAAATACTCACTTTAAGGGCTCTATAATTGCACCCAAGGCTGCAAACATGAAGAAAAGACTCACCTATAGGGTTATACTACCATGGACCAGCCCCGAAGGACTAAAAAAATCACCATTGGACACCAAGTTGACTCGTTGGGTGAGTTGCTTCTCCGTTGGGCGAAAATGATAGCCCAAAGTTGCAATATTTGAGTTGCTCGACAAAAATTTGGCTTGCCTAGTGAGTTACAAGTTAGGGGAGATCATTTTTAGGTCTCGCTAGGCGAGAATAAAGCTGCTAGGTGAGTCTGTTAGTCTTGATACGCAAAAGTGGATATTTATTCATGTTTTTACGAGGGTTTTCATTATTCCTCATTCTTACACGAATAGAGTCACCTAGGGTGCTTAGGAGAGGTTCTTAGAGGTTGTTTGGAGTGTTGGGAAGCTCTCTCTCTCCTTCTTGGGTTTCGTCCTTCATCCATGGTGGTTTTCCCCCTTTTGGGATTGAAGAGGAAGATGGGTTGTGGATTGGAGGCGGAAATGTGAAGGGACGGTGCAATTAGAGCATAAAGCAACTATCAAGAACCTATGGAGAAGGCTTTCATCTTCTCTTTGTTTTTCATTTATTTCCTATCTCTTTAATTTATAGAATCTTAAGTTCTCCATACTTAATACCTGATGTGGATTATTCCCATGCTTAGTTTGTGATTCTTTAGGTGTTGGAAAATATATTTAGAATCTAGACTTGAAATTGAACGCCTAATGGATACTTGTATCTAGGAATAAAACTTGATTCATTAGTAATCTTAGACTCTTGAACTTAATGAATGGTTATTTGTTGAGGATTCAAGGGATTGAAACTTGATATAAGTTATCATAGGCTTAAAGTCATTAGGGATATGATTTGAGTATGCTTGTGAGTTAATGTTGACTTGAATATGGAATTCAAATGTTTGTGAATGCATGAGAGTGAAGTAGATGAATTATAGTCTTAACAAATTGTAAATACTCTATCTTATATTTCCTTGCACATAAATGGTTAACACAAAAAGAGTTTCTTATGTTTTTGTTACCTTTATGTCTAATTTGAGTTGTGAATTGCGAGAGTTGTGAATTGCGAAAGTTGTCAAATTTTTCACAAATCCTTTGGGAGAGAACAATATTTATCACTGGCTACACTACAATCGGTGCACTTGTTGTTGGTTTTGCAACCAACAAGTTTTGACGTGGTTGTCGGGGACTTGTGTTATAACACAAGGTGACTTGGGCATTTGTGACTCTTTTAGACAATGTTGTGTTTTTTATTTTCTTGTGCTTTCTTGTATGCAGTTTGTCTATAAATGTTTCTGCTTTCCATTTGTTTAATATGTGCTTAATGATTGTTTCGGGATACGGTTTAAAGCATGATCTAGTTGTTGGAAGGTCCTAGGAATGAGATTTCAGTAGCCTACCTAACTAAATCATACTAGATAGCACAAGTCACCAACGATGGGATTGTGTGCTTGGCCCTCACTGTTCTAGTTCTGAATGCAAGTCTTGATGCATGCTTAAGCCAAGGGATTGGGTAAGGTGTGTCATGCTTATATAGATGCAACAAGAGGAATATTAGTGTTTGTACCTTAGAGAACAAGGATAATAGTATTCATCATCTTATAAGAGTACTAAGTGATCTTGTAATAAGAGGTATCTAAGTGAGGTTATTTGGAAAATCTATCTTAATCATTCTGCATATTGAAATTATTGTATGATTGATGTGCTTGTATTTGTGTCTTTCATTTTTCATTTCTTGTCGTTTAGAAGTTTACATGTTTTTAATTCTCTTCTTCGTTTATGTGTTTATGTTTTTCAATTCTCCATTTTAAAATCTTATCTTACATAAAAATTTGTGGGCTACTTGTTTGTTTTAGTATCTTTGTATTCTTGGGAGCGCTAAGAATTGATGATGAGTATGAAGAAGAAGACACATAGAGCAGAGAAATTTGAGCACCAGGCATGCTCACCCAAAAATAGTTTGCAATTTTTGCCTTTTATATCTTGAATTTCTATTTTACTGATAATAAATGGCTTAACTAGTTTGGCAAATATGATACATTTTATTTCACGATTTTGAGTTTTACATGATTTTGAGGAGAACCAATTGTGTTTGTTCATAAATTAATATACACATGAGATAGAGAATAAGATGACTTAGTAAACTTAATATGCAACAGTAAAATTATAAATTAACTTTTGAATTTTGTATTATGCTAGATAGAAAATTATTTTTAGAAATATTCAAGGTGACGAAATTTATATGTTTCTTCTAAATATAGTAAGAACATTATAATATTTTACTTTCTAATCATAAATTAAACACTTATTTACACATGATAAACTACTGTATCAATACATATCAAAATATTAAAAAAAATCTATGCAACAAATAATTATTAAAATAACAAATAATTAAACAATATTTACATGTTCAATAAGCCTAACTATAACAAATAATTATTACAAATAATATATATATATATATAATAAAAATAAATAAATAAAATAATGAAGCCTTTTTACTGATTAGGTTGAATTTAACGATGTTAATATGTTCTTTATACAACAATGTATTTTATCAGTTTTATGGAAATGGTCTAGATATGATAGGATATATTAAACTAATCTTAATTTAACATCTACCAAGTATTTCAAAAGGTAGCATCATCCATAAATTTGATAGAACAAGCAAGTTTGGTTTAGATAACGTTTTTCAATTAATGATAAATCGTGCCAACTAAAGTATCTCAGTCAATGAATAGAACACAAAATAATTATGTAATTAATATAAATAAAAATAATAATGTCAAACAAAAGAGAGTTTGGTATAGATAAAACATATTTGAATTATTGATAAATCATACCTATAAAGTACTCGGTCAATTAACAATAAATAGAGAATTTCTAAAAAGAAAGTTATAATGTAAACATTGACTCAATTTTTTTTATTTAATTATTCATATATACTTTTATAGTTTATTCAGAGACTTACCTTTTTAAAAATTGACTTTCATAAATCTCAGATATCATTAGAAATAACAATACAAAATAAAAAATATCAAGATTTTTATAGTTGTATTTATTTTGAGCATTATTGTGTGTTTAACATTTAAAAGGTATGTTAGTTTTAAAATTAATCTATTTTTTCTCTCTTTATTTTAGCTGTTAAAACTTATTTTCGGTAAAAAAAAAATTAAAATTTGTTTATATTAAATGCAAGCAATAGAAGAAACATTTTTTGAAGATGGACAAATAAAACAAAAATTGACATGTTATAAATGATATATCAAGTAATAGATTATATTACAAAAATGTTATAAAAAAATAAAACAACTAAATTTTTAAGTCAATCTATAATGTTAGTAAATAATATAACACTCAATTTCCTATTTTTTTTTATTCTTTTATTTGTATGTAATATTTTCTCCTTCCTTTTTTCGGTCTAAGATTTTCTCAACCCGTGTGTTTTTAAATTTTGTTCTTTTTAAAACACACTCTACTTTTTTCCAATCTAAGATTTTTCTTAACCTCTTTTTCTATCTTTGTCTCTTTAAATTTTGTTCTTTTTAAAACAAAACTCACCTCACAATAGTCAGAAGATTGATCTTAGTTGAGTATAAACATTGTTAGAATTTTTAGGTGTTTAACGTTTTCTCACTCGATCAAGTAACTCTCAAGAATGTAAAGTTCAAGTAAGAGAAGTTGTTTTAGTTAAATCTTAGTTAACAAGTTTAAAAGTAGATTCTTTCCTTGTAGAGATCCTTGAAACATGACTTTTCTTTGTACGCCAAGTTTGAAAGCCTCAAGTCGCATGTCGGGTTTAAAGTTTTTTAGGGTACATGTAAAGAGTACAACTCTTCTAGGAAAATGAAGAATATCAATTGCATATACATTTTATGTCCTCTTGTATAACATGTGAATTTCAAAAATGTTGGTTGTAGTTGTATCTAATGTTCTCAACCTACTTGTTAAAATTGAAGAACATTAGTTGCATTTGCATATGACATTCATTAGTTCATGCAAAACTATAAAATCCCCTATTGCATGTGCACTAATATTCCCAGTAAAAACATAAAGGCTAAATGACATATGTTGTTTCTTTGTCTAATGTTTCTCATGATCATGTCAAGTATAGAGTCTCTATTTTTCTAGTAGAATTATAGTCCCTCCCTTATATAAATTTGAGCCTGAATTCTTTGAGTCTTGAGGTTTAAGTATGATTAATTCAAATTTAAAAGTGAAGAATTGTACTTAAGATATGAGTACATTTCAAAATGGCATAACAATTGTTTTAAACCTACCTCTTTATATCTTTGTTTTTTATGATGAACAATAGAATGATTTAATGGTCTCTTGCATAATAAATGACATAACAATTGTTTTATCTTTATCTTGTTTGTGCTTGATATGTGAATTCATTAGTATTGAATGAATCATACTTCAAACAGATTGATCATCTATTTTCTAGTTGAAATAATAATTAAACATGGTATATAATCTGTTAGATTTAACCAGATCACTTAAAGAGCTTAACAAAGGCAAATTGTTCTTCCTAATCGATTATACAGGGTATATAACCGATTAAAAAAGAAAGCAAGCCATACTTTATTTCATAAGTGAGATAATATGTTAAGAATGAAAATTGGATAAACAATATGCTTAAATGTTAGAATAATCAATTACATAAGTTTCCCAATCGATTAAATAAGATCACATAGTACTATAGTCCTTTGCATTTATTGTCTGATCTGTTATAATTGTCAAATAAATCAAGAATAGGCTTAAGTGTTTAGATAATTGATTACATGCTCAGGGTAATCTGTTAAAATAGAAGCAAAAGCTTAACAAATTACATAAATATCCTAATCGATTATAATGCGACAAGATTTGAAAAATCCTATAAATATGTGACTTGAGACTTGTTTCAAAACAAGAAAACGTTAATACTAATATTTTCATTGAGTTGTGATTACAGGTGCTTTCAAGAAGCGTTCTTAGAGAATCAAAGCTTCATTGGTTGATTACCCATCAAGATTCGTTCAAGATTTGTGTTAAAGTTGTTCTGATTCAATCAGCACTAGAGGAGTGTGTCTTAGAGATCAGGTTCATCATAAACAATCTATGATTGTGTACCTGTGCGGGTTTGCTAGGGGTTGAGAGTTGTGATTGTTCTCAGTTGTTGTAAGATAGTGAGATTATTCATCTCTTGTATTGCTATATTGATTTTGAGTAGTGAGAGGAGTGCATTGAGATGATTGTCTCTGTATTTCTATAAACTCAATCAATTATAGTGGATTCCCTTCAACTCAATTTGTTGAAGGAGGACTGGATGTAGACTTGTGATAGCCGAACCAGTATAGATTGTTTGTATTGATCTTTCTCTACTATTTCTCTCTTGTTGATTCGTTACTTTTTGTTTATTGATTTCAAGAAAGCAAAGAACTCATAAATATTTCGAAAAGATCATTTAAAAAGGGTTAATCCAATTTACCTCCCTTCTTGGCTTGAGATATAAGGTCTTTCTTTTCTTATAGTATGTCCTATGCAAACTTTGTTTAATTATGTACTTGAATGGTTATTGCTTTAATTCAATTGTGAGGTAATTCTTTATTTCAGAAAACAATGTGTCCAACATTTAAATCACATGAAGAGAAAGTTTTGATGATGAAGTGTTATGAAGAAAGTGAATAAGCTCTAAAGAATACTTGGAATACTATAAGCATCTTGTAGTCTTGAAAAAAAAAAGTGTGTTCAAGTCTTAGGAATATCTTGCATGCAAAAAGAAAATCATTAAGACTTCGAAAATTGTGTTTAGAGTCTTGGAAATATATATTTTTGTATTAATTAAGTATAAAAGAGAGTTTAAATAATAAGTAGAAGACATCTACAACATACCTACCTCATAAATACTTTGACAACTCTTAGAATTCTCATACAAAACAATGTCTCATTGAAATACTCCATTATCCTTGTCAATAATCAATTATGACAAAACAAAATTATTTTCCAAACTTGATACTCTCTATAGTAATTGATTATTCTAAGTGATAATTAATTATACAAACCTAATTTTGAAATATGCTTTTTTTGAAATGTACCAAAGCAAGTGTTTATTCTATAAATCGATTAGAGCTTTATCAAGAGATGTGGTTTATCATTCTCTGTGAGCTTTTGTAGAGAAGGTGTATTTTTATCTTGCCTATGATTTTACATGTTCCACTTGTGATTAGCGATTTTAATATCAAGTTCAAGATAGTAATTAGTGATCACTTTCTTTGAAGTGATTTCAATTGGATGTAGGATTCATTTTTTATCTATTCCTTATTGTTTATATTCTATTGCTTTTGATAAAGATTAATTTTTTACATACTTGGTAGAAGTCTAATACTCTGATATTTATTTAAAATTCCTTAAAACAAAGTTCCGAATAGTTGAAAAGTTTTAAAAAGCTACAAGTCTAATACTTTGATATATAGTGTTTGCTTTGTGTAATCTAGCATTTACTCCTTTCAATGTCTTTCATGTTCATTCATACTTTACAACTTTGTCCAACCCTATTACACTTCACTATATTCCTTTTCTTCAACACTCATCTACTACTCTTGCATATCACTATCTTGACTTTGTCTAGTCTTTCACGTATATTATCTTCGTATCCTTACAACTCATTTGCTCTTATTGTTTGGTCTACACCTTTGTTTCTTTCATCTAATCCTCCCATTTATCCAATCATTACCTTAAAATTTAGTTGTTATCTTGTGCTCACTAGGAGTTGCCCTACCCTAGTTTTTCCATCAATACTTAACACCTCTATAAAAAAAAACTTTCAAGATTTGACCATTTTTTTTACATATTTCCTTTAATCCTATACTTGTTATTTTCTTATATCCTTACAATATATGCATTTAATTAATAAAACTAAAAGATATTTTCAATGATTAGCGGTAAGAACATAGAATTTATGAATGCTAAATAATTTTTTTTTTAATAATTTACTCTTGTATTGATTGTTGTTTATACACTAGTAAAAAAAAGGCTCTTTTAACGCGCTATATATGCCTCGGTTCTACTGAAACCGAGGCGTATAAAAGTGCGGTGGCATTTTGGTAAATATTGAGCAGTTATATGCCTCGGTTATATTTGAACCGATGTCTATAGATGTTACTATCTCGAGTAGAAGGCCAACCGAGGCATATAATATAAATTTTAAATGGTTTAGACACCGGTTCGCTGTGTAACTGATGCACTTAAAGGTTTAGGCACCGGTTTTAAATATAACCGAGGCATATACCCTTAGGTTAAAATAAAAAATCCTCTCTCGCAGACTCTCACACTCTCGCACTCTCGCTCTCATCTCTCGCGCTCTCATCTCTCACGCTCTCATTTCTCGCTCTCATCTCTCGCTCTCATCTTTGCCTCCCTCCCTCCATCACGATTTCTTCTCTCCACCAAACCCCATCATCAGACTGCCACCATCACCAGCCATTACGGTCGCCGCAACCACTGCCGTTCAATCACGTCGCCGGCCACCACGCGCAAACCCGCAAGTCGCCACCACAACGCCTTCGTTCTCGTCCAAACTCCATGGAGGTCGCGACCACGCATCGATAGCTTTCTTCTTCCTTCTCCACGCCACCTTTCGCCTCGCCGCCATCGGGAGCCACCACCACCTCGTCGTGTGCAACGGCTTCGAGTGCGGCTTCCAGATCCAGATCCAGATCCAGATCGCGATCCCCTTTCTCTCCCTTTTCTTTTTGTTTCTCAGATGGTGTTGTTCGTGGACCGCTTGGTGCGGCCCGTGCCAGTGGTGGAGTCGATGGCCTAGCACCCGCTTGCCGCTTGCCGTCGGGTGCCAGTGGTTTCTTTGATTTGTTTTCCAGCTTTGTAATGTATCTGAAGTATGATTTTCTGATGTTCTGATGTATCTGAACTTTGATACTCTGTAATGATTTTCGGATTCTATTTTCTGATTTTTTTTTTCCATTTGTTATATGCTCTGTAATGAAGAACATTGATTCTTTCATCCCACTGGCTTTTGTTATATGCTTTGTAATGTATGTATCTGAACTTTGATGCTCTGTAATGAATTCTGGAGTGATTTTCTGAACTATTAAAGGTTTGAGCAAAAGGACCCAGCAGGTTCAGCAGTTTTTTGATTTTTTTTTATTAAAATTTTCTAAGATACGGTCTCGATTCAAAAGAGGACCGAGGCAAAAACCGATCTCTTTTTGACTCAGTTCACAACCGAGGCATTAAACTTATCCTTTTTACCTCGTCTCTATATGCCTCGGTTGTTGAACCGGTGCCTATAAGCGAAATTAACCGGTGTCATTTCTCTTTATTGCACTAGTGATATAATAACATTTCATAAGTGCATTGACACATAAACAAACTCAAATACAAAATTGGAAACTCTATTTAGAAGAAAGTAAGAGAAAAATAATGTGCATATATATATATACACACACGTGTGTGTGTTAATAGTAAACTATCAGTAAAGTTTAATTTTAGCAAGTCTTCACTTGGTGTATTCTTTTGATGAGAAATCTTAATGTTACATCCACAATATGATAAATTAGATGTTAAAAATTGGTGACAAGCAACATTGAAAATAAAACTTACTCCTTTTGAAAGAATGCCATATATTATCATTTAACTCGATTCAATTTTCATTGTTTGTGTGATTTATTAAAGTCGCGTGCCTCTGTACTTATCAAATAAAGTTTTTACACATCACTAATTGTAGTTTTAAAAGTTAAGTTAATAGAGGGTTACATATTTTAACATGCGCAATGATAACACTCATTGTACACTAGCTAAAAACATGTAGAAAGAGATATTGTAGAAGATACATGCATTTAGTAAACTATACAATGGTATTGAGTTCAATTTCCGACATTAACTTCTTTACTTATAGTCGTTATATTTCAAAAACCATGCATCACGTGAGTGGAAAAAACTACTACATATTCAATTACGCGTTAGGATATAAAACTACACAATATAGCTATATAAATATAAATGAATGTTTACGTACTAACAATTGTCCAATTAAGTGATTAGAAGAAGATTATATTTTCTTAAATAATATCTTAACTGACTTTTTGTTATGCAAAAGACCACTTGATTAGGTTAGTCATAATTTAACATAAGTATTACATAAACAAAGATGTGACAAAAAAATTTCAGTTAGGTATTAAGAAAATGCCTATGTGTACTTCGAAGTATTATATTCAATATTTGAATCTGTTCAAGATCACATCAAACCATTTTTAATTGAGTTTCTATTTAAAAAATGTATAGTTGGTCTGCACTACACAGTACACAAGTTAATATATTTTTATTTATTTTCTTAAGGTCGTAGTGTTGTACACCTAGGGTTTATGGGGAAAAAAAATTAATATTATTGATCCTGTATACTTGGAAATGAGTCCTGGCTGGCAACAGGAAATAAAGATCTGTAAAAACAAAACAATAGTTTTTTAATAACAACTAGGTAAAAAACCAAACACAAATTTGGAAAACAAGGATAGAAAAATTATGGGTTCAATTTTTCTTTTCTGTTAATAAAATATTAATAATTATTAACATTTTGTTGAAAAAATTTGAATATAAAAAATATTATTGATTTATTTTTGGGACATAATAAAGTGAAAGAAGGTGAAAAATAAACAACTGCAGTGTTAAAAAATAATGTGATATTATAAAAAAAATGAATCAAAAGATATAAAAGTACTATGGGAATATATATATATATATATATATATATATATATATATATATATATATATATATATATATATATATAAATATTATTATTTGTTTGAAAATAATGTAACCCGTAAATCCAACCAATACAACCTCAAATATAAAAAACCTCTTCATGTATAAATACCCTTGTTTTCCATTCTAACTGCACTTGTTCTGTAAGCCTCTGCCTTCTCTGTCTCTCTCTGTTTCTCTCTCCATTGCCCTCAGAATATACTCAGCCGCTAACTACCATGGGTAGAGCTGAAGTAATACCTGAGAACCCCCTTCAATCAGTTCCTATCCTTTCAAGAGAAAGCAGTTTTTCATCTTCACCAAGAAGGTACACTTTTTTAATGAGAGAAAGAACACCTTCCCTTTCCATTTGGGGCCTTTTTATTTCTGTTTTCTTCAGTTTCCTCTGTTTTCCTCCAGAATGAAGCAAAATCATACCACCCCAGAAAGAAAAACACTCCCTTTTACCTAAGTTTACCAATTATTAACATTTTGTTGACAAGTTTAATTGTAGGTGACAATGTAAAGTTTACATCTCTCAAAGAGTTTACAAGCCATAGAGAGCATGATATTTTTCTTATCTGAATAATCGTTGTAATTAGGATCTCTTTAGTGAAAACTGTGAAGTATTTAAGATTTAGCCACACTTAAACTTTATATTCCTTTCCAAGATCGTGTTATCCAGGACTAATTTAATTTATTGATTGGAACTATGTACCTTGAGATGAAAAACACTGAAAATTATCGAATTTGTGAAGAAACTGTTGATATGATTGTAAACTGTTTGATGTTATGTTTTTTAGGTTGGAGGGCAAGGTTGCTATCGTAACAGGGGGTGCGAGAGGGATTGGTGAAGCCACGGTGCGAGTGTTCGTGAAGAACGGTGCGAGGGTGGTGATAGCGGATGTCGAGGATGCACTTGGCGGGATGCTGGCGGAGACCTTGGCCCCTTCAGCCACGTACGTGCACTGCGACGTTAGCGTGGAAGAAGAGGTTGAGAAATTGGTGAGTTCCACAGTTTCTCGGTACGGGCAAGTGGACATAATGTTCAACAACGCAGGGGTGTTGGGAAACCAGTCGAAGAACAAAAGCATTCTGAACTTTGACCCGAACGAGTTCGACAGTGTGATGCAAGTGAACGTGAAGGGCATGGCCTTGGGGATCAAGCACGCTGCAAGGGCCATGATTCCTAAGGGCATTGGGTGCATAATTTCCACTGCTAGTGTTGCTGGGGTGATGGGGGGTCTTGGCCCACATGCTTACACTGCCTCAAAGCATGCGATTGTGGGGCTAACCAAGAACACTGCTTGTGAGTTGGGGAGGTATGGGATAAGGGTGAATTGTATTTCCCCCTTTGGGGTGGCCACCAACATGCTTGTGAATGCTTGGAGAATAAGTGATTGTGATGAGGAAGGGGGTGATGATGATGAGGGTATGAATTTTGGGTTGCCATTTCCAGAGGAGGTGGAGAAAATGGAGGGGATTGTGAGAGGGCTTGCCAACTTGAAAGGACCAACTCTAAGACCCAAAGACATTGCTGAGGCTGCACTCTATCTTGCTAGTGATGAGTCCAAGTACGTTAGCGGTCATAATCTTGTTGTGGATGGTGGAGTCACCTCCTCAAGGAACTGCATTGGTTTGTAACTTTGTGTTTACCATATCCCCTTTTGAGAGTAGGATCCACCTTTTGTAAAATTATTCATATAAATGTAATTGTAGTTATTTTTATTATTTTACTTTTCTTATCACATGTTAGAACTTAAATTATCAATGTGAAGATATGAAAGTGTGAATTAAAAGAAGTCTTATATTAAATTAAATTAAACAAATTGAATAAATTATAAGTTAACCGTGTTTTTACAAAGTCGAAGAGATACCCTTCAAAGACTAACTCTATGAACTTTTTCAATTTTTATTTTCTAAAATCTCCGTCTTTTTCCTTCTCACTACTCGTTCTCCATAAGGTGAATGAGGGTTGTACCTGTAAAAGACACGTTAATGCTTAATTCAGCTTTGAATGTGAACAATATTAAATATGTAATTAATGAGAATGTAAAGAAAATACCTTGATGATTATGTGGTTTATAATATAATTCATTATGTTTATAGGTCTTTACCTAGATGGGCATGGGCTTGGCATAGTGGCTCATTTACCTTGTTTAAGTCAGTTGTATGATCGTATTTTGGTAAGTTATAGAGTAGTCGATATGCCATTAACTTTGGTAGACTAACAGGTAGTCGAACAGGTCGGCTAGTGCTAGTCATCATGCGAGGTGGACTTGTTTGGGTGTAGGCATTTAGAATGCATTAGGTTATGTTCTGTACCATATATTCCTAAGACAAGACCAATGGTGATGTGGTCGAGGGGTACTCGACCATATACAATACACCAGCCCACTAGTCTTTTTATGAAATGAATGCATGTAAAGAACTTCAGAGAATTAATAGTAGCCCGTCATTAGCTAACTTATCAAACATGATAGTAGTTATCCCACAAAGTTTTGCAAAGAAAATGTGTATCTTTAGTTGTAACCTTACAAGTATAATGGTCCCTAGCCTCAAGGAGCATACCGATGAAGAGGTTGTAATGGTTTAGTGCTAGGGCTGACATGATAAGGGAGGTGTAAGGACGTAGCTGATGTGTGGTACGTGAAATAATGTGCTGCTTGGAAATGGAAGAGGCACGACTTTTGAGCCGTTTAACCTAATTCGCTTAGACCATTTGGGTGGAAGACAAACCGTTACAAAAAATTGTTTTAAATAGAGGTGTCATTCGACCTAATTCACCACCAAGTTTCATAAGATTATTCTAAGGTTGCCATTTATATGAGAATAGTGCATCATGTTAGAAACCAATTACTTCTAAGTCCTAAGGTATGTATTGTACTACTAGTGCTGGTAGTTGGGTGTCGGTATCATCGGATGTGACCTCGTCCCGTGATATGGGGTAAGAGATGGAGATGGTTATATAAAATAGGAGGACCCGGTTAAGGAATATGCCAAGTCTGGATTACCCAAGAGGAAGGGTAGAACGAGTGTACCCCTAAGTGAATAGTCATTTCTCCAAGTTCAGTTGGTTTAGGATCTTAAACTCTTAATTAAACAACATTATATTTTTTATAAACATTATATTTTCTATAGTGGGTGCCCGAGGACATCGTATCTCTTAGGAGGATAAGCGTCATTGACAATGTATATCATGGTCGAGAAGGGTACGAAGAGGACTTCTTCTTTATATGGCATTTTTTATGCAATTACATGTACGTCTACCATTCAACGAGTTTATCATGAGTGTACTCAAGCTTTTGAACGTAGCTCCAACACAACTACATCTTAATAGTTTGGGTTGCCTTCAAGCCTTTAGGTTAGTTTGTAAAACATTGTATTTGTCTCTTTCTCTTGAAGTGTTTTCTCTACTTTTTCCTTACACGGCCAAGGGATCTGATGTTGTCCTCGGTGAGCAAGTTGGGTACCTCCTAAGCACATACTCTTAATCTTTCAAGAAATTTAAAAATAAATTTTTTAAGGTGGTGATTAACCCCTTCAACCTCTCACATTTCTTTAATGAAAATGGTAATAAAAAGTTTCACTCTTATTGGATCGACAACCCTCTAAGGTACAAGGAATGGTCGAAGGACATCCTTTTCGAGGAGGATTGGAGGACACTGGGAATCTTGGA
This sequence comes from Vigna umbellata, assembly GCF_029865625.1. Lineage (NCBI taxonomy): Eukaryota > Viridiplantae > Streptophyta > Magnoliopsida > Fabales > Fabaceae > Vigna > Vigna umbellata. The sequence continues at coordinate 8,137,292 of NC_142175.1, forward strand.
ACAGCTCCTAAAGAAGTTTTCAACCAAAAACATTGTTAAAGTTTACTTGTCCACTAGGTCGATTACCGAGTTGTATGGTAAGTGAATAATAGGTTGTAAATTGAACATTTTTTGAACTGATCTGAGCATGTTGACAAGATAGGACGATAATGGTTGAGGATCTTGTAGCTCGACAAAAGATGCGTGAAGAGGAAATGAATGCATGGGTTGAGTAGCAAAACATAACCTAATGTGTCCTAAGTGTTTGCACCTAAAGAAGTCCAGCTAGCATGGTCACTACCACTAGCCAACCTATCTAACTACTTGTCGGTCTATCAAAGTTAATGGCGTATCGACTACTCTAACTTAACATAATATGCTTATACAATTGACACATACAAGATAAATGAGTTATTGAGCCTATATTCAAACTCATCTACCCACAAACGTAATACATTGTATTATAAATAACATAATCATCTAGGTATTTTCTTTATGTTCTCATTAATTACAGATTTAATATCATTGACGTTCGAAGCTGACTTGAACTTAAAGTGTCTTCTACAAGCACAACCTTCATTCACCTTACAAAGGACAAGTACTGAGGAAGAGGAGAACAAAGACTTTGGAAAATGAAAATTGGAAAAGTTCATGAGTTAATCTTTGTAGAAGACCTATTATGTAAGAACATATAATATGTAATATTTTTTCTTTTAATTTTTGGTCATGCTTTTAAATTCTAATATATGGTTGGATAATCACAAAGATGTCTCAGCCTTGTTGTATCAATAGGAGACTTTATAGATTAATCTTCAGATTGTTTGAATTATGTTTGATTAAAAAAAAGTGTTTCCTTAATAAAGCTACAATAATTCATCGTATCATTAACTTCTAACTTCATTTGCTTCTCATGTGGACTGTAGTAAATATTTTGATATTGGTATTTTATTTCTATGAATAAAAAAATACTGCAATCTTTTAGACAATCTAATCAATAATTTATCGTAAGAGTTTGAATTTATTTATAAGAATCAAACTCCAAATTTTAATTAAAAGTTTAAATTTAGTTATATATATATATATATATATATATATATATATATATATTTGTGTGTGTGTGTAAAACGTGAGATTGCTAATTAATAGTTTCTTTTAATTATTTAATTTGAATTAAAGTAGTATTGAAAAGATGTGATAGAAGTGGAAAAGTTGTCAAGTTTGTTATGAGAGTGATAAAATTTGTCCAAAAATGTGTGAAGCTCATGTTATAGAACTTTCACGTTTGAATGAAATGTGTGGACCCATATTTCTTATTTTTGTGACTACACTTGTTTTTTTGTGTTTTTAATCTCGTATAATGGATTACAATTTCAATGTAATTGATTGTATTTTGTCATCTAATGCTAGAAAAATCCTTCTTAACTAGTGAAGTGAAGAGGTTCATAAGTTGTTTTCAAATACTCAGTCTATATATATGAGAAATATCATTTTCTAGTAACATTTTTTATTTTTATTTTTAAAACAAATTATTTTTTACCAAAAGTATAAGCTTGATTTTATAATATTATTTTTTAAAAATAATTACTAAATTTTTAAGGGCCTTTTGATTACATAATTAGAACTAAGGTCATAAATTTAAGGGTGCTACTCCCTCCACCACCACATTTTCTCCCTCCACCTCCCCAATTCTATTACATATTTTTTGAATTACAAAACTAACCTTTTATAATCACAAAAATAACCTTTATATTTTTTAATCCTAATTATTTACTTTAACCCTAAAATCTATATCTTTTTACCCTTTCTCACCCACCTCCCAACCTTCTCAAATTCTCACCCAAACTCCATCATTCTCATCTTCCATTTTTCCTCCGTATCAATTTTCTTCCTCAAAAATACATTATTAAAATACATCAACATATATTCAAAAATAATATATCAAAAAATATAAATTATATTATTTAAATACCTTCAAAATCAATATAAAAAAAACTGTAAAATATAAACCGTAATCTTTAAACGGATGTGAGCATCCGTCGACGGATGTCAACATCCGTTTACGGAAAAACGGATGTCGACATCCGTTTTCCCTTAAACGGATGTTGACATCCGTTGACGGATGCTCACATCCGTTTAAAGATTATAAGGTTTATATTTTAGGGTTTTATTACGCACCTTCACGCTTCTGAACCTCTCACGCCTCAGAACCAGCACCTTGAAGCACCACCACACTCACGACTGAAGATGAATTGTTTTCTCCACTTTCAATCTTACTAAACACAAAGTCCACTACACTCTCACGTCACAATTCTATAAAAGAGAAGAAGAAGTGGAACATGAGAGACAACCCAAGTATAGTGGAACGTAAGAGACAACCTGGGAAAAATAATAAAGAGAAAGAGGGAAGAATGATAAAGAGAATGAATGTTTACGTGAGATTTTAAATAATACTAACCCTAAAATTTTAATAAGGTAAAATAGGAATGAAAAAATAAAGAAAAGGGTAAAAGGGGAATGGGGTGGTGGAGGAAGCAAGTTCTGGTGGTGGAGGGAGTAACACCCTAAATTTAAAACTTATACGCTATAAATATCTTTATTAAAATATGTTGATATGATATAAAATTCAAATATTAAATCATAAAAATAAAATAAAAAATTACCTATCTTAAAAACATCTATTTATAATAATAATTAAATAAAAATTATTAAATTATAATAAAATAATAACAAAATTTAGAAAATGATGTCACGTGATATAATAAAAAATAAATAAATAAAGACTTTAGTTTACCTAAACTTAACTAGTAGCCAAATTGATGTGTGAGTACATGTAATTGCATTCATGTCTTAGTTTAGGTCATTTGCATGCATAATTGCATTCATTGAAGGATTTAGTCATGGATTATCTCTGTTTCGGATCATACATTGGCATTTTGTGTTTTTATTGTAGATTGATGATTCTAAGTGCCAAAATCACAATTTGGAAAGAATTGATGTACAAGATACCAAGATGAATCCAGAGAGTTCAACAACCAAGCTGTGAACAGTCTCACAACCTGTGGAGTTACATGTGGATGTTGCTTCTAAATGGAGTTGCAAAACAGAAAGTTCAACAACTGTGCTGTGAAAGTTCCCACAACCTGTGGAGTAATCTGTGGATTCACGAAAGAAAACAGAATTAAAGCAGAGAAGAACACAAGCAGAGTGGGGAATTTTCCATGGGCTGTGAAAGTTTCCAGGAGCAGTTATTGAGCAGTTAGTGATCTCTTTTATGACTGATTTAAAGAGATTAAATTAAAGGAAAATTGGAGGAAGTTAGGGAAAAGGAAAACCACTCTCCTAAAAAAGAGGAATTTGTGGAAATGATGGGGGAGGAGGAAAACACGGGGAAGGGTGAGACAAAAAGGGGGAATTCAAGCACAACAAAGTTCTTCTTCTTAATCTTGGTCTTCTTCTGTAGCTTTTTCAGACTTTTGCTTTAGGACTTCTCTTACATTATGCAGAACTAAATTTCCTTTTGTTAGTGGATTGATGTAGTACTTTAGATTATATTTTCTGAACCTTTTTCAATTGATGTTAAGTTCATTATAATTATCCCAGTGTTCTATTTATGTTTTAATGTCTATTCTATGAGCAGTTTCACAGTTGGGAGATTGGGAATTGCTTGCGTTTATAAATAGAACAGATTAGATGCTGTCACAATTGAGAAATTGGGCAGGACTAGTTAGTTTGAATTGAGATATGATTGTTCTTCATGATCTTGTTGAATTTGTAATTGGCCTAAGGGATTGGGGATTCAAATTCAAGGGATACGTTTGCCTACTAAGGGATTACGGGTAAACAAGCTCTAAATAAACTCAAGTGGATAATTATAATTTACACATCGATTGAAAAGGGGAGGAAATTATATGAAAAGGTATGAAATCAATTCTCTAACATTGTTTATACTATTTGAATTTCCATCACTTGTTTATGTTCATCATTCTACTTGACAATCTTTGTTGCTCAAAATTAAGTAAATTAGTAAACTAGTACTCAACTCATTCAATCCTTGAGGACGATATTTTGTTACTACAATTACGATTGGTACACTTGCCAAACGTACATCACAAATAAATAATAGCATAAGATGAGAGAAGTAGAATAAAAAATGTTGTTTGAGGTTGAAAATGAAAAACTAGTGCAATACATATCCTCAATTATGTCAAATATAAATATGATTAAGAAGGTAACTTCTCACAACTTTCCTTAATTGGTTGAATCCAGGTATCATTGAAATTTTCGAGACCATGCCACACCTGGCAGATATGGATTCCTTTCATAGTTTATTAATGGTCAATCATCTACCATTTACTTTCCTAGTTAAGGTTGGAAATAATCTGCAGAGAGAAATTATTAATTAAATATCAAATAGATTATTGTTGAATATTGATGAATATTGAAAATTTAGATTTCTTATGTTGAATCTTCCAAATATATTAATGTTAGTATATTAAAAAAATATATATACCTTTTAAAATATTAAAATCAGTGACAACCAGATATAACGACTAAGATTAATTAGCTAGTCACTGACTGTAATACCGTCCTCATTCATTCACACAATGCCTTTTATTAGGGAATATTATAAAGATTGGAACAAGATTACATATAACACTCAAAACTGCAAGATGTTAGACGCGATTTAAAAGAAATGAAACGCAGGTATATTAGTTGTCCTATATTTTAATAAAAATTAAATTTTTATTTCAATTTTTATAATATAATAACACTTTTATTGTAAAATTATATGTTTCTATCCTTTTTATTGCAAATTAACTAATATTTTACAATTTTCAAGTCTCATTTACTATTATTACAAAAAAAATATTGAGTTTCAACCATATAATTAATAATCTACCATTAATTGATATGAATCCTTTTTCTTAATCAATCATTACTATCTATCTTTGTTGTAATTGTACTTAATTTCTATTTTAATTTGAAGATCCAATTTGGTATCTATGTAGCCTGTCATGGGAATGACATTGATCATAGACAAAGGTTGTGTGATGGATCTCATGAATCTGATGACATTGGCAAAATAAGTCATTGATACTTTGACAAAAGTGGGTTAAGACAGCTAGAAAAGGTGGACAAAGATGAAGGATTTGGAGGCATGCCATTTATAAAATTGCAAGTTCAAGATTTTGTGCAAGCAATTTCTGACTCGTATCTTGTTTTGGACCACTCTCATACCTGACAGGACTACCTAATCCATTCACATTCAAAAGCCAAGTTGCTAACTATATATTAAGAGTGTCTTTGTTTAGGGTTGGCACACATTTGAAGCCATGTTTGTTCCAAATCTATATATTTTGTTCGTGTAGTGGAGATTATGTTTAACAAAGAAATCTAATTCTTTATAATATAAAAAAAATATTTAAAATTATGTTGGAAGGAAAATTCAAATTTATTTAGTGGCAATATCTTAAACAAGATCTAAATAAGATATTCTTAAATCTTAAAATATATTTTAAACTTAACTCAATTTTACAAAAAAACGATTTTGTAATTGTAATTTGTATTCACTTATATATTTTAAATTCATTTTATTTTTATTGGATATAAGATTTTCAACATATTTCTTTTTTATTGTAGTATATACATATTAAACATGCGATTAGACATTAATAAATGATCGAATAACAATTCGATAATAAGTTATACAATAAAACTAATAAATAACAAATCTTATTAAAATAAGCTTTCAACTCTTATGTCATATGATTTAAACTTAATTCAATTTTATAAAATCTGTTTGTAATATAAAGTTTATATTCATTTACATATTTTAAATTTATCTACCTTTAATCGATGAGATATTTTCAAAATTATTGTGTCGTTGAATTCAATTTACAAATACAATAATATGTATATATATATTATGATATTTTATAGATAAAGTCAGCTTATTTAATTGATAACTAATTACGTGTTGAACGAGTAAGTAATTAATTATTACAATTAGTTTGTAAAGAAATGTGAAGGTAATCGCTTCAGAGAAGATATTCTAATAGGTTGATTAGTCTTTTTATACTGAATTGAAAAAGTTGCTAGGTTAGGAGAAGACCTACGCTGTTTAATTACACTGTTTAATTAAGATCCCTTCTCATTAAACTATGAACAATTTTCCCTTTTATTTTAAGAGTACGCATTATATATATATAGGATAACGTTTTTCTTGTTCACAAATTGTTTTTATTTTTAAAAGGAAAATGCGCGGCCTTTTAACATTTTTTGAAAAGGAAGAATGTATATTGTATTTTGGAATGTATACAAGAGAGGAAAATAACTTAGAAAGAGATGTGAAAAAAATTGTAATAATTTATACCTAACTCGACTTAATCATAAATGTGATATTTGACTTATAAAATATATTCAGCTAAAAACTCTAGTTTATATTGTTTTTAATTAGTGTATGTTTTTATAAAAATAGTTAAAGTTGTGACAACAAAAATGGTAGGAGTGAGAACAAGTGATGATGACTTTATAATGATAATGAGTAAAATGTTATTGATAGTACCGCGATATGGAAAGAATAATCACGCTCTAACTGGTTTTTTTTTTAAAAAAAAACTAAAACTAAATTTACAAATATTTTTTTCTTCATTTTGAAAAAATATCCTAAAATCGTTTTCAAAATTAGGGTAAAAATCATTTGAATTCCATTTAGGTCAAACACATTTTTTAAATTAAATTTGAAAACAAAAACTGTCACAATTCTAATATGGATGTAAGCAAATAAATTTTAATTTTGGTTCCCTAAGACACATTAAAAAAAATATTTCTAATTCTTGCTATAATTTAATGTATATATATTATTACGACGATAACATATGTCCACATTTGAATATCATTTTTTATGTGAATTAAAATACAATTATTTAAGATGAAGTAGTGTAAAATTGTATTAAATAACAATGATATTAAATTATTATATTATAATAAATAAAAAATTTGTATATAATTATAATAATAAAATTACATTTATGATAATAAATTAGAAAATAAAAATATTAAAAGTATTTTACAAGAAAATAATAAAAAATAAATAAAAATATTTAAAAAATGTAAAAATATCAAATATATATCTTAGAAATAATTTGATAAATCATTGAAATCCTATAAAAAAATATAAATGTATGATAAAAATAAAACATTTCTAGATATCAGATTAGTCAAACTGAAAATAATAAAAATTATTTTAACAAAAAAAAAGTTCTATCAATAAAACTAAAATTAAAAATAAGAGAAAGATAATTTTTTTACATTACTTAATAAATTCAAAGTTTATACCATTGACCACTTACATTAAAAATTAAAACTTAACAATTATAAAAAATAAACAATAAATTAAAATATTAAAAATAATAAAATAATAAAAATATTTAAATATAAAATATAAAAACATTTAATTAATATATATCATTTCAACATAACTATGGAAATGTTATGATAAAAGAAAAATTATTTTGAAAATGTAAATAAATTGTATGACAGATCAAATAATTAGAGAAAAGAAAAAAAATGTGTATTGATAAAAAATGAAAGGGTTATAATATTAAAATGTAAGAATAAGAATAATAAAGGAGAAATTATTTTCCATATGCAAGTTGGTGGCATGAGTCCAAAATATTAATACGAAGAGGAACGCAAAGTTTGAAATTGCATGTCTTAATTATTGAAGCATTGACATTCTGTAACAGAATTCAAAATCATGAATGGTGTTGTTGTGGCTATGGACAGCTCAATTACAGAGAAAGTCGACTACCTTGAAGATTGGAGACTGACAAATGAGTTCAGATTTCAAGTGCTTGGACTTAGAGTCCTACCTACGTACGAGTGTTGCATCTATCAACCCTACCCTAATAAACTCATAAACTACGAATAAAATATCTGTTTTCGTCTACACTTGCATACTAAATTCAAATGTGACATGATAAATTAAAACTTCAAAATATTTTCATAAGATTAATAAAGATTCTCTATAAACTCTTATTCAAACCATTAAATAATAATAAATAAACTATGGACAAAGTATCGATTCTCCTTATTTAGCTAATGATATATACGAAGTATTATTATTTTTTATTTCTTATGCTACTGTCTAAAAAAATTAAATTCATCGAAATATAAACTATATGATGTAATACAAATGATAAGTATTTCTTTTATTTTTATTGTTAAATAATTGATATCCCTTGCTTTCACACCATTAATAGAAGAAAATCGTTTTAGACAAATACGATTTTATTGTTAAATTTCCTCAGTACTTCAAAATTAAAAAATTCAAATTGGGGTAGTGTCACTCAAAACATATTAGTAAAATATAAAATCAGTGGATACAATAAAATTGTTGACCAAATTAAGCAGGGTTAAATTTCAAGAGAAGAAGAACGATGTTTTTTTTTTTTTTGAGGTTGGCATGTGCACGAATGAGAGAACTTTGAATTTCAGGGCATTTTGGGGGAAGCATAAAGTATTGGCTCGGGGCACAAGTAAAAAGTGGTGCTATTATTTTATATGCCATGTGTATGGTATACAGTATACACCGAATGGTTAACACCCATGATTGATTGGTGCATTGCTACATCAATAATATTGAGTCATAATTGGATCAGCATTTAAATTATTATTAGGTCAGTAGTCCAACGTATCATAAAATAATCAAAGATATCTGATTAAAGATATTGATAAGCCGTGTATGAATAATTAACTGAATCTAATGGTAAGTTTGTTTTTATTTTATTGGATTTGTGCTAGTTTAGGATCCATGAGATCACTTATAAATATAAGGTCAAGGCCGAAAGCTAGGTACGTTCGACCAGAACTCAAATACTATATTGTCATAAACAATTCACTAAACTACGCCTAATTTGAGCGTCAAAGATTCTTTTGCAAGTACCTCCCCCTACCCTGGTCAAGAGTGCAACTGAGCGGTGTTAAGGGTGCAACTGAGCAGTGCAGACAACTCAGGCATTGAAAGACAGGAAGATTATGTCAGAAAGGTATATCTCTCAGCCCTACACATATTCCTACCGAAACATTTTGGCGCCCACCGTGGGGCCGATAGAAGCTGAAGAAACCCAATGGTGACCACCAGAAACATAGAGGAGCAACAGAGTGTAACATCCCATAATCTCACACTAGATAATTCATAATTTATATATTGTAGCATTACATTTACTGTAACATCCCATAATCTCACACTTGAAATTTTGTAGTTGATATATATATATATATATATATATATATATATATATATATATCTATATGTTTTAAACTCAGATTTCAACTACAAATTCATAAATAAAACTCAAATTCTTCTAATTTATTCTTCTATTTCTTTCTTCATCGGCACTAGATCAGACGACATTCCTTCATCTGCTTCCGTATAACGAATTATACGATCATCGCACATACACAAACACAAACAAGTAGGGTGAGCTAACATGCAACAAATCATTTATAAGACATGCATAATTACTTCGATACAAACATCATATAATAATTATGTTAGACACCCTCATACCATCGTACCATAATTCCTATTCGACACTCGTCCCACAATACCCAATAAACACCACAATACCCAATAGACGCTCATCCGGATGATACGTTGATGAGCGGTCACGGGAGGTTATGCACTTGTAATGACTTCTACTTCTTCTTACAAATACACTTCTAAAATACTTCATACCATTCACAAGGTTAGTTCCCTCACTATGTCCAAAACCGGCACATAAACCAAGACCTCCTGCTCCTCTCACCACATAATTCATCATTCTCTACTTGAAATTGGATGATTATTAGAGTATCAGGATAACCTCCAACTACGAGACCCTCAACATCAACATATACATAAATACCATAACATCACTGAATCTCTCCATGAGACTCATACCATACTCATATTTCTCAACTCACATTATACCCTTACAAAATCTCCCCATAATACTCATATCATGTTCAGACGCATAAATTCAATTGCAATATAATAAAATGCAATCATCACAAGTATAATTCATAATTCCATATCTACCACAATAACATGAATTCATCAGACATTTCCATTCCAACAAGATATATTGCACAATAATTTAACAATACAAAATCTGTTCAATATGATTTAAGTTAAAAACTTGTCGAGTAGACTTCTAGGAAAGAGAGGTGTGTCACAATGGACAACTCAAGTACCAAGTCTTTCCTTAGCCAAAGTGTTCCTCAACTAGTTATTAACAAATTTCTTATTTACAGATTCAAAACAAAAAGCATATAATATTAACACAGAAATTCAATATAGATAGATATACAGTAAGCATTAACAGTATTCACACAGAATTTCAAGACATGAATAGTAATAAAGTAATACTAAATCATAATATAACAGTTTAGAAGAGTTAGCTCCCCTATTCCAAACTCCTCTTGCTCTGAATTTATTTCCCCGAAACCCTTCAGAACCTCTACTCTTCTTGCAACTAAAAATTTCTCCCTAACTCTTTCTTCTCTATTTCTCAAGCTCTCACTTGATTCCTCTTCTCTTGGTGTAGAATACCCTTCCCTCCGATGGCTATTTATAGGTATAAAAAATTTACTATTTATTAATTTTTTAATATTATTTATTATTTTAATATTATTTAAAAATAATATTTTAATCATCCACTTGATCAAATCTGATCTTAATTCCTCCCATGCTAAGGAATTCTTATCCTAATTCCTTCCATGCTAAGGAATTCTTTTTTTTTTCACTATTCACTATTCACTATTCACTATTCACTATTCACTATTCACTATTCACTATTCACTTTTTACTATTCAGTTTTCTTAAAAATCCTAAATAAGTTATTAAAATTTTGAACCTCTCCTTCTAGAATTACTATAATTTTATATCCAAAATTTACATTTTTCTATCCATTAAAATTATTATTACTAATAAAATGCTAAAATTTTCTATTATAAATATTTTTCATGGGTCTTACACAAAGCATCAGAGAGCTGATCAGAGATATGCAGGCAAAGTTGCAGGCACAGGCGCAAGCATAGTTGGAGGTGCAGCGGAAGCACAAAGAGGATATTGCGGCATTAAGGGCGGAAGGAGCTCATCCCAAGCAATTCACTCAGCATTTGGTGTCGAACCATGAGAATGGCCACGAGGTCAGCCGAAATCAACCACCATCCCATCACACTAATCCGAACGGTCGCAATCAACCGCCATCCCGTCGCACAAATCCTAACGGCCAAGGAAGAAGGGAAACAAACAGCAGGGTTATAAACTTTTGTTTGATTCCTAAAAGATTCGAAATCTGATGCATGGAAAATATAATTATATGAAACAAAACAAAATAAAATTTCAAACAAAAGTTTATACCTGGATGAGATGAAATGAAGATGAATGCCCATAGAGCAAAAGTGATGTAAAAGGAAAAGCAAAACTCACCACTAGCAATGAAAACCACGAGCACAAAAGCAACATAATAAGAAGAACAATGAATGAAGCACATAGAGGACAATGAAAGAACAAAAGAAGAAGGAATGATGCAGCGGTGAACTTGGGGTGCAAGGAGGCAATAAATAGATGTTGAAATTAATGTGATTCGATAAACAATAATTTATGATTATCTAATTTATTTATTTTTAATATTTTTACAAAATGACAGAATGATACATTTAGAGGTGCAGGGAGAAAGGTTGGAGATGCAGGAAGAAGTACCTGAAAAATAATATGAGTGAGTTAAGGAAAAATTACTCATTCATTTTCTTAATCAAAGAATGAAAGAAAATCATTAAGACTTATTTATCTTCTACTTTTTTTTACCTTTTCAGCCTTTTCTCTCAATGCTTCACCAATTTTAGTTTTTTTTTTCATTTCATCCTAGAAAGATTAAATACACAACCTCAATTTGGATTGGGATTTCTTCTTTGTTTTAATTGTTTTTCTTATCCCATACATTTCAGATATTGTTGAGAGAGAGGTGGAGATTTTAAAGTTGTTAAGATAACTAGATTTTTATAGATAACTAGATTCTTGAATTAAGTTTATTAATAATTTCAATTCGCAATTTGTCTTCAGCAACTCTTTTATAAAAAAAATCCAAGTTTATTAAGTTATATAGTAAGACCTGGGTAAAGGTAAGATAAATTATCTTTAATATTCACTAGTGCAGAAATTACATTTTATAACGTACAAAAATGACCTATTATGACGGATAAATTGGGGATATAGTTCTAGGCGTTATAGTAGGTTTGCGCATTTTATGACGTAGCAGAAAATTATGTCATAATAGCTTGAACATATTATGACGTAATTTCTGTAACTCGTCATAATATGCACACTTTATTATGACAAATTTTCATTTATCAATCATAATATGGTGAAACGTATTATGTCGTAGACATGTTTACCTGTTATAATATGTAACGTATTATGATGTAGATATTTTTACCCATCATAGTATGTTGAATATATTATGATGTACAATTTTTCACCTATCATAATAAATGATTTTCAGAATCAACGTATTATGACGTACATTGTTTAGTATGTCATAATATATGTTTTTAAAAAAAAATTATTATTACAATTAACATCCAATGAATTTATAATCATATTCATGTATTATCATCTCATCCAATAATTTATAATCGATATAGCTTCAAATAAACAAATTCAATTGAACTAAATATAATTCATTTCAAACATTAAATTGTCTAATAATATTTAATACATCATTTATACATGAAACTATATATCAATTCCAAATATTCCATTAATATACATACATTAATGAGTTGTAGCCAAGTTTTTACTAACACTTAAATAAAAGAAGCCTAGTTTTGTCTAATGTCTTCAATATCTGCAACTTCCATGGGAGATGAATCATTAAAGATCTACAAATAAAATAATGAAGTTAAAACAATATTGTAATGAATAGTTGGATAAGTATTTAGTTAGTCTTTTAATACCTTATTCCATGATTCAGTAATGTTTGTACAAATAATGGTATGCATGTGTTTCATTACATAATACTCACACTCATAGCTGCCAAATTGACGTCGACACTGCAAATTAAATACAAATAATGAAGACTCATTCAAACCAATGGTGTAGCTCCTTAGGAACCCATCACACAAAACATGCTTCCGTATTACTGCAATGGATAGTCTCTACTTGTTCAAGCAATTCACACATGATTCAGTTAGTCTTTTAATACCTTATTCCATTATTTAGTAATGTTTGTACAAATAATGGTATGCATGTGTCTCATTACATAATACTCACACTCATAGCTGCCAAATTGACGTCGACACTACAAATTAAATACAAATAATGGAGACTCATTCAAACCAATGATGTAGCTTCTTAGGAACCCATCACACAAAACATGCTCTCGTATTACTACAATGTATAATCGTTTAAGCAATTCACATATGGACAATAAAATCTTCCATTATTATCTACTACATTCCTCGTAGCAAATTCAAAAAATTATTCTACTCCTTTCTCATATTCTTCGGTTGTTCGTTTAAAATTTATCAAACTTCGGTCCATATTAATGCTTTGTGCCAATGAACTAAAACCAAGAAAGTAGTGACACTTTAACATTTATTTAACAACGTTATGTTACCAATGAGGAGCATTGATGTCTTGAAGATATTATGGTTTTTATGATGCTACAAGATGAAAAACGTGAAGACTTTTGTTGTATTTATTTAAAAGCATTTTGTAGAATTAATTGTATAGGACTAACTCTGTTTATGTAAGAACACTTAGAAGTTTTCCTGTTTAGAAGATGTTTGCGTAGATAATTGATTATTTGGTGTAATAATTGATTATCACAAGCCAAAGTAGAAAGAGATTGTTCGCGTAAATAATCGATTATCTCACAGGATAATCAATTATCATTGTTTGATTTAATTTTGTCCAGGTCACGCAAATAATCAATTATTCCTCAGGGTAATCGATTATCACTAACAGTTGAGAGTTGTCTTTTCAGTTTCTATCCATGCACGAACATAAGCTTATAAATAGAGGTCTTCACAACTCTTACAAAAAATAATCTTTTCATTTTGAGAGTATTAGAGTTGTATGCCTAAGGAAAGCTCTTTGAGAGTGAAAAGGAATCTATGCCATTTAAGAATACAGTTTGTCTGAGGAAGTTCTCAAGTGATAATGTTTACTCTTGTCAAGTCTTGTGAATAGGAGAAGCTCACGCTTTGTGTATCAAAGGTCAGAGCGGTTATCTTCAAGTTGGCAGAGTTGTCTCTTCCAGTTCGTTTGTCGAAGGAAGGTTCTTTCGTTCGTTTGTCGAACGAAAGGTTTTTGCTGCTCCTAATTTCTATTCATCTTATTGTAATTTTTAAACTGATTTTAGTGAAACAATTAATTTCTCTTTATAGTGATTAACAACTAGACGTAGAATCTGTTGATTCGAACCAAGATAAAAAATTATTTCTTTGATTTTTCTCTTCCCTACACCTTTTAAACTTTTAGCACATCAACTCTTCAATAAAAGTTTTACAAGGAAATTAAAGGAACTATTTTATTGATCAAACACATTTTTTTCGCTCCTAACAATCGAATTCGTTTTAACTCCGCTGCACAAAATCGGTACCGATTGCTACAACATGTTAAGCTTTGTAGGAAACTACAACGCAACAACACTATAAAGGTTATTTAATAACGTTTATGAAAACATTTAAGGCTTCCTACAAAACATGTAGGTGATGCCACTTCAACACTAAAAAGAAACTTAGGGATATGCTCTTTGAATAAAGCAAAATTTTGTTATGTTGTGTTCATTCTCAATGACCCTCCTACTACTCTTATTCTTGTAAGACAACAAATAAAAGACTTACGGTTTTGTAATAATAAAACCATATAATAATACCCTCCATACATGAAAGAAAGAATAATTTCATTCTAATAACCATATTGTGAAGAAAAAACATGAATAATTACAAAATAATATAACTAAAAGACAATAAACTACAAAGACATGAAGGATAAAAATTAATACCTTAGAGATGGAACCTTCAAATTGATAACTTGTAGGAAGAACCCTAATCAATGCTTGGTTTTAATTGTAATCAATGACTAAGAAATAGAATAACAAACCTAGTTTCCACCCATTAGAAAAGCATATGAGTGTTGTCAAACATATTAATATAAAGTCAGCTTATTGGAAATTACAAAACAACCTCAAAGTTTATTATGCAGCAATTACAAATATCCTGTGTTCCAAAATTGGGGCCAGTTACTTTTCTGGATTTGTGATATTAACAATAATATATGAAATTAAACAATCACAATCAACTATACTATGTATTCAAGTTGAAGAACAGGGTTATTTGTCAATCTCTGTTTCGTGTAAGCACTTTCTAAGTATTTGTAGATATTGAACTTGGTCATTTTTGCCTATAAAATTTATCTTTTGAGATATCTGCAAAAACAAGTTGTCAAGAATTTCAGAACTTATAGTAATGACTGATGATAGTAATTGAAAAGTGAATGCTCACTTGTTGAATGAAGAATGACAGTAGTTAAATAGCGAAACCCGCTAGCTAAGATACAAGGTTGAAAATATTGTGTTCTCAAATACATGTTCCAGTCTCTCAAAGAATGGTGGAACCTATCAGAGACTAAAATAATGTTCTCAACTAGGAAAGGTACAAAGTTTTATAGTTCCTAAAATGATTTAAATCAAAGCTTGAACCACACAAGACCCTCAAATATTAAGACACATAATGTGAACATAGATTGGAAAGTGAAAAACCTAACATTATTGTTAAAATTCAAGCATAAAGTCAATCAGTCAGAAAATTGTCAAAGGATATCTGCACAAAACCTAAATTAATTGCCCTAAAATTTTGAGTTAACTCAATAAACCCCAAAAACATAAATAAAGGAAAATGGCGGATAGAAGAGAGTAAGCATGGTCAAGAGCAAGGGGGCTAGGATTCTAGGAGACAACACAAGCATGATATGGTTCAGACATTGTAACAAACATGTTATGAACACTGTTTTTGAAGGTAGAATTACACAACACTAGAAACAACAATGAATTTGATCAAGCAGATGATGCACAACACAATAATATGTTATGGAAGTAAGAAAGTTTGATACCAAAATAAGAGCAAATTTGACAAAGTAAGACTGTTTGTACTTGGCATTTCTTACAAGATGCGGAGAAGATTTGACAAAATAAGAGCAAAATTTTTAAATAATTTCATTTTTGTTATCTACATGGAAATTTATATCATTATCATTTTTAATGAAGTTCTCTATTTTTATTTCTTAAATCTCTTGTTTAAGAAAATAAGGAACACAAATATGTCAAAGAAGTTGAAAAGAAGAAAAACATTGTCTCAGAACAATACCATTTTTCAGATTTTATTGTTTTCTTATTATATTTTTAATTTATTAAAGTTACTGAACTAGACAATAGTAACTTGGTTCAAGTCAAGACCAAAGCGTAAGTAACAACAAAACCCTGAAAGATTGAGCTAAGAAATCCAAATTGAATTTTCAATAGAAAAGCAATGCACCTTCTCAGTTTCAAAAGTTGCAGACACATTCGTCACGCAAGCAAAACACACCAAACCAGAAACTAACGTATGTCGTGTTTCTATAAATTTCTCAATAAGTGCGTATAGGAGAAGAAAACGCCAAACTAAAGTGAATTAAGGTACTTGCATAAGCTAAAAATAACCTTCCAAAGAACCTAGGTTAGCTCCTACCTCAACTCCTATGAAGCTCTCTTTGAAGCGGGTCGAATCACTGCTTGACTGGAACAAACACTAAGGGAACCGATTTCAATCGGTGAAAAAAGAATGAAAAGGCAACACAATCGGTCAAAAGGTGAGAAGATGAAGATACGAAGAAACCCTAGCAGTTGAGGGTGAAAGATGCAGGTGAGAGGCTAAGAGGTAAAGGAAAGTGCTTACCACTTGAACTTTGGTTCAACGAGATGATGGAGACACAGCGAGAGCCTTCGATGATGGAGACGAGAGAAACGCTCTCGTGAGCCTACACGAATGAGAAATGTGGCTGATGAGCGGCGGGACGAGAGTGAATTGGTTGAGTGAACGACGAATGATGGAGAGTGAAGAAGAGAGCAAGAATGGTTTAATGGTTATGGTGTATTAGTCAAACAAGAGTGAGGAAGAGAGGGTGGGAAGAGAAATTAGGGACGAACGTGAGATAGCGGGACTGAGAGGGAAATGCGAAAATCAGATATATATATATATATATATATATATATATATATATATATATATATATATATATATTATGACTGGTTTCTAAAAATCAATCATAATACATTAAAAAAATTTCAATCTTATGACAGGTGTTCATAACTTCGTAATAATAGGTTTTGAACTTATTTACAAGTTTGTCACTGCGTTTCATGTTGTGATTGATTTCCATAACTACGTAATAATATATTTTAAACGTATTTACAAGTTTGCCACCACATTTTATATTATGACTGATATACAAAAATACTTCACAATATGTCTAACTTTTATTACAATTCTGCCACCAGTCAACCGATTATAATGGATGGTTTTCACCCATCATGATAGGTCGTCATAGTATGCTATTTTTTCACTAGTGATTTTAAATTAATTTGTTGATATTGCTTTTGTCTATTTTGAATTTTGAACATGTGGATTGTATGTAAAAATGACGAATGAATTGTGAAATTTTTTTGAGAGATAATGAATTTGTTTGGTGCTAATGAGCATTGTTTTCTAAATTTCATGATTTACATCTATTTTAAGATTTGTGATATGTCTAATAAAATTTATCTTGAAAATACAAAATACACTTGAATGTACTTTCATTATGCATGCCCTTGAAATTTAAAAATTTATAATTAAGTGTACATAGATCTAGTAGTTATACTGAATGAGTAATTGAATTTATTATTGTAAAAATCATTTTTTATTGCGACTTATTATAGCGGTGATAATTCATCGGCTATAATAAGTGACGCGATGACGTAATTGTAAATATAACAAGGTTTTCTATACCGATTATACGTAGAATTGGTATATAAAGTGGTGCAGTAATAATTTTGTAATAAATTATAAAGACTTTGTATAATAGTTAGACCTAGAATCAGCATAGAAAGTGTTGCAGTGAAAATTTTGTAATAAATTATCAAGACTTTTTATAGCGACGACGCCTCCATCACGACACACCAGATCGGAACAACCTTCAGATCTGAAATGCGAGCAATTCATAACTTCTACCAAGTGAAATTGCACCACCATTAGCTATGATGGAGAACAAACCCTATAGATCCACATCGCAAGCCATCGAACCTCTACCACAACAACCTCTATCACGAACCATGCTAGTATCGCACCATCAAAATCCCAAATAGCTAGCCACATGAAACTAACGAACCACCAAGACACAAATTGATCTTCTCGAGCTTCATCACGTTTCTCCCTTACAAAATCTCATTATCAAATGCACCAACGCCTTCATCACATTAAATCGACCTCATTAACAAAGACGAAGCAACAACCACACCAAACGACACCAAATCAGGTCTCTCCATCGCATTAAAACCCTAAGAGAGAAAGAGTGATCTACCACGTGACAGTCTCTCGTTAGGTTGTAAACAAGTCAAATGGTTAAAGCTTGTTAAAAAAAATTCTAAATTTTATCAAAGAGACCAAGCTAGAAGGGCTAAAATGCAAATATTATCTTTGGGTTTCTTTGCAATTTTGGACTGTGTGATTATGTTATCAGAGAGGCAAAAATTTATATTTTAATAATTTATTTATTTAATTATATCATAGGATATTAATAGAAAATATCATTTGCCAAATCCTTTTAAAAGTTTGGGTAGCTTTAAAAATATCTATGAATAGAAATATTTAAAAAGATTATCTGTGGATTTTATTATCAAAAGTTAGATTAAGAATAATGTTTGAAGATATAGCAACATAAAAGCTAGATCCAAAGCCAATTAGCAACTCTGATTCTGTGTAGCTATTTTCGAACATATCTCTCATCTTGTTTCCAACTTTCTTACTTTCTTTTTCATTCATTATGTATTTTACCCTATCCATGGAAGGCTAAGTTTCTAGGGTTAGTTCCACTATAATTTCATTATGGATTCTGAGGTTAGATTAAAATAATGTCTTTGTTCTTTTTATTATTGTTTTGGTTTTCCTGTATCTATATCTTTTATCTCTGAATCACGTAAAAAGTAATGGATTTTACATCATAGATAATTATTCTATATGCATGTTGGTCATATGAGTCTAATGGTTTTTAATTTTAGTTGAGAATATATTTTCATTAAAGTTAGAAACATTCATGTGACTAAATGAATTTTTGTTACCAATTAAGGATGTACTTTGATTAGTAGTAAAAACTTTTAACAAAAATTAATCAAGAATGTACTTTGATTAATTAACTTTTAATTTGACAAGGAGGTAAGAAAAATAGACATGATTAAACATAATAGAATATAATTGAGAATGTACTTTGGTTAAATTTATTATGAATAATTTAAAAAGTTCTTACTTTTAATTAAGAATCTACTTTGGTTAATAATGAGAATGCTAAGAAGTTAACTAAAAATTTAATTTAGTTAATTAGAAATAAAAACAATAATCAATTAAACAATACTTTGTAAATAACTGATCATCTATTTTAGAAAAGTAATGAAATTAGCTATTTGATTAAAATCGTTTTAAAGACTTTTATTAATTTTTTATTTCATTTATTGTTATCAAATTCACATTTATACTTTTTTCATATCAATCTTAAATATTAATTCCATTGGGTTAGATTTTTATTTTTATCTTTTATTATTTGTATTGTATTTTATTAACCTGTTGTGTATGATTTTATAAGAACCAATTGTTGAAAATTAGTTTTGTATTTGTTGAGATATGACTCAGGTTTAACTTAACCAAATCTAATTTGTTAACTACTAATTTAGTAATACTGAAATTGTCATGGTCAAATAATGATAATTTGATAGCATTAACGACAATATATCAAATTTTGTGTTATTAAATTTATAAAAACTACTTTTTTAAGATTCAATTTCGTGTTCGTTAAAAAACGATTTAGAATTGAGTTTATCCTTTTTATTTTATTGGTTATTATCTTAACAATATTGAAATTCTTATAATTTAATAATATTAATTTCATCTTGTCAACAATAATATTATCTGTCGCAACCGAGATCGCGACGGGATAGCGACCCGAAAAACAAACGGGTTTTGAGAAATAGATTTCGTGGAGACGCCACCATAATTTATTATGGAAAAACTATGGAAAACCATAAAATAAGACATGGTCTACGAAAAGAGATTTTCAGGTTCGGGAATCAGGTTACGCGTAAGGAAGGTGTTAGCACCCTATCGCGCCTGCCCAAAGGCAGTACCTTTAATTAAGTGTATAAAGATTGAAGTGGTTTTTTAAATGTTTAATTTTCCCTAAAAAAAAATAATAATAAATAAACTATTAAGAAACAAAATATATTTTTTGTTTATGAACTCAACAAGAATTGACCTTGGTCCTACGTACATCCATTTATAATGGACAATCAGGGATCACGTAGTCCTTTATGTAGAAAAAGGTTTGTGAGTTTGTTTGAAAATTATTATTGAGTGATTTAGATTTTTGAAAAAGTGAATCCGAAAAAGATTTGGTTTAACAAGATTGACATCTTTTTTGGTTTTGAAGATTTTGTATTTTTTATTTATTTAAAAATGGTGGGAAAAAGAAAGAAACCGGCCATAAGCCGACACATACTTATAAAAAAAATTATGATTTAAAAAAAAACATTATTTGTGTATAGGCAAAAAACATACCTTTAGAAAAAAAACATCAGAGTACAATAAAAAGAGAAAAAAGAATGATGTAGAGGCGACATACCTTTTTAGCTTTCAGTATTCCCCTAGTTCTCCCTTGGTGATCTCTTTTGGCAGAGTTCCTCTAACTTGAGAACTTACTTTTCTCCATATTCTTCAGTACTCTTGCTATCTCTATTATTTCAAAATATTCCCCCCTCTCTTTTTTACAGAGTGCGTATTTATATACACACATCATAATATTATGGAAATCTTGCATTAATTGTGAATTAATTGACAATAAAACAAAATAGGGAAAGAAATGGTCTTGGTTGCCAGAAAACAAATTAAATAATATTCAAAACATTGATTATCATTATTGTTAGAAAATCATATTTTCCTCTTTAAAAGCAACTGATGCAACAAATTATACTAATATACTATTTTAATTATTGTTTATAATTATTAGCATAATATTAATTCAAATTATTACCATATTAAACTAACATTTCAAAAATATTGTGTTTGGTATTAAAGTTATTATTTTATCCCTTTTTACCCACCATTAATTATTATTCTATTATTTTTTATTATTTTTAAATATTTACTTACCCGGACGAAATTGGGCGTTGACAGCTGCCCCTCTTTATTTGGATTTTGCTGGATAACATGAACCTTAGAGTTTTTGTGTTATCCTTGTAAAAGCTAAATAAAGATAAAGACGCTAATTTCGTTCGGGTCTAAAGAAAAGGAGAGAGGTTACCTCGAAGCTTACCTGGTAGAGCATATGGCAACCTTGTGGACCTCGCTGAAAAAGCCGTGACACGTGCGGAGGGTGTGTCATACCCTATGAACTTTGTTCGTATAACTTGATGGTGAGGCGCAGGAACCTCGTAAAATTAAGTGGTGAGGGCAGGAACCTCGTATAACTTGAATGATGAGGGCAGGAACCTCGTAAAATTAAATGGTGAGGGCAGGAACCTCGTAAAACTTGATGGTGAGGCGCACGAACCTCGTAAAATTAGATGGTGAGGGCAGGTACCTCGTAAAATTAAATGGTGAGGGCAGGAACCTCGTATAACTTGAATGATGAGGGCAGGAACCTCGTAAAATTAAATGGTGAGGGCAGGAACCTTGCATAACTTGAATGATGAGGGCAGGAACCTCGTGGAGGGGGTACCACCTTTGATTTCGCTTAAGAGGTGTACTTGCCCTATGAATCTCGCTGTGGAGGGAGTATCACCTTTGATTTCGCTTAAGAGGTGTACTTGCCCTATGAATCTCAATGTGGAGGGGGTATCACCTTTGATTTCGCTTAAGAGGTGTACTTGCCCTATGAATCTCGCTGTGGAGGGGGTATCACCTTTGATTTCGCTTAAGAGGTGTACTTGCCCTATGAATCTTGCTGTGGAGGGGGTATCACCTTTGATTTCGCTTAAGAGGTGTACTTGCCCTATGAATCTCGCTGTGGAGGGGGTATCACCTTTGATTTTGCTTAAGAGGTGTACTTGCCCTATGAATCTCGCTGTGGAGGGGGTATCACCTTTGATTTCGCTTAAGAGGTGTACTTGCCCTATGAATCTCGCTGTGGAGGGGGTATCACCTTTGATTTCGCTTAAGAGGTGTACTAACCCTATGAATCTCGCTGTGGAGGGGGTATCACCTTTGATTTCGCTTAAGAGGTGTACTTGCCCTATGAATTTCGCTGTGGAGGGGGTATCACCTTTGATTTCGCTTAAGAGGTGTACTTGCCCTATGAATCTCGCTGTGGAGGGGGTATCACCTTTGATTTCGCTTAAGAGGTGTACTAACCCTAAGAATCTCGCTGTGGAGGGGGTATCACCTTTGATTTCGCTTAAGAGGTGTACTTGCCCTATGAATTTCGCTGTGGAGGGGGTATCACCTTTGATTTCGCTTAAGAGGTGTACTTGCCCTATGAATCTCGCTGTGGAGGGGGTATCACCTTTGATTTTGCTTAAGAGGTGTACTTGCCCTATGAATCTCGCTGTGGAGGGGGTATCACCTTTGATTTCGCTTAAGAGGTGTACTTGCCCTATGAATCTCGCTGTGGAGGGGGTATCACCTTTGATTTCGCTTAAGAGGTGTACTAACCCTATGAATCTCGCTGTGGAGGGGGTATCACCTTTGATTTCGCTTAAGAGGTGTACTTGCCCTATGAATTTCGCTGTGGAGGGGGCATCACCTTTGATTTCGCTTAAGAGGTGTACTTGCCCTATGAATCTCGCATCGAACTGCTTTTTGCATCAAAACTTTTTGGGTATGGAGGCTGTAAGGGTTTCATTGGACGAATAGCGGCCAAACCCTTCTTAAGGAGTTGAGGTAACAAATCTGTATACGTCACAGGAATGGGAGTGAAAATTTTCAATTGGTTCCTCCTGGCATTAGCATTTTGACCAACATTCTGATCTGGACCTAAACCGGCTCCAGTGCCCCTGACATTAGCCTGTTGTGGTTGATAATATCCTGGTTGTCGAGGTCTCATTTGGGGACCAGACACTGTATTATTCACATAAGGAGGATAACTCGGGCTTGGTTGATAGCTATGTGTGGGTGCATGACCTCCCCACATGGGTATTGCTGATGTTGCATGCACTCCCCCTTCTTTCTCTTTCCCTGGATTAAAAATAGATTTCTTTGGAGTGGTGGCTTGAGATATAATTTTCCCACTTTTCAGTCCGATTTCGATTCTTTCCCCTATGATGATGATATCAGCGAAATTGGAAGACACGTTGCCAATCATATGCTCATAAAAAGGTGGTTGTAGTGTGCTTACAAACATTGCAACCATCTCCTTGTCATATAGAGGTGGGTCAACCTGCGCTGCCAGCTCTCTCCATCGTTGTGCGTATTCTTTAAAAGACTCCTCATCTTTCTTTGCCATATGGTGCAATTGTAACCTGTCTGGCGCAACATGCATGTTGTATTTGTACTGTCTTACAAAGGCATTCGCCAAATCTGTCCAAGAACGGATATGAGAGGATTCCAGATGCGTATACCAACTCAACGTTGCTTCAACCAAACTATCTTGAAAGAAATGAATAAGTAGTTTATCGTCGTCTGCGTAGGCAGCCATTTTTCGACAATACATGGTCAAATGGTTCTTAGGGCATGTGTTTCCCTTGTATTTCTCAAATTCTGGCACCTTAAACTTGTGTGGAATGGTTACTCCTGGAGCCAAACTCAACTTTGCCACGTCACCAAACCCGTAACTTTCAAACCCTTATATGGCTCTCAGTCTACCTTCTAGAACTTCAAGTTTATCCTTCGCTCCTTCTACATTCGCATGCAAAGTAGCATCCTGTGCGACAATTGTGTGGGGAAGCTTGGATGTTTCATTCAGTTTTGCCTCAGTTGTGAGGATAGGCCCCTGGGTACTAATGGGAAGTACATTGCTAGTTACGGGAAAAACCAAAGAAGTATGTTTTGCCTCTGAATGATCTCCAATAGGCGGTGTGTAACCTGGTGGTAAACCATACATTGGAAATGTGAATTGTGTGCCCACAGCGTCATGTATTGGAGTGTGAGCATTATCATCAGCCTTTGCAAACGAAGTCTCTCCTGCGGTTTTTATGGCTTTCAATGCTTCTAAAATTTGACCAACTTGATCCTTTAGCTGCCTAATATCGGCCTTTATAGTTTCACGTTCCTCTTCCCAATCTTCCATAGCTTTGGCGTTTGCTCGAGTCTGATAAGGATGTCGTGGAAGTTTCGTCGTTGTTTTTTCTTAAACTTTAATACTTTTTATTAACTTGGATTAGATGAAAACGAATTATGCGAAAATGCAGAAATGATGCATGCTAAAAATAAACGAAAATCACAGAAAAGTTGAAAGCGGTAAGGATTTAAAGGACACTGGATAGCCACGTTGGCGTGTAATATGTGAATATGAGATACAACACACCAGAAGGATGTTGGTGTTTGGTAAAATAAGTATGGAGATATGTTTCCCTTTCTATGTTTTTTTTTTTTTGCAAAACGAAAATGGTAAAACTTTTTGAGAAATATATGTTTTTTTTTTATATTTTCCTCTTATCGCATTCATTTGCTTTTTTTCAAACAATTGAATTTGAAGAAAACTATCAACCGGACCCAATGGGCTTAAAGAAAAAAAGTTCTTGTTACAGTGAAATGAAAATTAAGTTTGTCATTTTCATTTTTTCCTTGTGTTTTGAAATTTTGATTTTTTTCAAAAAAACATTTTTTCTTAAATAACATGATGTCAACCTGACTTGTTCAAAAACATTTTTAATTTTTTTTTAAGACTCAAAATAGGTTACAAAGAATGATATTTTTTGATGAAGAAACATATCTTCCCATTAAATTATTTTCGAAAATCTTAACTTAAATAAGTTGCCCCTGTTTTCTTCATTTTCCATTTTTTTATTTTTTTATTTTTTTGCTAAAAAGATTGCTTGCGATCACTTTGAGATAGTGCCCCTTATAAACTAATTTTTTTTTTATGGATAAAATGGATGATAGAAAATGATGAAGAAGAAAATTATTTTCACGATTTCATGTTAATAAATGCTTCAAAAAAATGAAAGTTTTATTAATTCATTTGACTAAAAAGTGTTTATTTTTCATTATTAATTTATTCATTAAGGCATGATATTTTTGTTCTTGTTTTTTTTATTTAAATAAAACATGATACATTTATTGTTATGTATAAAGAAAATGAAGGAAAAAAAAAGATGAAAATGCTGCTAACGCATATGATGCATGAAGATGTCTATGCCAAAATAATGATTACAGGACAACATGTTTTATGTTTTTAAGGCAGGTCCGACGTCCTAAAGTCTAAGCATTGCATATGCAATCTCACAGGGAAAGCTTCCTAAACCTAAAATTAAGGCCACCAGAGCTATGGTCCTTTTCACAACTTTTCCACAACAGTTGAAACGCAACTAGGTGTGAAATTGCATGTAAAGAGAACAGACACTGGCTGGGGTTCTCACGATAGCCAAACTGGAAATAGTCCAGACGTGACACCGCTACACAACCCCTCTAATTCTATGTTACACTCAGACCCGGGTATAAGGTCCCACTTATGATATGCAAAGTAATAATAATAATAATAATAATAATAATAATAATAATAACGAGTATAAATAAATTACCAAAATAAATAAAGGCAAACATATATAATAAATAAAGGGAAAAGTAAATAAAATAATAAAAAAAAACCACATCAATTTTGCACATTTAATTAAGAAGGCCTCATTCTCTAGCATCCCCAGTGGAGTCGCCATCTGTCGCAACCGAGATCGCGACGGGATAGCGACCCGAAAAACAAACGGGTTTGAGAAAAAGATTCGTGGAGTCGCCACCATAATTTATTATGGAAAAACTATGGAAAACCAAAAAATAAGACATGGTCTGCGAAAAGAGATTTTCAGGTTCGGGAATCGGTTACGCGTAAGGAAGGTGTTAGCACCCTATCGCGCCTGCCCAAAGGCAGTACCTTTAATTAAGTGTATAAAGATTGAAGTGGTTTTTTAAATGTTTAATTTTCCCTAAAAAAAATAATATAAATAAACTATTAAGAGACAAAAATATATTTTTTGTTTTATGAACCCGACAAGATTGACCTTGGTCCTACGTACATCCATTTAATGGACAATCAGGGGTCACGTAGTTCTTTATCTAGAAAAAAGTTTGTGAGTTTGTTTAAAAAAATATTATAGATTGATTTGGATTTTTGGAAAGTGAACACGAAAAAGATTTGGTTTAACAAGATTGATATTTTTTTATTTTAAAGATTTTGTATTTTTTATTTTTAAGATCGGTGGGAAAAAAAGGAAAGAAACCGACCATATGTCGACGTGTATCTATACTTCAAAAATCATGATTTTTAAAAGAACGTCATTTGTATATAAAAAATAAAACCTTTAGAAAAACCCTTCAAATTGCAACAAAAAGAAAAAAAAGAGGGTGTGAAGATGACGTACCTTTTCAGCTTTCAATACTCTCTAATTCTTCTTTGGTAATTTCTGTTGGCAGAGTTCCTCTAGCATGATAAATTACTTTTCTCTATACTCTCTTATACCTTTTCTATCTCGATTATTCCATAGTGTCTCTCTCTATTTTTTTTCTTTTTTTTTTTTCTATGGCAGAGTGCGTATTTATATACACACATTGCAATATTATGGAAATCTTGCCTTAATTGTGAATTAATTGACAATAAAACAAAATAGGGAAATAATTGCCATGGTTGCTAGAAAACAAATTAAATAATATTCAAAACATTGATTATCATTATTGTCAGAAAATCATAATTTCCTCTTTAAAAGCAACTGATGCAACAAATTATGTTAATATACTATTTTAATTTATTGTTCATGATTATTAGCATAATATTAATTCAAATTTTTACCATATTAAACTAACATTTCAAAAATATTGTAGTAAAGTCATTATTTTATCCCTTTTTATCCACCATTAATTATTATTATCCTATTTTTTTATTATTTTTAAATATTTACTTACCCGGACGAAATTGGGTGTTGACATTATCAGTTGTCCACTATGACGACAAAATACCCGTCATAGTTAGTTATTTTCATCTGATGTCTCTTGTACAATAGTGATTTTGTTTGTTATTACCTTCAGTGTGATATTAGGAACATTTTTCTACTGTAGGTAGAACTGCTTCTTCCATTTCATTATGGAAACTGGTTGTGGTTGGTCATTTCCATGATAATACATCCTGCATACAATGAAAAATCGATCATAGATTAAATATCACCTTCACACTCATCTTTTGACGACAAGATGAGTTTACTTTTATTCAATTTGTGTCACTGTTATTTTATTTATATCAATTAAACCCCTACTTTTGTAACAGTACGATACGCCCAACCTTCCATAGAATTGTTTCGCCACAAACCAAGTCTTCTTCTTTTGATTTCCATCAATATCAAGAATAATTTGTTGATTAGTCCAATATGCATCCTAGTCCAATGTTTGATCCGGTTACACCAATTTTTCACCTCATTAAACCTTTTTTCCAATCAAATATGTTTGACACTTCCACCATGATACCAACATTTGCATACAATAAAGTTCTTCATCACTGCATTATTATCGGTTGACCGACCGTACCTTCTCAAGAATCATAAAATCCAATTGAATCTAATCAAACCAAAGACAATGATGACAATAATGCATCTCCCAAGCAAGAATCCCAATAAGGCCAATAAGACCTACAAAAGAACGACGATGTAATTCAAGCTCTCTTAGATAAATGATTTTATAAAAATTATATGTAAGAAAATAATTATTCTATGAATTTAAATTATTCTGTGGCCATATCTTGTGTACCATTAATAGGTATACCCATTGAATGCTCCCATTAATACATCCTTCTTTTTAAAAATAGAAAATAAAAAATAAAACAAAGCAGAAGTCGTGATTAATCATGACTTCCATTCACTAAAAATTGTTTGCACATACATGACTTTGAATTGAAAATTAAAAATTGAAAGTCGTTCCCAATGACCAAGACTTCATCCAATCATGCACAAGTCGTGCTCATAGCACACGCCTTTTGATCCCCGCACAAAAATTGCAATTTGTATGCACTGCCCACAACTTCAGTGAGGAATGTTGTGTACTTGGCACATGATTTATGGTTTCTAAGAATGTCAATGCCAAAGCACACAACTTCTTTGTTAACTGTTATAAAATTGTTTATTCAAACCACGACTTACACCAAGACCATTAATAAAATAAAAACTTGTCCATTGTAGTATTTTACCCAGAAAACTACACCATATAGGTAAACAAACTAAAAAAAAGTACATATACTTGTATGAAATGAAAAGAAAAATAAATGAACATTCCAACTTACACAATTCGAAAGACATTAATATTTTTTGGATTAAATAATCCGAAATATATTTCCAAACTTATAGATACATTCGAAAAATATATTTATGTTTCAAACTGTGCAATCTAAAATGCCTCATCGAATCTAAAAGTATATTCTAAATTACTCAATTTGAAATACATGTGTATAAAAATGTTTGTGCAATCCGAAACCTACTTAAAATCCCAAATTATCCTACACCCCACGTCCACCAGAGAAGGTTTGGAACAGCGCTTGAAAGAAGAAGATAATATAACTTCTCATATTTTATTATAAATTTACAAGGATAAAATGGGGATATGTTAATTTAGAGATGAAGAAAGGAAAGATGTGGTGCAGGAAGAAAGACCTTCGGCTTTGTAGTTTTCCACTCTTTTGGGTCTTGTAGCCCATATTCTAAAAATAAAAAATATTAATTAGAAGAAAGAAAATTATTGTGAAAAAAAGAAGAGGGAACTGTATTTAGAATTTTTAAAAGGAAATAATTAATGAAGAGGAGTTCAATAACTTCATAAAGAACAAAAAACATCATCCTAAGGATAGAGATTGAGTCTGATTGTATCATGGTTATCTCTGGTTAAATTCTCCTCGGCAAAAGTTTTCCACAAGAAAAATAATGTGTTGTTTGAGCGGAGAAGGGAATGAAAGAAAAAAAATTAAAGAAAAGAAACAGCGAAAAAAAAATAGTGAAGTTGTTTTGATTGAAAAAGAATGACACAAAATAAATGCAATATTTACAGTGGATTTGACTGATGTGGTAAAGTAAAAAATTAAATTAATAGTATAACATAATAAATTATTAAAATATGTGTAGTGAAAATTGAATGAATGAAAATAAGTATGAATAAAAATAAAAATAATAATTGAATGTAAAGTGTAAGATATGATAAAATAGGGGTTTTAAAAATGATGTACTTTTGAAATTTTGGATTTTTGTTTGGAAATTAGTATTTTTGAGTGTATATTTTATTAGAATATAATTGTTATTATTTTTTTATTTTTATATTTTTATCTAGGGACAAAATGATTTTTTATCTTTATTTAATTGGAATAAAAATTAATTAAGTGAGAGAAAAGACATTTTCTAGGAGATAAAAGAGTCGAGAACAGACATTGAAAAGGAGAGACCATTAGTGACATTGTGAAGCTTTCTTGGTGATCTTGCAAACAAAAATCGTACGGGACCAAGTAGAGGGAGTTAACCTAGGTTTCTTTCTAATGAATGGTTGTTGTTTTGGTTTTGTATGATCATTGTTTAATTCATTTGAATGTTGGTAGTCGTGTACATGTTAGAATGTGAGTTAACTTGGGTTGTATTTCATGAACGAAGGTGTTGTGTTGATTTTTGTTTCTTTCTCTCGTTTTTGGTATTATATTTGAACGATTCATGAATGTTGTAGGTCGTTACCCACTGCTTTGGTCCTTGAATGTGCTTGTATAATATACATTTAACTTTAAATAATGGGCCTTTGTGTGCGGGGGTGGAAGTTTTGAAGTACAATGTCACTCATTGTGGAGAGAGCATGAATTCATGTATCATGGGATAATTAATTTGTGAGTAAGGTTGTTTGACAATATGATTTGAGTATGGATATCTCTTTTGGCCGTGTGATGTGGGAAAAAAGTCTTTCAGTCGTGCGATGCAGGAAAAAGGTTTTCTTCGGCCATGTGATGCAGGAAAGGATGGTTCGGGTACAAATGACTCTTTTGGCTGTGTAATGTGGGAAAAATGTTCTCTTTTGGCAGTGTGATGCAAGAAAGATGTTCCCTTTGGCCGTGTGATACGGGAAGAGGGTGTCGTGTGACTCGTAATGAATTGGTTATGATGAGTAGGTGGTGTGGTACTGTAGGGAAAATAGACCACTAAGTTGTGATGATGATGGATGACCGTATTTAAGTTGTTGGTGTATTGTTGATGTGTTATTATTGTGATGAATGTTTAGCATTTATTAATTACATTATTATGCTTATTAAGGTTCATCTTTAGTTAGCTCACCCCCTATGTTTATGGTTGCGGTTTCCACCTGCAATGATTGTTATATGGGAGAAAATGATCATGCAGATAATTCAAATGTGGTATAACACGACGAGCAAATTGAAAAATTTACAAATTTATTTTAAATAAAATATTTTATTGGTAATTTTATTTTGTAATCCATTGGAATTATGGTTTAATTTTGTTTAATTGTAAAGATTTATTGAATTTGGATTTAATATATTTTAAAGTTTTAAATTTTTGTTCATGACATCCAAAAATGGATGTTACATAAAATAATTATTTTATAAATTTATAAATCATGTTAAAAAGTTATTTAAAACTTCAATCTTTTTTAGATAGCTAAATTCAGCTAATTTTTTCACACACCTATTTAAGAAAAGAAAAGGAAAACATTTATTCACAATATAGCTTATTGATTCTAAACATTCTCACAAACTTAATTACTAAATACTAAAATAATTTACTTCACCAAATATCAAAGTTTCAATTATTTTAATCTATTTATTATTACAATATTTTTATTTTTATTTTTTGTTATATTATAATAAAGAAGTAAATGTTTTATTATATATTTTTTAAAATATAACAAATTTATGTTTTTAATTTAATCAATTATACCATATATTATGTCCAAAACCATAATTTATTATTTTTTGTAAATGTTATCAATATTTGTGTATATAATTGTTTTTTTTATAATTGATTGTGTGTAATTTTCTTTACAAATTTTTGTTGACATTTTTACTTTATAATTTATTTTAATTTTCTTGTTCTGATGTTTTATTTTTTTCCTTTTATACTTTTCTTCAATTCGTATGTTTAGAAGCAAACACATCGTAGGAGAAGGAAAATGGGTGCATGCTTGTCATTTTATATTATAATATTAACTAAAATAAAATTTTATATGACTTGTAGTGTGTCTTAAGTGTTGCAACTTATAATTTCTATTATTTAGAGCTTGTGTAATTCAATGTCTTTTAAATTAGATAAACAAAAAATTTCTCAATTGGTTTCTTTTAATGTCTTTCCACATTGTCATTGTCCTTTCACCTAATTATAATTATGTAATGGAAAGATAACCACGTGAAATTTGTTAAAGGATAGTTATTGTCACGTGAAAAAATATTTCTCTCCGCGTTAA
The DNA here is from genome assembly GCF_029865625.1 of Vigna umbellata. Classification (NCBI taxonomy): domain Eukaryota; kingdom Viridiplantae; phylum Streptophyta; class Magnoliopsida; order Fabales; family Fabaceae; genus Vigna; species Vigna umbellata. The sequence continues at coordinate 8,169,170 of NC_142175.1, forward strand.
TTTCGCTAGGAATCAAACTCATAACTTTGGTTCTAATACTAGTTGTTGGATTAAATAGTTATTATTAGACAAAAAGTTATAATTAACAATCAAAGTGTATTTTTTTCTATTCAAGAGTGTAATCATCGAACATAATCATTCGATTGTGACTTAACTCACTTTATCTCTAGTATGATATAATTGTTGTCATTTGCAACATAAACCCTTCGTTAAAAAACATTAACGACTCACTTCTCTAAGTGATTATTCATAAAGATGTATATCAGTGTCATATTTTGCAATGATTACTCATAAATTCAAGTAATTTGGACTAATCTAATACTTGGAAAAATAAACTCTTTCTTTCTGAAAGACTTAAAAGTGAAAGAAAAACTTAAAAGTGAAAGAAAAAGTTATTTATTCCAAGAAGCATAAACATTCATATACTAATTGTTTTGGGGTGTATGGAATCGATGGTGCATTTCAAGCAATCTCCCTCATGCCTCAACTCTTTTCCCTATTGTTCGTCTGTTCCAATCGATTGGGTGAACCGGCTAAAGATACTATTATGTTTAAGTTAGTTCGTTATCTAAATGGATTAACAGTTAATGTTATAATAAATGCATTGCAAAAGTTTCAACAACCATACTTTTGATTTATTTTTATAGGTTTCTTCATGGTCCTTTGATTAGGGACGACCTGATCTTAGTTCAATTCTATTAAACCTGATTACTAACATGTTTATGTGTCTAAGCAAATGGTTGAATTTGTGGAACTGATCGACTCATTTCCCATAAGGACGATCAATATGTGGTAATTTGATAAATATGAATATCTATAGTACACTAATAAAACTTAATCAAGAAAGGTAAATTTTGTAAAACTTGATCATAACAAAAATAATCTAATAAAAATACAAATACTTGTTTGTAAATGAGAAACTAAGAAAATATTACATGCTTAAACATTATTATGTGTAAACATATTTCGAAGCACGTTAAAAGATAAAACGTTATTTAAATATTTTTAATAACATGATGAAATTTGATTGAGAAAAATTTAATTATTTAAAATCACCTAGAGAACTTAAAAAACACAACTTAATAACAATCTATCTCTAGTGCAGTCAAGGGAAACGAAAGCGGTTATTTTCGTCCATAGAAAGCGGTTCTTGAACCGAGGCAAATACAAACGAGGTAAAAAGGGATTGACTTTTGGCCTCTGTTCATAACCGAGGCAAAAAGGGGTAGGATTTTGCCTCGGTTCACAAGTAACCAAAGTAGTAGGTTTTTTTTTTCTTATTTTTGAAGGACTTTTCGCCTCGATTCCTTCTTACCCGAGACAGTAGAATGATTATTTTTTTTTCTTTTGTCTGTGAAAAGTTGTTTCTCATGCTGTTCGAGTTCTCCTAGTGGGTCAGTAAGCAAGGTAGCACTTTGGCATCTTCACTCTCGAGAAAGGTCCCCACCAATCTTCAACACTTCATTCTCACATCGGACCACCACAGACCACAACGCGAAGTCTTCCTCTCCAACGACATTCTCCAGAATCAGGCCGCTATCCATGGCAACCTGCAAGAAATAGAAACCAAGCCAGAGAACCAGGACGCCGTCGCGACTGCCGCCACCCATAACCACGCTTCTCGTGCACCATCACCAACCACATTGTGTCGCACCGTGCCGTGTCGCCGCCATCAACAATCGTGCCACAAAACCTCGCGAGCTCCATGAGGCCGGCACCATGACCACCGCGAGAGCTCTCTCTCTCCTTCGCACAACCTGCAATCAAAAAGGCCAACAGATCACACCACCACCGCCTTTGAACTCGCGACATAACACCATCTTTCCTTCACAGCAGAGCACCATCTTTCCCCCAATCTTCACTGTCAATGTCGCCGTCATCAAACCCTAAATCAAACTGTTTCCCCCAACCTCACTTCGCTCAACCCCGTTCAACCTCCATTCATCCTCATCAGCAATTTTCAACCTGCAAAATCAAGCTAAACCCAGAAATAGATAAATCCTAAATCCCAAGTTACGCCTCCATGACCGAAACCACAATGCTTCATCCTCCAACGAGAAAAGCGCCATCCAGAAATCGAAACCTATAAGGGATGGTCTGAACCCTAGAATCGTAGTGAAGAGGACAAAGCCTCCGCCGTGGAAGATTGAAGCCAACAAGATTGAAGCAGCGGTGGAGGCAGCAACAGTTGAGGCAGCAGCGCCGGGGCACCAATGACGCGACGACGCAAGGAGGAGGCGGGGGCAAGAACAGAAACGGAGGTGACGAGCGTAGAGGTGGCAGTGCGGCGAGGCAGGCACGAGCACTGGCAACACAGGGGGCGGTGCGGCGAGGCAAGGAGTGACAATGGTGGACGAAACTACAGAGGAAGAATGGGAGAGCGCGAGGAAGAAGAAGCTGTTGGGCGACGCAAATGAACAGTCAGTAGGTTAAGTTCAGGAACTTAAGAAGAGCTACTACCTCGGTTATTTAAAACCCGAGGTAATATCCCAATATGGCACCTGTTAAAGAAGAAACCGAGGTATAAAGAGCTGGACAACCAAAAAGCTTCTGCTGCAAGTGGACAGGTATACATTTTAGGCTTCGGGTGTCTTGTTAACTGATGTCATAGCATATTTATGCCTCGGGTCAATGGGAACTGATGCATATAAGTTCAACTTAATAACAACAATACCACCGAGTTTTGTTAGGTTTCGATTTTCTATAAATCGAAGCCTATTGAACGAGTTAAAAAACGAATTTTTTACTAGTGTATCTTTAAAATTTTTAATTGATTTTATTGATTAAATATATGTACATGTTTTTATTATAGGAAATATTACAGTATCTTTTGATAACTACTTTATGTCATTAATATTGTTATTATTTTTATAATAATTCTTAATAACTTAACTATTAGATAGGTTAAATAGAAATAGATCATATCACCTACTAAACTCATTCTTAAAAAACCATAACTTTACTAGAAAATAAGATTCCACACCTCTCAACAACAACTCTTCTAATAAGATTCCACGTCATAAAAACATATAAAAAAATGATATCACCAAAATTCAAACTGTAGACTATTTGTTTAAAGAAGTAATAGCTATCACATATATTAATGAATATTATTAACGAATATATATTTGCAAGCGTTGTATATAATTATTTTATTTTTTATTTTGACCAGGGAAAACACATTGCAGTTGTAACGAAAGAGAGAGGGCAGAGTGAGCCCATGAGAAGTAGTCTTAACAGGTCATTGCCGCTCGAGTGGAAAGCGACCAATGGCCCACCAACTTCACAGCCTCCCCTATATCAACCCTGTCGACATTTCTTTATTTTATTTTATTTTTCTTTATTTTATTCTCTAAATCATACCAATTGAAGAACTATAATTTTATGATTTTTTTTATGTATTTCAAAGGAGTATTTGTAAAATTGATTTTACAAACTCAACTATTTTTTTGTTTCAATTAAATTTTAAGTAAAGTGGTTTATGTTTAATCAATTTTATTTTAGTAATTAATAATTAAAGTAAATTAAAAACAAAAATAATAAAAGGCTAGTTATCAGCTTGTTATTTATCTCGAGCGATACTCGAATGGTTTCTTAAGCAAGTTATAAAATTTCAGTTCTGTAGAATTCCCATTAAAAGGAACAATCAGGTTTATGATATATATATTAAATACAGTATCAATGCTAGAGTAGCCCAACAAAAAATGTCATTTTACCTAAAAAAAGTTCTAAACAAAAAATCAAATTTTTAATGGATTAAGTTTCTTAGTCATTCGAAAAATTGTGTTTTTAATTGAGTTTTTACTAATATTTTTATATCATTCAATTAAGTCTTAGTCGATATCATTTTGTACTATTATCTTATTTATCTCCATAAATTAAAAAACAAACATTAGATTTCATGATAAATATAAAGTTGTTGTTTTATATTAATTGTATTATTATACATTAATCATAAAATCTCTCATTTATTAACACACATAGATATTGAAGTTTCAAGATCAACTAAAAATAAGACTAAATTAAATATACATATAGACTTAAAATTTACTATTAAAATTATGAATAGTTTATCTAATTTAGTATTTATAAATGAGTGGAAATATAACTTTATAAATCGATTTAATAAAATTAAGTTAAACTTAAAATTTATTTTTTAATAAAAAATAAAAAATAAGTAAATAATATGACAAGACAAAACATTATCTATTTAACAATGAAGAAAATAAACAAAAATAACTCAATTGAAAAAATATAAAAATTATAAATACACCATTTTCAGAAGAAAAAAAATAATATTAAAAATATACACATTTATGAACAATTCAAAACTTAAGTAAACCTATTTATTTAAAATCATATTTCAATGAAATTTAATAAAAGAATATTATAGTGTGAAATAATTTTAGACAAACATCTAATCAACAACCACTGCGTATGATACTCTTTGGTATTTTCGTAAAAGTCATCCCAAATATAATATATAATTGGGTTGTTAGAGCATCACTGTTAAACTCTGAAAATAAATTAAAAGAATACGTAAGAATCAGTATTTAGAAAATACGCGAACTGGAAACAACTTATATATATATCTACAGCTATTTACATAAAAAAGCAAATAACTTGTACACTTTTATATTTGATATATACAAATAAGCATTGCAAAATCTATTTCTAATGCTAAATATTTAATCATTTGTTATTATGTGTGAGAAGCAAAATTGACATTATATTCACACGTACGTTGAAGGCCTTGGTTGGCTGAATGTGTGTGTATTAGAATGCAAAACCCTAGCTACCAGTCAGATTGGTTTAGTTAAGAATGTTGCATGCTCAAGTTTTCCTGTATTGAAACCGACCCTTCTCCTACCTAAAGCCTCTCAATCATCCAACCAATGCTTCATGGACCAATAATCATGCTAAGACCCTGCTTCAAACTCACAAGGGATTTTTTTTTTTTTTATCAAGATTCACGGAGAAGATTAAAAATAAGTTAAGTTTAACATCATTTATAATCTAAAATTTCAAGAAAATGTGTATCTTTTTTTTACATATTTATTTTAAATAAATACTGTTATTATATGAAAATTTTATTAAAAAAATGATAAATTCTATGAAAACAAAAACCATGGTTTATTTCACGAAAAACAATCCATACTTTAAATTCTATATATCGAAAAAACGACATAATATTTTCATATTTAAAATACGATCTTTAATTTTTAAAAGTTTTAATTTTATATAATTTAATATTAACTTTCTTTGACACACTATATATTAAAATCTCTCATTTCATTAAACACATTAATCTATTGAAAAAATATTTTCCTCAATTCGTCAATAGTATTCTCATGTATACTTTATATCTTAAGAGGGTCATAGTGAAGCTGTGGTGAAGAGAAGCCATGATTAATGCATCTGAGACAAAACTAGATTTTTCATATTGTTATCAGTTCTTTGTACATTAGTCTCAAAAAGCGTTGGCCAGAGACAATAAAATGAATGGTTTCTCATCCACAAGTTCAGAGAAGCAATGTTCTTGCGATCGATCTCTGAATTAAATTTGTGTGGGCTTCACATATATTCCAATTATTGAAACGTTGGAGAATGTCCAAAATCCATGTACTGAAGAATTTTCTACACGTAGTTGGATCCAACTGGTGATTTTAATTGCATGGGTGCCTCTATACACGGAATCATTGTCCTTTTAGCTATTTTAATTTAATCCAAAGAAAATATACATCACATTGTTAGGTTTGGCAGAAATATTTGGGACCTAGGATTGCCTCCACACCAACCCAACCATGACAAATTTAATATATACTTCTGTTTCTCTCTCTCTGTTCATCAAATCCACTTGCTTCTTCCACGTTAAATTCTGCTAAGTGTGACTTGGGAACGTGCACATCACATGATTTTCTAATTTCATCGTCTTATTTTCGGGAAGAGATGCATTTAGTACTTATAAAGTTATAATGGCGTCTAATGAATTCATGTTCAAGTAGGCTTTAGTTTTTTTTTTTTTTTTTTTTTTTGGTGGGAAGTTTTTTAATGAACTTTTTTTGGTTGGAAGTTATGTACTCTAGATTTGGATGTAAATGAGTTCAATGCGTAGATTTATGTATAGATTGAAGATTAGGAGATTTATGGCTAGAATGATCGTATTAATGTAGTGCACGTGTCATATAAATATACTGCCACATCATTATTATATCAGAAGGACTAAAATAAAAGAAAAATTGTAAGAATTTGGAAAGATAAAAATACACGTACAAAAATAAAATTTTTTTTCTAGGTACCTACAAATATTTTATATTTAAATATATTGCATACATTTGATTTAATATAGTGTGTATACATATTTCAAAAGAAAAAAGAGAATTACTATTTAAACAAAAGATATATTTTAATTGACTTAAAACTAACTGCTTATCCGCGACAGAAACAAATTTAACATAATTAGTTTTTAACTAATATTTTATTTATTGGTACTAACAAATAGTTTTTTTAAGCTTGGAATTTTTTACTGAAATCGACTTTTTAAAAAGCCTAAAATCTTGATTTTTTTTTTACTTTAAAAAACTTTCTAAAAGGTATAAATATGGTAATACATCGTAGGCTACACTAAGTTAATTTTAGGATAGTAAAATTTTGACTATTGAGAGATAATTTGACCTCTTTTCTTCCATATCTATAATAACAAGTTATGATAAAAGGAACAAGAAAAATAATGAGTGTGTAAAAGTTTTGGGAAAAAGTGAAAGTAATTTGAATTGATAATTTGTGTTTATTTATTATTGTTCAGAGTTAGTAAGATGTTTTCTTTTACCTTTTTCTGAAGTATGTATGCATTAGAGAAAATGAAGGGGAAACTTACAAAAATAGGGATACAATAGTTTTTTCATTATTTTTTTTTATATTTTATATCATTCATATTTTCAAATATTTATTTGTACCCTATAAATATGTTTTCTTTCTCTTTTAGTATATGTATTTTTCCTCTGTATTTTCTTTATTTTCAATGCCTTTATTGAAAGAACAATATGTCATTAATCACATGACATTACCACTCACATAACACAATTTTTAAGATTACTCTTTACTTTATTATTGATGTAATATATATTATGCTATCATGACAGAATTATTGGCGGATGTGGTGCACATTCAACACATTAATATATTTGAAACATGTTGACAATGAAAAGGTTTAGAACATTTAAAGGTGATTTTGAAAACTAAAATTATAAATAAAAAATAAAACATTAAGAGTATGTTTAAATTAATTTTCCACAATTATCTCTAAGCAAAAAAATATGAAAAAAATAAATAAAATTAAAATTATACATAAATTAAAATTATTTTGCACATAAATTAGTTTGCAGAAATTCTTTTATAAAATTTCTCTAAATTTTATTTTTAATTCATGTATAAACTCATTTTATTTTTTAAAAAGTTATTTTTTATATTTCTGTTTTATATGTGGAGAAGTTAAGTAATGAAAACTTATTCTCACCATCAAAATATATTAAAAATGATTATAAACAACTTATGGTGGAGGTAGAGGTTTCCATAAATGATAAAAAGAAGAAAATGACAAAAAAGAATAAATCTAAAATAAGGACAAAATGAAAAAAGAAAACATTAATTAATTTAAAAATAATAAATATAACTTTAAGAATAGTGAGAAACTTATTGTGATATCCACTAGCCAACTTCCAAAACGCAATACACAAAAGTAAGATGAAAATTGAAGGTGACTTGAATTTGGAGTGTTAATCATATGAAGATGTGATGGGAGGAGGGATATTGGGCCGGCGAAAGCGACGGCGCGCCGGTGGCCCGTCGCCGTCGACTTGGATTTCAACGGTCAAACAGTGTCAATAATCTAACAGCCTGTCATATATATATATATATATATATATATATATATATATATATATATATATATATATATATGGCAAATGACAACCCCATCACAGTTCACAATCGCTTACTCTCACATCACTCCTAATGCATTCCTGCTTCCAAACATTCAATCACAACCTATGTCATTTCGTCTATCATCTATTCTAACAACCAAAATTTATTACTTTATTCTTTCATTTTCTCCTAATTTTAATCTTCAAGGAGTTTTAACTTTTCCTCTCATCTACCATTATTTATGTTGTGTTGACTTGAGGTGAATATAATGAGAGCGATGATTTGAAGTGAATTTTGTGTTCATTTCAAAATATTGCGTTTTTTAAAATTTTGATTTACTAAAAACAAATTTTAATTTACTAAAAACAATTGAATATAATTTTTAAAATTTTAATTTTAATTTTCTAAATTATAATTTTTTTACATTTTTAAAATTAATTTTAATTATTAATTTTAATTGTTTACTCTTTATAAACATTTCTACAATTAAATATAACATTAACAATTATCATTTTATATCACTTTAATGGTTTAAACCCTTTAATTGTCCCTATTTTTGTGGATTTTTCCCATTTTGATCATTTTTTTTGAATCTCCAATTGAGTCCTTAAAAGTGCTAATTTGAATCAATTGAACCCCTGCCGTTAAATTTACTTAACGGGTTAAGTTTTTGCATAGGTGGGAGGTTCGTGTGTCATTTTTTAAAACGTAGCATGTTGAGAGTTGAAATGTGGAATTTGGCAACTTGTTAAATTTTAATAAAATAGATTTCTGAAACGGGATTTAGGGTTGAATGAACTTAAATATGGGATTTCATTCGTGATTAAAAATCTAAGACGAATGTGGTTGTGAGAGGAATGTGGTTCTGAACCTTGTGCAAGCATGTGAAGTTTCCAAACCCTATTTGGTTAATTAGGATTCGTTGTTGTTGAAGATTGGCAAGCACGTTACGTTTCGAAACAGGGAAGTGCGAAAGCAGAAGACACAACAATGTTGATGGGTCATTCGTGTTCATCTTTCACTTGCAATGAGTGTCGAAGAAAGCATTTGTGGGGTGTGAGCTCTCGTGGAGATGGAGATGGAGGGTGGAACAAGAATGAGGCTTCACTGATCTGTTATTGTGGAGAGAAGTCTGTGTTGAGGACTGTGAAAACCAGTAAGAATCGAGGCAAACAATTTTGGGGTTGCCCTAGGTATAAGGTTGGAAGTGAAAATGGTGGATGCAACTACTTCAGATGGTGTAGTGATTGGGGAATTGAAGAAAGTTTTAGCTGTGAGGTGTTGGAAGCAAATGATGAGAGGTTGCTGAAGAGTTTTGAAAATGAAAGTGATAAGAAGATAGTTGGTGTGCAGAAAGCTATGATGGGTCTTCAAAGGTAGATGAAAGTTTTGGTTGAGGTTGTTAGTGTTCTATGTGTAATGAACATCATTATATTTGCAATGTTGATGGGAAGGGCTTGATAATTTATGTGTAGGTGTAATGTAGGTCTGTTTTGGTATTAGTTGTAGGCTTGATAATGTTAATGTAGTTTGTTTTAATGTAGAGGTTGCAATGTATTTATGTTTTTTGCTATGAAGATGTATCACTTTCAGATGTTTAATGAAATGAAAATTTGGAAAAAGTGAGTTCAATTGAAAATTTGGTTTCAATTTTATGTCAGCAGTTGCCCTATATATAGCATAAAATGTGCATATAACCTGTAAAACAGTGCTCAATAAAGGCTCCATCAACAGTTGAGAACACATAACTACAAACATACACAATACACGAGTAAAATAATACTGCTATCTTGGGACCTGGATAAACAATTGAAAGAGGATACTTTGGTCTATTACAATAAAGAAACTACTTGGAATAAAGAAACTGCCAATGTCAAATTGAAGAAGTTGTATATTAATACCAAAAAGTAGTCATCCATTGTTCTTACAAATACCAATAAATAGGATACTTTGGGCAATTACATACGGAAACATAAAGCATTGTTTATAAAACATGTCCGAAGCGGTTCTTCTCCATATAACATTGGGCAATTACATACTGAAACATAAAGCATTGTTTATTACATTTGCTACTAATAAAACATATAACATTCTTCAAGTCTGAAGTTCTTCTCCATGTGGTTGACCCTCAGGCAATGAACTGGGTTGTTGTTCCTCTTCCTGCAATTGGTTTCTCTTCGGGCAATTTTTTATGTTGTGACCCACTTCCCTACACATGCTACATCTCTTCAATAATCCCCCTTTTGACATTCTAGTGCTACTTTTCTTCAACTCCCATTGCTCTAACCTCTTTTTCTTCTTAGGACGACTAGACATCTTTCCTTTTTATGGAGGCGTGACATCTGGATATTAGGTTACCTCCCACAGGTTGTTTCCATTAATGGGATAGATAATGGAGGAATAAATTTCTTCATACGTTGACTTTTGAAAGCATACAGATATGTAGTCCTTTGCATCTAAGTTGAGAAACCTCATTGCTGCCAATGCATGAACACAAGGTATTTCACTGATGCTCCATTTCCTGCAGGAGCATGAATATTGATCTATATCCACCACAATTTGAATGACTTCGCATTGCACTCTCCTCTCAGATTTCTAATCCCAAATTGAATCCCAAATTCTATTTCATTGAATCCTAAATCCCATTTCAGAATTCCCTAATATTATATTATTACATTTTACCAAATTCCACGCATAAAGGCCTAAACCATGCCACGTTTCAACTCTCAGCATGCCACGCTTTAAAAAATTAACACATCAACCTCCCACCTGTGCAAAAACTTAATCCCGTTAAGTAAATTTAACAGCAGGAGTTCAATTGATTCAAATTAGCACTTTTAAGAACTCAATTGGGGATTCCAAAAAAAGATCAAAATGGGAAAAATCCACAAAAATAGGGACAACTAAAGGGTTTAAACCTACTTTAATAACTAAGGACATTTTGGTAATCTTTAATTTTTACCAATTAAACAATTTTTTTTATCTGTCACATCCATCAAATCTCACACTAATTCTCACAAACTTTACTTCCAAATCCACTCTCAATTACCTCCAAATTCACTTAAATAAACAACAACAAAATTTACCCTCAAATTCATTCAATCACTCTCCCCCAAATCATCTCAAGTGAACACACCCTTTAATGATAACGTGGTAATACATAAGGTTTAAACTTATTTTTTATAATTTTATTCTTGATCCAGTTTTAAATCCGTTAAAGTAATATTGTTAGAAATTTATGTTTAAAATTACTGATTTTATATTTAAAATACATATTAATATATTAAAAAAATTGTACTTAAACTTTTTTTGTCTAATCTCCAAAATGATATAAGCAAGTATATGTATAATGATAAATAAAAATTTTACATATTTTAACAGTTTTATGGTTCAAGATTGGTAAGTTGTATAGTAATTGATGGATACTAAAAATATAAATATAGAACAGTACACAGTAGGTAATAAAAGTAATGTATATGATATTATTAAAAAGATAGGAAAATCAAAATGAGAGAAACTCCAGTTCTTATAGTAGAGTTCCTGAAGAGAGAAATGAAAATTATTTTATATCCAAAATATTTTCCTCTTTTTTTTTTTTTCTTTCAACATCTTCTTATGAAGTTTCTTTTTCTCTCACATAACAATCCTAATAGTCTAACGTTGTGTTCATTCGAGGGAGTTTGGAAGAGATGATTTGAGGGAGAGTGATTGAATGAATTTGAGTAAATTTGAGGGTAAATTTTTTGTCTTTATTTGAGTGGATTTGGAGGTAATTTAGAGTGGATTTAGAGGTAAAATTTGTAAGAATTAATGTAGGATTTGATTGATGTGACCATTTTAAAAAATTTGTTTAATTGGTAGAAATTAAAGATTACTAAAATGCTCCTAATTATTAAAGTAATATAAAATTATAATTGTTAATGTTATATTTAATTAGAAAAATGTTTATAAAAGGTAAAAAAATTAAAATTAATTATTAAAATTAATTTTTAAAAATAATTATTAAAATATAAAATGTTTATAAGATTAAGGAGGTGTATAAACAATTAGGTATCTGTAATAAACATAAAAGGACCCAGCCAATATGGAGGTGCAAAACATTAGTTGGGATGTGTAAAACTCAAATATGGCCCAGGCCTAAATACACCAAGCTCATTCTTCATCCAGGAGAGAGAGAGAGAACCACCCTCCTCTCTTCTCCATTTATTGGTTTCCACACATCTCCATCTCTCTAGTAGCTGCTTACCACTTCTTTTGAGCATCTCCTCCACCTGGCCGTTGCCACGCCATTAATCGAAGCTCGCCACGCTGTCGCAAGAGGCATCACGCACCTCTACTTCCATCTCCTTTGGCCTCACGAAACCTCCACCACCACAGAGAGCTTCGTTCTCCCCCAAATGCATGCCTCTACAACCACCACCTTCGTCGCATGGGTACTGCAACGTCCATCTTCTTCAACCATGAAGGCGCCATAATGAGTTGCAAGGACGAAGCAAATATGCACGAGTTGTAGGGAACCAAATACGCCCTCTGAAAGCGGATCCGCGTTGCAACGTCCCCAACACAACAGCTCAATACACCCGCTGCTACCCGAATACACCTCTAGGGCACCGAATACGCTGGAGGGGAACCAAATACGGTTTCACATGCTTTCAGACGCCTGTAACCGGATACGCCGTCTTCGAACCAAATACAATTTCAGCGTTCTTCGTCTTCTCCAGCTTCGCAGAGTCCTCTTCTTCATCAACCACTTTCTTCTTCATCTCCTCGAGCCATCCACCTTATCTTCTTCATCTACCACCAACCATGCAACGTAAAAAAAACAAATACGGTCTAAACAACTACAATCATACATGACCTTAGCTTTGTCTCTTCATCCGCAGTGAAACACACTTGCAGCTCCTTCATTCACTTCTTGCACAAGATAATTATACATGCTTATGAGGTAGAATCAATTATATTAAACATGCAGAACTGGACGTGGAATTACGAAATTGTAGAGGGGCATATCAGACTTTAACACTATGATCCCTCCAAATCGCCTCTACTTAGCGGGTGACGAAAAAGAAGCGAATCCCGCAATTCAATCGCATTCTTTCCACGCAATTCCCTTCAAACGAACACGAGTTTCTCTTGTATTCTTCGCTCGGTGTTATGTGTAAACAATAAATCAACCCCAAGTGAATACATCATAAGAGATTAACCCTACTACCTGTACATGCAATCCATGCATTATATATTTCTACTTTCTTCTCGTGTACACTTTTCACTTGCTAGGATTTGTATTCTCCTAATAAGAATTGAATGGTTCTTTAGGTTTCATCTCCGCCTCATCACTACTATCACCTACAACAATAGTCTTGTCCTTAAGACGTGGGAAATTGGCTCCTCAACATGATCTCATCTTCCCACGTGGCCTTATCAACCACACTTCCACTCCATTGTACAAGCCATTGATTGACTATCTGTCCAGTTTTCCAATGCTACGAGTAGCCAATAGCGTTATGGGTTCTTATTGTATTTCATTGTCTCCCTCCAATCTTGTTGGTAATTCAGGTTGAACATAATACTTTCCCATTGCCTTCTTCAATAAATAAACATGGAAAGGATAAATCCTTGAAATTTGTGAAAGCTTTATAAGCCATAACCCCAATACGCTCTATGATTTCAAAAGGTCCATAATATCTTGCAGACAGTTTAGGACAAATTCTCATCATCACTGAATGCTGACGGTGAGGTTTCAACTTCAAAAATAGTCATTCTCCCACCTCGAAACTTCTTTCCTTCCTGTGTTTATCTTCTTGAGCTTTAATCCTGACCTAAGCACATTGTAGGTGAATTTTTAATTATCTCAAAGCCTCATCATTGTCTAGCAAATCCTCCAAGACTAAATCTACCTGAACTTCACCTTGGACACAACGAACCAAAATAAGGGGTTTGCAACCATATACAACTTCGAAATGTGATGTGGTTGTGGAAACATGGTATGTAGTATTGTATCAGTACTCTGCCCATGGATTTCAGTGCACCTATTCTTTTGGGTGATCAGAAATGAAACAATGTATGTAGGTCTCGATCCAACGATTTACAACCTTTGTTTGTCCATCCAATTGTGAATGGTAAGCAGTACTAATTTTTAGAGTATGCCCCTTATACTCTAAAGAAATCCTTCCAAATTTGGCTCATAAACAAAGGATCATAATCACTTATTACTGAGTTGTGAAAATTGTGCACACAAATTATCTCCATACAAACACTTCTCCATCACAAATTCTTTCATCCCTTTCTATTACATATTCTGAACAAGTATATAAAATAAAACTCTTTATTTATAAGTATATACAGGGTGAACTTGAGGATCCGCTTTCACTTCCTCAATAATTTTCTTCAACTTCTCATCTAAAGGAACCTCAATAATTAATGATTGAGAGTCCACACATACTAGAAAATAGGCCATTGAAGGTAATTCACCTTCTTCCATGCTTTTTAACAAAGCATCTGCATCCTGATTTTTGTGACCCAGTTTGTAAATTATTTTAAAGTTATTTCCTAATAGCTTTGCTAACCAATTTTGTTGGCTTCCCGTCGCCTCACGGTGCTACAAGAGTTTCTTCAGACTCTTTTGATCAATGTACACTCGAAACCTACGTCCTAACAAATATGGACACCAATGTTGTAGAGATAGAGCAAGGGCCATTAATTCCATCTCATTCATAGACTTGGCCAAATTACTAATTTCCAAAGCCTTGCTAAAAAAAGCTATTAGCCGTTTCTTCTACATCCAGATAGCTCCAACCCCTACACTGGAGGCATCATACTCCATTTCAAACGGTTCACTAAAATTAGGAAATGTCAACACTAGGGCAGTTGTAATCCTTCTTTTAAGTTCCTCAAAGGCTTGTTGAACATTTGCATTCCAACAAAATGCATCTTTCTTTGCCAAATTAGTGAGGGGTTGTTAACTCTTTGGCAAGTGTACCAATTTGTTACAAGTAGTAAATGAAAGTTTCAAATATCGTTTTCTAAAGGATTGCGTTTGTTTCTTTAATCATGCTTATTTACCAATTACAACTTTCATACAAGTCATGGTTAAATTCATAATGATAAGAATAAAATTCAAACATCAAGATTATAAAAATTGTAAAGTGATCCAGTCAAAGCTTCATCAGGATTGGATTTTATGAATCAAATGATGCAAATACTCTATACAAATTATCTCTATCCCATTCAAATATTCACATCAAAAGCTTACTAGTCCTCATTCCTTAGGAGCAAGTTCTAAATTTATATGCTAAATTACTAAATCCATAATTGTTGGCTGCAAAGTCAACGACAAGTGCAATGGTCGCAGTGTAGCTAGTGATAAATATCATTCTCTCCCAAGAGACTTATGCAACACATGAAAATTCTTCCTTTCATAACTCAATTAGACATCAAAGTTCACAAAACCACATGAAACTTTTTTTGGTATTTTTATGAAATAGTTAGTGTGCAAGGAAATTTAACATAGAGTATTTACAATTGTCAAGATTAGAACTCATCCACTTCATTCTCATGCATTTACAAACATCTTAATTCCATCCATTAGGTGGTAAATTTCAGTTTTAGGTTCAAATCATATTTCACAAATCATGCATGGGTGGCCAAACCAAAAGAAGCAATAAGCATAGAAATTGAATACTAACATGAATATGAAAAGCATATATCATTAACATCACAAAATACATAAAAATTTCATGTTTTACAACTAATCCCAGCAATGTGAAAGCTAAACCCACATATATCCCATATATGTTTTGATGATGACAACAACAAAAATGTTTTAATAGTTTCTTGCACATATTAAGCAAATTTGTTGTTTATATATTTGATTGTGCTTGAACTATATGTTATGCATATTCATCATGTTTATATCTATGATATGCATATTCGTTGGTTAAGATTGAGAAAACTCTTTGCACATTGCATATCTGTATGAATTAATCGATTATAGACTTTATGTAATTTGTTAGTTTCATCAAATATTAGTATTTGCTTAACAGTGGTGAAACTGCAAGTTTTAATTGATTGCATTATGTAGATAATCGATTAAAACTCGTGTCTTTACATATACTTGTTTATTGAGTGCATTGATGAGTTTTGGAGTGAAAAAATTTTCAAATTTGCTTAAGTGTTGTACTTAACCGATTACACTCTTTTCTTAATCGGTTAATGCTTGTTTGTTTTGAAAACTTGTTTTTGATAAGTCATAACTACCTTAATGGTCATATTTTTAAATGCTATGACTTGAATAAAATGTAAGTTTTTTACAGTAGTGTTAATTACTTAACTGATTACATTAATAACGTAATCAATTAAATTGCATCAGTATTGTCATTTCTACAAATTGACGTGTAGCTCTTTGCATTAAAAAACTTTTGGAATAATATCTTTCATATCTGAAAAAGTTTGTTGAGTTTATAATTCTTTATTTGCTTGCATTCCAAGAAAGCCTTAAAGATTTTGAAAAGAACAATTTTTATAAAACAAAACCAATTCACCCCCTTTCTTGGTTAAGAAACTAGGCCAATCTATTTCTACACCAAGGAAGAGTGGGAGAGCTTCCCAAACCCAAACAACCTCCAAAGGTCTCCCCTAGTCGCTTTAGATGAAGAATGAAGTGTAGGAGGAGAAGAATCCCCAAAACCTCTCGAGAAGTATGCTTAAATAACCAATTTTGACATGTCAGTATTGCCATCGCTCAACTGCATATTAGTGTTGTTGAGCCATTTAGTTCGCAAAATTGGCGCTTGAGCGCCACATCTGTTCCGCTCAGCACCATTCTTCTTGGCCTTCTACTGCTTGAGCCTAGACAGTTTTGACAACAATCTAAATTTCAAGTACTTACACGATTCCAAAGGCACCCAACAACGATATTTGCTTCAAATTGATATTTTCTTGTTCTAAAACATGCTTTCTTGAGTTCTTTCTTATTTTCCTACACTATAATTTATTCCTATTCATTTATTTCGCACACTCAAACAAAGAGATTAAAGGTAAAGTAAACATAAAACAATTAAAATACAAAACAATATAAAACACACTAAACTTGAGGATAAAACAAGATTAAAGCTAAGAAAGAGTTGGTTTATTCGTGACAATAGACATACAAAAGTAGGTAAAAATGGACATTATCACTAGTCCATTTAACATACAATTTGCATTAAATCCAAATGTCTGGAGAGGCTAGGCTTTGATACCACTTGTAACGCCCCGACAACTTATAGGGAATATAGACTGCCCCCACACATCAACACGAGGCTTTCCAATGTGCTTTGTCCTCACTCGCACACTTTCTGAGAAAGTGTGCGAGTGAGGACAAAGCACATTGAAAAGCCTCGTGTTGATGTGTGGGGGCAGTCTATATTCCCTGTAAGTTGCCGGGGCGTTACAACCTCAACATATATTTTTGATGATTTTCAAAGTTTCAACTAGGAAAAATAGACATCAAAAGGACTCTAGACAACATGGATTGATTTGAAACTTACAAAAACGAACTTATAACTCTAGACAAATCAGTAAGGAATGACTAAAAAAATAAAAGGCACAAAAAAGTAGCCAAAACTACAGAAAACGAACTTGAAAAAACGCTAATGACAACATCATGACAACTTTGACCTTTGTTGAGTGTTTTACTTATAACTTTTTGCACAGAACTCCAAATGAAGTGATTCTTTTTTTGTTTGAAACTAGACTCAAAGGGATTTCATTTGAATATTTTTACATATTTTTTGGACAATTGAGCTAGATGCAGTTTAAGTTTGAAAATCGTCATAGTTTGCTGCCAAAACAAATGATAGATGGAAAAAAAACACAAGACAAGTTGGGAAATAACATCAACAACATGGAACAATAAAGGACAGATAAAGACCAAAAGACTTAGCTCTTGAAGAACCAAAGCTCTTGATACCAAATGATGGCAACCTCCTTGGCTAGGTTGTGCCAAAGCTAGTAGATGTGCATGGAGGGGTGTTCCTTGGATGAATGGTGTGAAAATGTGGTGGTAAATGGTCCAAGGATGATGAGCTAATGTATGAATGGTGTAGAAGCTCAAAGCCTCTAGGAGATATGATGGTGGTGGTGTAGTGTTTGGTGGCTCCAAGAGAATTTAGGCCAACTTAAGGAGGAAGGTGACTAGAAGGGACTCATGGGTTGCTCTAGTCTTGATCTAAGATCAGTAGTATGGCCAAAAATGGGCAGCATAGCATTACTTAACATCAAAGATGAAATACAAGGGTGGAGACACCTCTATTTATAGGCCAAGGGTGTCTCCTTCTAATCCTAAAAGCATGACCTTCCACCTTTGCTCTCATTGGCCAAAAATTAAGTCTTCTAAGGAGTGGACAAGTGTCCACAAATCCTCTCCAATGATGGGAGGACATGTGGCCACTCACAAAACACAATCATCTCCATTCCTAGAGTTCCATGTGGCTACTACTAAAAGAAAAAACTCTCCACTCCTAAGGTGCCATGTGGCTACCTTTTAAAAAGTAAATCCTCTCAAATGGAAGCACGACACATGGCACACACTTTCCACTTGGTTTAGATGTCTAACTTTTAAGGAAATTCCTATGCTACTTAGGCCTTAATACAAGCCTTAAACATACCTACACTACATGGCCTAATACAATGGCCTAAATTCCTACACTACTCTTCAATTCATGCTTCATGATGGATCCAAAGGTGGTCCATAAGGTAGAGTTGACACCATCTTCAAGGATGACTTTAACTCTCTTGAAAGTGCTTGACCATGGCTAAGGGATTTTCCATCACCAACGTTCTACCAGACTTCAACATATGTCCACGTGTTGATGGCATCACTGACTGTATGCTACTTAGATGTGCCTTAATGTCATCTTTCAACCTCGAAACGAAATAGGTAAAATACTGATCGTCAAGAATATGAGGTACTTGAGCAACCAAATACTTAAAACTATTGATATATTCCCCTATCGTCTCAAGTTGTTTAAGCATTGTAAGTTACTCATAACAACTTCCTTCGCCACACCCTTCATATCTTTCCAACAACGTTTTCTTCAATTATTCCCAAGACAACTCTTCATTATGATTCACTAGAGAATTGAAGAAATGAGTTGTGTCTCCCCCTATGCACAAATCTGCCAAACTGACCTTCACCTCCTCCCTTTTTTGCTAAATCCTTAAAAGAAATTAACTCTTGTAATCTAGCTAGCAAGATTGTCACCATTAAATAGGGACAACTCGATCTTCTTCACTAATTTCCAGAATTCCTCCATTGCATCCCCCTAAGGAGGCACAACCCAGACCTAGAAACACTCTTGTTTTCTTTCTTCTTCTTCGAGACTCACTTGTCTCCTTCCTCTATTCTTTTCTGAAACATGTTATGGGAAATTGCCTCCCTCAACTTTGTTTGTGTCTCTACCTGAGCCTTAAGCTCCTCAACGGACTTTTCATTTGTGACACTTTAGCCTCCAACTAGTTCACTCGCAACTCCATGTTATCCTGCTCCGCTAGTTCCTCTAAGATGAATCTCTTTACTCACAACTTTCTCCTTTATTCTCTCACCATAACAACCCCTCAAGGGGTTGACCCTACTACCCCTATCAACTCAACAACCTTGCATTATGCCTTTCTTCCTTCTTTTCACATACACATTCAACTTGATAGGGTTCATATTCTTCCAATAAGAATGAACCAATGGTTCTTTAGGATTCATCTCCATATAGGCCTTATCAGTAATAGATAAGGTTCTTCTAACATATATCAAAAGTTATAGTTTTCAAAATAAAAAATTGTGTTTCGTGTAAGGATTGAGATCCCTTACTCAAAGCACTCCATGTTGTCCTAAAGACCGGATGAGCTTCCTAATGATCCTCCATCATCCAAATGATATTGTTCGTTCTTTCTCTTCCTTGTCTAAGCCATGTGAGAAGGTACCTGTCAAAGGCACTTCGACGCTCAAGTTAGTGACTTTGCGTAATAATCTTGTAATAAACATTAGTAATTAGAGTTAATTACCTACCTTTTAAGTCAGACATATATTTATAAATATTATAATGAGCTTACGATTAGGTTTGACTCATTAATCACCAATAAATATTTTCATTATTCTTAACAATCAATGACTATTATTCTCCTTAACTGCCCATTAAAAGCTATTATTGCTTAGATTACTTAGCAATTAATTATTGTTCTGGACCGATCAAACATCTCATTGCTAGATAGTCAACAACTCGGTTCTTGGCCGACCTGGTGGTCATACAATACACAAGCCCCCAAGCCCGAGCACGATATAATGTGCGAAGGGGTTTTAGGTGGTATGCTTCTGATGCGAATTAATTTTACCTTCGACACATGTCTTTGTGTGTTGTTGTATGTTTGACCAAGATTCTGAACCTCTTTGACCACTCGTTGCAAGTAAGGCAAGAGTTGAAAATTTTCATTGACCACTTTTGAATCGTTGTACAAGAGTTGAAAAACATTCCCTATCAAATGATTGAAAGTAAGTCAGGAGTTGAAAAACATTCCCTAACCACTTGTGAAGGGGTCGATAGGAGTTGAAAAATGTTCCCTACCGGCTAGTTAAAGGTAAGTCAGGAGTTGAAAAATGTTCCTTGACCACCTTTGAAGGGCTCAACAGGAGTTGAAAAGGTTCCCTATCGGCTGGTTAAAGGTAAGTCAAGAGTTTAATATTGTTCCCTGACCACTTTTGAAGGGCTCGACAGGAGTTTGCCAAATGGTTTGTATGCAGGGTCATGTCATTTGCACTGAAGAAAAATAACAACTCAAATTTCAAACGGCGACAAAATGTAACCAATCAAATTAATATTAAAAGAATTTAGGTTATGAAGCCAAATGACCGGTCGGACAAGATCGTTCGGTCTTCGGTTGAACGTTTAAAGATGAATATAAAGAATCCATATTAGGATGTATCACAAGTGAGCTGTAGGATGTTGAATAGTAGGACATCACTGTTGCAGCATCACCATGGGATGATTTTGTAAAATCAGCTTCTGATGCAATGCCACATGGACATAACAAAGGGAAAGCTTTTCGTCTCTTTTAATTAGCAAGAAGAAAATATGTAGCCTCTTAAATCCCCAAAGATCCTTTTTTTCCAAGATGGATGCAAGGTGGTATCACTCACCTACCGCATGATGTAGTAGCTGGTAGTGTTGGTGGTAACCAACATGAGATTGAAAAATATGTTTCTAATCAAAACATTATATGCCAGAGTGAATCCTCCGAGGCAGATAAACTACAAAAGTTTTGTGGACTAAACATTGTGGTAGACCAGATTCCCTTTTCTATTCATGATGTGGAATTTGTGAAGATATACACCAATATATATTTAGTTGAAGAATCGTCTAGAGGACGTCCCAAGCAACTCATCATTTTCTAATGTCGAAAAACACTAGTGTTGTCCTCTTTGAGAGAGGTCAGTTCTTTAGAGAGCCGATAACACCTATCAAATCAAAGGAAACGCTTTTAATGAGATCCATGATTTCTCTCCACCCACGAGTGGCCATGCCCTAGAAGCTTTGAAGCTAGAAGGTGTTGGAAGCTCCATAAAGAGTGGAGGAAAGGAAAATGTCCACGATTTTAAATTTCCACACATTGTTGCAGCGCCGCCTTTATGAGGTTGCCAACGGTGGATTCTGGCGTCATCAACACCTACATAAGTGAAAGGCTTCTCAACTACCTTCAATAGTATCTTTCGCAACTGTCTTGGAGGACACCTGCAACGCGCCTATCCGACGATGCCCGCAAGGGACTGTATGTCAAAACCCGTGCTCCGACAGTGGAGCTGAACGACCGACATGGCAGCCTAGCCACGAAAGAAGGATGTCCTTCTTTGTCGATGACTGTTCAAACTGGCCATTGCGGCCGCTCTAAGGGATGGCATGGACCTAACCTCATCGGATAGCAGCGTTTGGCTGCACTTTATAACATTGTGTTTGTTGGGTTTTTGGTTAACCTCAATCTACGGTAGACGCCGACCAGGAGCTATCATAACGAGAGGAGTGTAACAATGAGCCAAATAAGGGAGAACGAAAGTAGGGACTTGTTGATGACTAGGGAACAAAAAAAAAGTATTAGAGTAGAATGACTAAGTGATTATTTTCCGCTCTACGATTGGTTCCTTGTGGCTACAAGGGGATGTCGCTCAGGCCCCACGGTGGGCGCCAAAATGTTTCGAGTAAGGATTGAGATCCCTTACTCAAAGGACTTCATGTTGTCCTCAAGACCGGATGGGCTTCCTAATCATCCTCAATCATCAAAGTGATATTTTTTGTTCTCTCTCTTCCTTGTCCAAGTCATGTAGGAGGGTACTTGTTAAAGGCACTCCGACGCTCAAGTCAATGACTTTGCATAATAATCTTGTAATAAAAATAAGTAATTAGAGTTAATTACTTGTCTTTTTCATCAGACATATATTTATAAATATTATATGAGCTTACCATTAGGTTTGACTCATTAATCACATATAAATGACTTTCATTATTCTTATTAATCTCCAATCAATGACTATTATTCTCTTTAATTGTCCATTAACAACTATTCTTGCTCAGATTAATTATCAATTAATTATTGTTCTGGACTGATCGGACATCTCGTTAGATAGCCAACAGCTCGGTTCTTGGACGACCAGGTGGTCATACAGTACAAATTGTATAGTGATAAAGAATGTTTCAACATCTTTAAAAACTAAAAAGGTTTTAGAATTAAATATGTTTTTAGTTTTTAAACTTGGATATGAGATTGAAATTCATATCTCAAACTTTGATATATATTGTCTTTAAACTTTAAAAATAAAATGATCTAGTTGTTTTAACCCAATGACATTAATTTTGTTGGCTTATTAAATGATGTTTCATAGTTACATGTGAGCCGAAACATGTCAAATGATGTAAGTAACTCAAATACTCACCTGAAAATTATTTAACACATTAGAAGAAAATTATCCAAGTTTAAGAACTAAAAACATATTTAACTAAAGATTATATAATAATAAGGTTTTGACCTCTTTTTACCGTCTTAGTGTTGAGATTGAATAAAAGAAGTCAAAAAGTCTATCTTAATATTTTGTCACGAAGTTTAAAATATAAAGAGAAACCTTATAACAATTCATTCTTAATAAAATCAACTAAGAATTTGAAATTTATGAATATAAATAAATAAAAAGCTATCATTAATATAACCTATCTCGTAAGCAAGCAAAAATAAATATTAAACCATAATCTGAAAACAAACAACTAAACCCTAATTCAAGAAATCAGGACTAAAATGAAGAGGCGGGAACTCTTCGTACAAATAATGAATTTACAAACTTAGGAAAATAATTAGTTATAAATAAAAGCAACTAGAAGAAAAGAAAAGTATTTTAAACGTTAAAGCTTAAGCATTCACATCTCTTAACTGAAAGAGATACCATAAATAAAATATCATATCACGTATTACTTTACATATTTAGATGCATAATGCGTGCGTATGCAATTAATGAATGGTTATGATGAAAGTAACTTTTAAAGCTTAAAAAAATTAAAATTAACGTCAAATTTTCAAACATACGAAACCTAAATTATATTACGAAGAGATGCTAAATTAACATACGAAACCTAATTTATATTACAAAGAGATGCTTAAGTAAGTACGCACGCTGTTGTTTTCTTAAAAAGCTTTTTATATCCCTTTCTTTTAAGTAATTATATGGAATCTATTACTCTTATTTTATTATTTTAAAATGAAATTTTAAGAAAATAACTTTTCTTAAGTTTCCTTTTATATATATATATATATATATATATATATATATATATATATATATATATATATATATATATATAATTAATTTATTTCTTTCAAATTTTCATTACAATAAAAAAAAGCTATTCTTTTTAGCATTTCTTTCATCAAAATTAAAATTATTGAATTCGTAATATATAAAAAATAGTGGTATAGTGTAACGATGGTATAATATAAAATAATAATAATATTAATAATAATCAATGGTTTTCCAATTTTTTATGGTGATCGTGTTGATGTTTATGCTGAAGTGCTGAAGTGAGCAATATTGCAACAAATGATCTACTTCTAATGCTGAATCTGATTATGAATTAGTTGTTGTTAATGGTACTAAGGATTTAATTGTATTCACTAGTGTAGTAAGGAGAAATAGTATCGGTTAATTTTGCTTATAGGCATCGGTTCTACAACCAAGGCATATACGGACGAGATAAAAAGGGAGTGACTTTATGCCTCAGTTATGAACCGGGTTAAAACGAGATCAGATTATGCCTCGGTTCTAAGATAACCGAGACAATAGCGTGTTTTTTTTTCGGTATGCACAGTCCACTTCTCCCTCTTCGTTGCACAATCCACAGTCCACAGTTCAAGCAAAACAGTCAACAGTTCAAGCAAAACAGTCCACAGTCCAAGCAAAAGGATTATTGAATTTTCCTTCCCTTTCACAAAACCAAATCTCAAAAGATACAGAACCAAATCTCAGAAGCAAGCACTCCAACATCAACTACACTAGCCTAACAAAATCGCTCCCAAAATAACACAAAAAATAAAGTATGGGTTTTGATGCAATGAGCATTGCGGAGGTTGTCATCACCAACTCTGAGAACGATTTGGGGAAGAAGAGAGGCTCCTGCAAGGCCAAACCAGAACAGAGAGAAGAAAAGATGAAGGTTGATGCCTCTCCTTCTCGTAGAAACGCCACCGCTGCTGTCGCAACCGGAATCGCGACGGGACGACGATCCAAATAAGAAACGGGTTTTAAAAAGAGATTTGGAGTCGCCACCATAGTTTATTATGGAAAACTATGGAAAAACCTCAAAACGATAAAGCACGGTCCACGAAAACCAAAGATTGGGTTCGGGAGTCGGTTACGCGTGGGGAAGGTGTTAGCACCCCACAACGCCTGCCCTAAGGCAGTACCTTTAACTAAATGCACGAATATGATGTGGATTTCAAAATGTTTAATTATCCCCTAAAATAAAATTCTAAATAAACAAAACATATTTTTTAGTTTTTTGGGCCCGACAAGGATTGACCTTGCTCCTACGTATTCTCATTCAAAATGAGAAATCAGGGTTACGTAGTTCTAGTTGAAAGATTGTTTGTTGTTTGGAAAGGCAGATGTTTTTAATTTTTGGAGATTTTATGTTTTTAATATTTTCGAGAAAAAAGAAGGTAATGAGTACTAGGCCAACGCGAACGGTCGCACGAGTACTCATATCTTTAAAACGATATTTAAATATGTTTAATTATTTTTAAAAAGAGAAATAACGATATTAAGCACTAGGACGATGCGGGCGATCACACGAGCACTCATACCGTTATTTACTTATTTAGGAAGACTTGAGAGTATTGAGTGCTAGGCTGATGCGGACGATCGCACGAGCACTCATACCCTCTTTTAATATTACGTAAATAAGAGAGAAAAGTATTGAACACTAGGACGATGCGAACGATCACACGAGTGTTCAACCTTTAAACGTATTTTTGAAATTTTATTTAAGAAAAGAAGAAAAAGGTTTTTAGCACAAGGACGACGCGAGCGGTCACACGTGCGCTTAACCTTTAAATATTTTTGTAATAATTTTTATAAAAAAGAAGAGGTTTTTAGCACAAGGACGACGCGAGCGGTCACACGTGTGCTTAAACCTTTAAAATATTCTTTATGTAAATTTATTTAAGGAAGAAGAAAAAGGTTTTTAGCACAAGGACGACGCGAGCGGTCACACATGCGCTTAAACCTTTAAAATATTTTTGTAATAATTTTTATAAGAAGAAAGAAGAAGAGGTTTTTAGCACAAGGACGACGCGAGCGGTCACACGTGCGCTTAAACCTTTAAATACTTTTTGCAAATTCTTTTATTTAAAATATTGTATTATTACATATATATTTAAGGATAAATAGATGTTTAAAATAAATAAATAGAACAAAATAAGATAAGAGAAAAAGATAAATAGAAATAAATAGAAATAAAAATAAAATAAATAAACAAAAGAAATGAAAATGGCTGAACGGACGTTAAGGACAGATTCAGAATAACGAGCGTTCGAACGTTCGTTGGGGAATATAATGGATATTTAGAAATGGAACTGAATGACGAGCGCTCGTCGAAATAAAGCGAACGTTCGTTGGGGAATATAAAGGACGGACGCTGGTAACTAAGGCTGAATGACGAACGCTCGTTGATTAGAGGATGAACGAACGTTGTGAACGTAGGCTGAATAACGAGCGCTCGTTGAGGAGATGACGAACGGACGTTTAGATAGGGAAGTCTAATGACGAACGCTCACTGTTGAAATGACAAACGAACGTTTGGACAAGAAAGTCTAATGACGAACGCTCGCGGTTGAAATGACGAACGAACGTTCATAAATGGAAACTTAAGGACGAACGCTCGTTATTGACATGACGAACGGACGTTCAAAAATGTAAGCTAAAGGACGAACGTTCGTTATTGACACAACGAACGGACGTTCAAAAATTTAAGCTTAAGGACGAACGCTCGTGATTGAAATGACGAACGGACGTTCATAAATGGAAGCTTAAGGACGAACGCTCGTTATTGACATGACGAACGGACGTTCAAAAATGTAAGCTAAAGGACGAACGTTCGTTATTGACACGACGAACAGACGTTCAAAAATTTAAGCTTAAGGACGAACGCTCGTGATTGAAATGACGAACGGACGTTCATAAATGGAAGCTTAAGGACGAACGCTCGTTATTGACATGACGAACGGACGTTCAAAAATGTAAGCTAAAGGACGAAGGTTCGTTATTGACACGACGAACGGACGTTCAAAAATTTAAGCTTAAGGACGAACGCTCGTTATTTAAATGACGAACGTTCGTTATTGAAAACGAACGAACGTGTAGACAGGAAAGCTTAAGGACGAACGCTCATTATTGATATGACGAACGAACGTTTAGACAGGGAAACCTAATGACGAACGTTCGTTATTGGAATGACGAACGGACGTTTAGACAGGGAAGCCCAATAACGAACGCTCGTTATTGAAATGACAAGCGGACGTTTGGACAATGAAACTCAATGACGAACGCTCGTTATCGAAAATGACGAGGACGTTCGTTGGGGAGATGGCTGTCAAACAGTCCGTCCAAGAAATGTCCGAACGGACGTTTGGATAAGAGGCTAAATAACGAACGCACCAAAAAGGGCCCAAGGTTCTTGGACGTACGCTTAATTCTGGGCCTGGCCTAGTTGAATGGTTTCTAACCTAGAATTTCCTAGGGGTTCAGGAGGTCCATCCTCATTCTCCACTCCCCAGCTCATGCCTTCTCTAGAGACCCAAGGTCTCCTGCTTGGCACCACAAACTCACTGTCGCCTCTGCCATAGCGGCCACCGTCGCCTCAACCAGAGCACGCCTTGGCCTCGCCGGCGGCAACCCGCGTCACCAGAACCACCACCCGCCACGACGCCGCCGTCTCCACCTTTCTCTTTTTGAAAACAGCGATTCTCAGGGAGGGTCTTCCTCCGCGTTCATCTCCGATCCGCTCAGCACTTCTATCCTAATCTAGTGTTCTACAAGGGGACGGTGAGCCTGAAGGTGGTGGCGTGTGCCTCTTCCTAGGTTGGACAAGAATGAATGGAAGGGGAGATTGGTGTTGCGTGATTGAAGGCGACGGTGAATGACACAATGACCAATCCTTGCTTTGGCTCAGTGAAGGTAAAGTATGGGCTGGTGTTTGGGTGCTGTAAAGTATGAGTTGGAATGGAGGTTCTAATGGGTGAATAAGGCAGTGATCGTGAGGCACTGGTAGTGGCCGTGGGCGAATATGGATGATGGTTGATGAGTGGATGAGGGAATGAGGTTTGGTTGAGTAAATGGAGAAATACAAAGTTTGCGAGACCGTGATGATGGGTGGGAGATGCAGTAGTGAATGAAGATGAACACGGGTATTGGAAATCCAATGTTGGAGGTGAAGATTGATGATGTTTGGTAATAACGAACATATACCAATATCCAGTGCATTCAACAATATTCATATACAAATTCAACAACAATCGGAGATATGCTCATGAACAAGTAACCAACTCAGTAGAACAAGGAGTGTTAGATATTACTTACCTTTCGAGTGCCACTGCCAACCTTGCGTCTCCAATGGGTTTTTTCCTCCTCCTTTGGCTGGCGTCTATCTTTTTCTCCAGGTAAAAAATGGTGAATCTGGATGATGATCCCCAGACGAAGGTCCCCCGTGTGTCCTCTCTCTTTCTTTTTCTCCCCCTTATCCAACCAAATCCTCTGTCTCCAAAATCTCGGAAAATATTCTCCTGTAACCACCTTGTCCCCCCCAAGATCTTGGAAAAAAAATCCTTTTTCTAACAACCTGCTCCCCTCCTTCAGACACGCTTCCCATACGCCAATTCCCACGTTTTTCATTTTTTCTATTTTTTATTTTTTATTTCAATTTTATTTTATTTATTTTCATTATTTTTAATTTTAATTTTATTTTTCAATTTCAATTTTTTTTTAACTATTTTGATTAATTGACTTTATTAAAACAAATTGCAGATAAGAAAAATAGAAATTGAATTAAAAACAAAAATCTAAATACATAAAAAATAGAATAAAACAAAAAGGTAAAATACAATAAAAGAAAAATAATAAAAACACCAATAAAAACACATTTTTTACAACCCGGACAAAATTGAGTGTTGACAACTGTCCCTCTTTACTTAGATATTACTAAATAATATGAAAATTTAATCTTTTCGTATTATTTAAGTAAAGCTAAGTAAAGATAAAGACACTAATTTTGTCCGGGTTTCAATCATGAAAGAAGAAAAAAAACCAAATGGTTCAAGTCACGATGCCAAATGACCAATGTCAAGTAAAGTATCAGTAACAAAAAACAGAAACTTGGATTTGACCATTGCCTCGCAGAGGGCCAAACTCGCAGAACATAAATTTAAATCCGACCATTGCCATGCAGAGGGTTAATAATAGAAAATTAAAACCTGGATTTGACCATTGCCTCGTAGAGGGCCAAACTCACAGAATGAAAATTTAAATCCGACCATTGCCATGCAGAGGGTCGATAACAGAAAATTAAAACCTGGATTTGACCATTGCCTCGCAGAGGGCCAAACTCACAAAACAGAAATTTAAATCCGACCATTGCCATGCAGAGGGCCGATAACAGAAAACTAAAACCTGGATTTGACCATTGCCTCGCAGAGGGCCAAACTCACATAACAGAAATTTAAATCCGACCATGGCCATGCAGAGGGCCGATAACAGAAAACTAAAACCTGGATTTGACCATTGCCTCGCAGAGGGCCAAACTCACAGAACAGAAATTTAAATCCGACCATTGCCATGCAGAGGGCCGATAACAGAAAACTAAAACCTGGATTTGACCATTGCCTCGCAGAGGGCCAAACTCACAGAACAGAAATTTAAATCCGACCATTGCCATGCAGAGGGTCGATAACAGAAAATTAAAACCTGGATTTGACCATTGCCTCGCAGAGGGCCAAACTCACAGAACAGAAATTTAAATCCGACCATTGCCATGCAGAGGGCCGACAATACAGAGCAACGAACTGAAATTGACCATTGCCGAGAAGATGGCGAGTAATACAACAACGAGATGGGATTAGACCATTGCTTAGCAGAGGGCCATAAAACGAAAACTGGATTCGACCAATGCCTTGCAGAAGGCCAATATCGTAGGAGAAAAAACTTGAATTCGACCATTGCGAAGCAGAGGGTCGGTATCGCAGAAGAAAACTTGGATTTGAAACTTTCTAAAACGTTGGTAAACACTTAGCAAAACATCGAATAAACTTAAAAGCAAATGCTGTATTAACCTTTTCACAACCTCTCTTGTGCCTAAAGGATTTTTCAAACAAAATACCTTGCTTATTATGAAATGTATGATGTAATGTCATGAGGGTGCATGAATGAATAAACACATGAAACCTTTGCTTTTTTTATTTATTTATTTTTTATTTTTTATTTTTTATTTTTTTTATTTTTTTGACCACTCTCTCTTAATTAGACTGCCCATGTTTGAAACTCATTGTCAATATTGTCATCAAACCTGATGTACGTTCAAAACGTAATCATAAAATGTCGGGAGACAGTGAGCCCCTAATGAGAAAGAGAAGGGTGTAACCATGAGTTCAAGTTCTCTTTATCGCTTCCTGCAATCCAATTTGGCCTGAACCCGAGAAAGTGAGGGAAAAATAGGGACGAGAAGTAGATAGCTGAATGATTGTATGTGGAGCTAACATTTGTGTTCTCCTCATCTGGGAGGTATGGTTAACATAGAAACATGTAGGGCCCACAAGACTGCCCCAATTTTGTTGTGCACAGTAAGTACGATTTGGGGCAGTGAAAAGGTTTGGGTAGGAAGGATTGTCCCAGTTGAGGGTTCCTTCTTGACATGACGATTGACGGGGAGACTTTACATTGTATTTTCACTTTTCATTTTCAATGTCCTTTCTTTTCTTCTAGTGATGATATCAGTCACCACATCATTCCTTCCCAGAGTTAAGTTCGTAAGAAAGACCAGGACGAACAAACTTCAGTCGGCGTGGACTTTAATCGGCTTGTAACGTGGCTAAAAGGCAAACGGGTTATGAAAGAAATGGATAATGAAGGCTGTTAAACTGTTTTTCATCGCACAAAAACAGAACAAACTAGATTTCCCCACTAATGAAGTATAGGGACAACCTAGGTATCAATCCAAAGACTCGGCTAAAATTAAGTTTAAAGTGTAGAATTAAATCTTGTATTTATTTACTATTTAATAACTACTAAAACAAGGTGGGGAAAAATAAAATGAATAAAATGAAACTAAAAAGGAAAAAAAAAATCTAAAAATTTGTATAAAAGAAAATAAGAAAGAAATAAAACCTAAGCTAAAGTAACGAAGAAATAACATCTAATTATATCCAAAACATCACCTATATACTAAAGCTGGAACAATCCAAAATGTATTTACAAACGTAAAAGCTAAGAGACCTAAATGCTAATTAACATGAGCTATATGAAATACTGAAATGACATAATTTGGACAGTGAAAAAAATGTATATTGAGTTGAAAAATTAACGTGAACTGAATCTAAATTTTAAAAGAAAATTAAAAGCAAGTAACACCTAAAACGAAGAACAATTGAGTAAAAACCTAACTAAGGAGCATAACAGAATCATCAAGAAAATATCAAAAGTAAAACTGAGAATCTAAAACAGAAATAAAGAAAAAACTAAATTCTAGAATGATGAAATCAAAATTCTAATCAAGAAAGAAATTAAAACCTGAAATCATAACAGTGTTGGAAAGAATCAATTTTAAATGGCAGAAAATGAAAGAGAAAACAAGGAAATTTTATTGCAATTGAAACAAAATTATCAGAACACGATACTAGAGAACACCGAGAAATAATCCACGGTTTGTCACTCCGTGGAACTCCTCTGCACAATCCAGTAGCCAGTAGAAATATATTTTATGAAAGCAATGAAAACCTATCTCTACGCAAAAGCGAAATCAAAGCGGAAATGGAAGTTTTATTGAACGTAAAATGAGAACTACAAGAAATTGATACCGTAAAAACTATACCGAGATGCTCACGGGCTGTCACCACCGTAAGTCTCGATCAGAAGTTCAAGAATCTGATTCTATTCTACGCAAAACGCAAAAACCCTAACTCTAGAACAGAGAACTGTAAACTGAAAAGATCTAAAAGTGTATGAAGAAGTATATCTCTATATACATGGTGAAAAACCCCTTTATATAGGGTCGAAAAACGAAAAGAGAAAAGAAAGGGGGAAAAGAAAGAGCTAAAAAAAACTAACTGGAAAGCTTCTTGATTGATCTTCAACAACTCTGAACCGCACTGCTTTCAACTGTCAACTGCTTCGCACGTGCTTCTAACCAACAATCCAGCTCAGCACTCCTTCCGATTTGCTTCCCCGAACCGATTTAGCTCTGGCCCGGCTTCCTTTTTGGGCCTTGGAGCTTGCTTCTCCACTTTGGTTCTCCTCCTTGCTGAACCATGAACCTAGGTTGAAGGAATTGGGGAAGAAGTCCTCTTTGCAAGCCCTCGCTTGAGTGTTGAGAAAATTGGGATAAATTCCCCAAATCTGATCCTCTGCACGAATCAATGGTAAAACAAGAGATCCCCTTCAGCTTTGGTCTTCTACGCACCGTTTCACTAATTGGCTAAGAAGGCTTCAGCTCAACTCCTTGCACACACTGCACTCCATTTTAATCAGCACTGGACTTTCTAATTTGGCCCAAACAGCACCAGCCCTTCTCTGCAAAAAAAAAAAAACAGTACCAAATTAAAGAAAGAAAATCTAACAATTAAAAAGAAAGATTTTTATTAAAGATTTTCTAAAAAAAGTATTATATTCTACTAATTAACAAAAGCTAAAAATTACATCTAAAAACCTATTTTTAACTAAATTTTTATAAAACTAAAGAATTAAGAGAAAAACATAAAACTAGCCTAATTCTAAGAAATTAAAAACTAAAGAAATCTAAGAAATGATTTTTAACAGAGAAAAATATGTAAATCTAGAGTGTTATCACACCCCCACACTTAGACAACTGCCCTCCTGGGCAGGGACAAACTAAAAAGAAAAAGGAAAAGAAAGACTCAATCTAAAAAGAAAAGACTAAAGACACACGTCAAAGAACACTAAACTCTTATCACAATCAACTCAACTTTGCCAATTCACACAACAACTAGCTATTTTCTCTAATCAAAATTGCACAATCAGAATCATCCACTCCAAATCTAAGTTTCAGTAACTCTAGCAAGCAAAGAACAATTAAATTCAACCCAAAACAAGCAGACAATTACAATTCAGAGAAGTAGCAACCCAAGTTCAACCTCACAGGATAAAGTGTTTCTCTCAAATCACTCAAGTGTTTTAGGTCAGCCTGTGTTTCACTCCACATAACATGATAGACCACAATTCTTAACTTTGGAAAAACTCTAATTGACACTGCTTGAATCAAGATAACTCTAGATCACTAGGACTTTCATGGCTTGTAATGTAATGGAGAATGGAAAGGCCAGATGGATGGGAAATAAAAGCAGAAACTGGAATGGATAAGAGAAATGTGAAAGAGAGGACAACTAGAACTCACTGCAGGTATTGCATTCTTTTCTTGGCCAGAATCTCTTTTTTTTTCAGGTCTTTTTCTCAATCAATTTTCTCTTTTTCTCTTTTCCAGACCTTTTTCTTCTCTTTTTCAGATCAGATTTTTCTCTTTTTAGAGCTCTTTTTCTTTTTTTCTTCTCAACTTCACCTCTGGCCTCACTCTTTTTCTGCTTTCTGAGTTCTAAATTCTCCCTACTTCTCACAAATCTCTCAAGGTTTTATGTGTATGATTGGGGGAAAGGTTTGTAATGGATGGAAAACAAAGAAAAGGCTAAGGCTCAAATGAGGGTACAATGGAAAGAAATGTGAATGGGAAGAAGAAAGAAGGCCTAGATCATCTCTAAAATTTCATCAAGATCAAGCACACTCAAAGAGAATTAATACAAAATCAGAACTATGGCTACTATACATGCATGCATTCACACTAGAAAGAAAAAAATTTGGCCCAAAACTCTCCAGGGTTAAAGATTTGTCAAAAATGGAATTGCTACTCTCTATCATGCAAAAACTGCTTATTTAGACTGAACTAACTGCAAAAACTACTGCTAGAGCTACATCTACTTAAATCTAGAGCTAAAGACACTATTGGCAATCTCTCTTAAAGAAATAAAGCTAAGAAGTCAAGTAAGGTAGCAAAAAGTTAAGTAAAATGTGAAATAGAATCTAGAAATACCTAAACAAAATTACCTAAAGCTATTTACAACCTAGACAAACTAAGATAAAACAGTATGTAACCAAAAAGAACTCAAATCAATAACAGGGAAAAGAAATCCAACTAGAACAGACTCCACTAAGACCTACAACAACTCCTAACTGACATTTCTATGCAAAAAGAAACAATAACAGGGAAAAGAATTAAGCAAAAGCAAGAAGCAATCAGATACCTAAAGCAATGAACCTAAACCAAAACCTAAACAATCAAAACAGAAATGTAAAGAAAGAATGAACTAAAGCAAGAAAAACCTAAAGGGAATTCTAAGCAAAGACTAAAACAGGACCTAAAGAATAGAAACAAGGGTTAGAGAATTAAAAGGAACCTGGAACCAGTCCTAAACTACCTAATATATTTACAGAACATAAACCTAACCTATTCCTATAAGCTACCTAAACAAGGACAGATTAACCAAAGCATTGAAAAGGAAAAAGCTAAACAGATTTAGAAAAAATTTTAAAAACAGTAGCAGAAAGAAAATAGAACCTAATTATGAAGAAAATCCTAATTGAAAACTTGAAACAAAGCATGAAACTAATCAAGAGCTTAAAACAGAACAAGTAACTAACATAAGGAAGAGAAAATAATAGAAAAAAGAAAAGAAAAGGTACCTAAAAGAAGTTCTAAAACAGATAAAAAAAACAGTAAAAGAACCTAAGCTAAAACAACATAAACCAGAAAATGAATGAACTGTAAAAACCTAAAGAACTATTAACAACAAAGCTAAAAACTAAACTAAAACAGATCAGTAAGAAAAATAGGTATTTATAGACTAAAACAAGAATGGGAAACTACTCTAGGTATTTAAAACTAAACCAGACCTAAACTAAGGAAAAACAGCTCAGAAAAAAATTACCCCTATTTTACTCAAAAACAGATGCTAACAAAGCTATATACATCAAAAAAAAATTTAAACCAACCTATACCTTCCCACCCCCACACTTAAGAGGCACATTGCCCTCAATGTGTGAGTGAGTAAGGTTTTCTAATCAGCACAGAGCAAACACAAACACATGTACAGATCAAACAGGCAGAACTAGAATTTAATAAGAAATATGTACAAGAACAAAGCTGGGAAAAGAAAAATAAAACTACAAGCTACAATAAGAAGAAAATTTCTTCAAATTGGCCAAAGATCAAAATTAATTTTTTTTAGTTTTATGAAAAACAACATATGTTCTACTCTACTATTTACTATGCTACTTAAAGCTATGTAAACTACTATAAAAGACCTATAACTATTATTTAAAAGAAGGGAAAAGAAAAAGCTTATTGGATTTTCTCCATTGTCAGCCAAGATGTGCATTAGCTCCTTCCCAGCTCTCTGCTTTAGCAATAACAGCTTTCCATTCAAGGCTTTCAGCTGGTTCTGCACTTTCCAAGCACCTTGCTGCATCAACCAGCCCTCCTCATGCCTTTGCTGTTCAATCTGAGTGGTCCAGGTTCTTTGAACATCATTGAGATTCTTTCCTACCTCCACCAGGGTAACCTTTGTGCCTTCAGTGTATGCAACCTCCTTAATATCAGTACCTGCACTAAGTATATCATCAGCAACATCCAGATCAAAGTTAATATGAACAATTGAATCATCCCATTGTGCAGAACTGTCACAGGAAAAATCAGAATCATTTAACAGATCATCCAGAATATAAGCATCAGAATCAAAACACCCATCAGTAGATGCATTTGTATAACTCACAGCAAATATTATTTCTACCAATTCAGAATTATAAGGAGCAGCAGGCACAACAAGTAACTCAAGCAAGGGATTAAAAATAGTGTGCATTTCAGCTATAGCAGTAGCAATATCAAATTCAGAGTTAACCTGGATTAATTCATCAAAGACAACCTCACCAGTACGAGAGGATTCAGTGGCCACAATATCACATTCAGCACAGCTACCATCAATTGAAATAGTGTCAAAATCAGTGTATAACTCTGTAACAGCAATAGACACATCAATATGCTTAATTTCAAATGCTGCTTTAATAACCTTAGAGTCAATAAGTTCAGCAGTGTTAACAACAGGCTCTATAAGATCTAAGCACATATAATCAAATGCATCAAATGGCATAGGAAATTCAGATGTGGCAGTGGAAGTTTCAAGGTTAGAATAAACCTGTATTGACTCATAAAAATTGTCTTCAGCAACAACAACAGAATCAATTGAGTCAGCACATTGCACAAAATTATCATCAAAACTTTGATCAGGATCAGTGCACACATCATAAACAGCATCAGGTATATCAATGCGTTCTGCGTGAAAGACTGAATCTAAAATGTGAGTGTGTCTAGGCATCAAAACAGCAGTATCAATGGCAGGTTTTATGGGTTCAACTTTAACTAGATCAAAAGCATTAAAATGAATTTGAACCTCATCAATATTAATTTGAATATTCAGTTCAGAGAAAACCTGTTTTCTTGATTCACCAACTACCTTTTCAGGTTCATTTCCATCCAGCTCGAACATAATGTACTCTTCCATTACACCTGAAAAACAGTTGGAAGCAGAACATATGGCAGAACTAATTTCTTCACAAATTTCACAACCACCCCCAAGGCATGTACATCTAGTGGGTTTTTCATTGCCTAATTCCAAAGAAGTTAAGAACTCAGCAAACTCAAGTTCAAGTTCTAATCCTAAATCAGTCCAAGCATTTTCAAAATCAGCCACATCAACTTTCACATCATCAAAAACTGCATATCTATCATCATGAGCATCTGATTCATCATCAAGGAGTGCATTTAAATCTGTGCAATCATAAAAAACACTAGATGCAGGTATATGAACTTTATCAATGGAATAGGCTGAATTTATGATATTAGAATGATCAAAGCAAGGAGTAAAATCAAAAAGTTCTACAGGCACATCATGCATATGATCAAACACATTGAAATCAATTTCAAGCTCACACACATAAGCATCAAAATCCATTTCACAGTACTGAAGCACCAAAACATGGTCAGCAGCTTCCTTCATTTTTTTCAAATACTCTTTAGACTTTCTGAAATCAATTTGTACCTCAAGTTCAGCAGGTTCAATTTTCAAATCAGAGTTCAAATCAACAATACAATCAATTTCAGAATGAGGTTCAGTACTCTCATCACCAACATAAAGTTCACATACAGATTCAGAATCAACAGATGCATTCATACAATCACCACTCATCAGAGAATTGGAGTTATCATTATCAAAATTTAAAGTAGAATGTGAATCAATGAAAGAAGGATTAGAGTATACAGTTACAGAGGTGGTTGGACACTTAATCTCTTGAAACTCTGCGGCAGCAGCTACCATCAATGGTGCTTCATTGGTTGATGACTCCTTCTCTTCTTCAACTCTCTCAGTCCACTTGTTGACAGCAGCTACTAACTCTGCCACTTGATTGGTTAGTCCTTGAAGTTCATAGGCTGGAATCCCCTGCTGCCACTGATCACAGAATTGTGGCTGCCATGGTTGTTCTGAATGAATTTCCTCCTGCTTTGGTGCAACACACTGGTCCCAATATGAATGTGGCATCTCTTGTTGCACATGCCAGGGTGACTGCTCTCCATAAGGTGGAAAATAGGATGGTGGTTGTTGCTGGAAAGCTTGATTAATTGGCTGCATAAAAACCTCAGGAATAGGCTCATAAAACATGTCAAATCTTGGTGGTTGAGCATTATAAGGAAATGAGAAATTACCATATGCAGAGGAGTGATCCATGCTTACCAATTGCTCACCAGAATAAAACCAATCAGACCAATAAAGCCTCTATCACAGAATTCAGCAAAAGAATTGAAAGAAAAGAAAATCTATACAAGCTATATTCACAATTTCTACTCTGCAGAACAGATCTTAATATACAAAAAATGAAAACAGAACAAACAGATCCTAAACTAAAAAGGAACAGATATGAACACAAAACAGAAATAAAATCAAGAAAACAAACCCAAAACAAGACTAACCTAACACTCTAAGACTTAATTCGCCGAGTCCCCGGCAACGGCGCCATTTGTTAAACTGTTTTTCATCGCACAAAAACAGAACAAACTAGATTTCCCCACTAATGAAGTATAGGGACAACCTAGGTATCAATCCAAAGACTCGGCTAAAATTAAGTTTAAAGTGTAGAATTAAATCTTGTATTTATTTACTATTTAATAACTACTAAAACAAGGTGGGGAAAAATAAAATGAATAAAATGAAACTAAAAAGGAAAAAAAAAATCTAAAAATTTGTATAAAAGAAAATAAGAAAGAAATAAAACCTAAGCTAAAGTAACGAAGAAATAACATCTAATTATATCCAAAACATCACCTATATACTAAAGCTGGAACAATCCAAAATGTATTTACAAACGTAAAAGCTAAGAGACCTAAATGCTAATTAACATGAGCTATATGAAATACTGAAATGACATAATTTGGACAGTGAAAAAAATGTATATTGAGTTGAAAAATTAACGTGAACTGAATCTAAATTTTAAAAGAAAATTAAAAGCAAGTAACACCTAAAACGAAGAACAATTGAGTAAAAACCTAACTAAGGAGCATAACAGAATCATCAAGAAAATATCAAAAGTAAAACTGAGAATCTAAAACAGAAATAAAGAAAAAACTAAATTCTAGAATGATGAAATCAAAATTCTAATCAAGAAAGAAATTAAAACCTGAAATCATAACAGTGTTGGAAAGAATCAATTTTAAATGGCAGAAAATGAAAGAGAAAACAAGGAAATTTTATTGCAATTGAAACAAAATTATCAGAACACGATACTAGAGAACACCGAGAAATAATCCACGGTTTGTCACTCCGTGGAACTCCTCTGCACAATCCAGTAGCCAGTAGAAATATATTTTATGAAAGCAATGAAAACCTATCTCTACGCAAAAGCGAAATCAAAGCGGAAATGGAAGTTTTATTGAACGTAAAATGAGAACTACAAGAAATTGATACCGTAAAAACTATACCGAGATGCTCACGGGCTGTCACCACCGTAAGTCTCGATCAGAAGTTCAAGAATCTGATTCTATTCTACGCAAAACGCAAAAACCCTAACTCTAGAACAGAGAACTGTAAACTGAAAAGATCTAAAAGTGTATGAAGAAGTATATCTCTATATACATGGTGAAAAACCCCTTTATATAGGGTCGAAAAACGAAAAGAGAAAAGAAAGGGGGAAAAGAAAGAGCTAAAAAAACTAACTGGAAAGCTTCTTGATTGATCTTCAACAACTCTGAACCGCACTGCTTTCAACTGTCAACTGCTTCGCACGTGCTTCTAACCAACAATCCAGCTCAGCACTCCTTCCGATTTGCTTCCCCGAACCGATTTAGCTCTGGCCCGGCTTCCTTTTTGGGCCTTGGAGCTTGCTTCTCCACTTTGGTTCTCCTCCTTGCTGAACCATGAACCTAGGTTGAAGGAATTGGGGAAGAAGTCCTCTTTGCAAGCCCTCGCTTGAGTGTTGAGAAAATTGGGATAAATTCCCCAAATCTGATCCTCTGCACGAATCAATGGTAAAACAAGAGATCCCCTTCAGCTTTGGTCTTCTACGCACCGTTTCACTAATTGGCTAAGAAGGCTTCAGCTCAACTCCTTGCACACACTGCACTCCATTTTAATCAGCACTGGACTTTCTAATTTGGCCCAAACAGCACCAGCCCTTCTCTGCAAAAAAAAAAAAACAGTACCAAATTAAAGAAAGAAAATCTAACAATTAAAAAGAAAGATTTTTATTAAAGATTTTCTAAAAAAAGTATTATATTCTACTAATTAACAAAAGCTAAAAATTACATCTAAAAACCTATTTTTAACTAAATTTTTATAAAACTAAAGAATTAAGAGAAAAACATAAAACTAGCCTAATTCTAAGAAATTAAAAACTAAAGAAATCTAAGAAATGATTTTTAACAGAGAAAAATATGTAAATCTAGAGTGTTATCAAAGGCCCAAATAAGTGTTTGACGGTTAAAGTTTTTAAACAAGAATCATTTGCAAGGTGCCCAGTCAACTGTCTTTAGAGATTTGAACTTCAGGCATCCTTTATTGTTGTTTTTTTTTCTTTCCTTTTGGATCATTCTTTTTGTTGCCCCTGCTATGGTCCTTTATGATACTTTCCTTTTCATTTTTGTTTTGTTTTTCTTTTTTCCTTTTAGAGATTTCCTTCTCAACTTTGGATGCTTATGATGTATGTTTTTGAGTTGACGTCGATATGCTAATGATTCTTGTCTAGGGTAATGAAACATGATTACGACTTACGACTCAAAGTGGGTGCAATTGATTAAACCTCTTTTATCATTTGGATAAAGAAAACGGCCACACGTCATCCTGAAGCTTGCTTGACTTGCTTTCCACAACCTTAACCATGAGATGAAATTCTGTAGCAGTTGACACACATCGACTTCATTTTTTCAATTTTTTTTTTTTTTTTTATTTTTGCTCCCCGATCGCGGATCATTGGGCATGGGTACAATGATGACAACTGCCCCAGTGTTATATCCACGACAATCCTTTGTTTTGAAGGGAAATGAAAAGGTTAGGGGTTCACGCGATAAGAAAGCGGATGCTTTAACGAGAAATGAACACAGGTTACCCCCGAAACTCTGAATCAGGAGAAGACTCTGCATCTTTGCCATTTCCAGTTATTATTATTTTTTTTTTTTGAACGTACTATGCCCTAGACAACCTAATTGACAATGAATTCAACATGTGCATTTTTATTCTCTCCTTTTTTAGTCTTTCACGACATCCCTCAGGACCGAGCTGGTGCCAACCGAATATACCCGTGATGCTTTTACTCATGTGTGCTTAATTATCATTACCTTTATTTTCCTTTATTTACCTAAAAGCTCAGCGCGACATGCAATATTTCAAGAAGCGTGCAAACAAAAATTATGAATGAAACCATGCAGTATTTATTGAATGAAATAACACAAAGTACAACAAAACTGTAAAGATCATGTCAATATCCCTTAATATTGATCCCCTATCACGGAATCATCATGAGTAAAACTTTTCGACTGCACCCGAATTAACCGGTAATGGTAACTCCTCTCCATCCTTCCTTGTGAGAATTAGTGCCCCACCAGAAAATGCCTTCTTCACTACGAATGGCCCTTCATAATTCGGGGTCCATTTGCCTCTATGATCCTTTTGTACAGGCAAGATCATCTTCAACACCAGCTCGCCTTCGTGGAATTCTTTGGGATGCACCCTTTTGTCAAATGCATTTTTCATTCTTCTTAGTTTTTCGCTTGACTGGAAGGTATTCCGGTTTAAGTGGGAGCTTGTGTTGCACAATATCGGTATCCAAACTTGGCATGTCATTGTAAGACCAAGCGAACACATCCCTAAACTCCTTCAATAGGGCTTGCAACCCTTTCCTCACTTCCTTTTTCATGCCAGTACCGATTTTTACTTCCTTTCTCTTCTTCCTCTCCCAAGTTGAGTACTTACACCTCTTCCAGATGGGGTTTTATCTCTTTAGACTCTTGTTCCACTAATCTCAAGAGCTCTGGAGAGGGTTCCGGATTATCTTCATAATCATCTTCCGTATTATCGATAGGGTGTTCAAAATTAGGAATATCGACATTGTTATTTTCAAAACTTTCATTGTCACATCTGCATTATTTAAATTTATGAAAAAAAAAGAATAAATAAAAAAGGAAAAAGATGACTAATGCGAAATGATGATAAAAACAAACACGATTCGATTATCACGCTGAGCACAAAAACTAAACGTCAACCCGTAAGTCATGAATCCTAAAGCCCTGGGTGAAGCTATAGGATTAATTAAAACTATTACATCTTATTCAAATTAAGCATCACGGGTATATTCAGAGTTTCAATTGTTGAGTGGTGCATCTGGGGAGCCGGCCCGCACGAAACTTGAGCATTCAAAGCTATCTTCATCCTCCACGGCTGTTATATGGCTCGTGTTGATCCAACCAGCACTACGAAATTTCTCCCTGATGTCACGAATACGAATCTTTTCCACCCTGGGTTCACGCCTTTCTACACGAGCTAGACCGCACTCTATCCTTTCTTCCATCAGCCTTCCCGTTTGTAAGGAAAGGGAGACGGCGCCCGGATGATGACAGACAACTTTTCTTCAGCCTCTCGCACAGGGGTGGTTCTAGTGAAATGGATCACCAACGGCTCAGGCAGAGTTACGTCGGATTCTCCACCAATCTGTGTAAACACTTCCCCCTCCTTATCCTTGTAGCATACTTGCATCAAACCCCGATCCAGCAGGTCTTGCAGAACATACTCAAATTCACCACATTCCTCAATAGAGTGCCCATCATCCGGATGAAGCGCGCATGTTACATCCTCGTCATAATCACCTTTTAAAAGGCCCACCTTTATCAGCGCCTTGAAGATAAACTTTCTGGAACTTCGGATTCCACCCGCGTCCCTTATCAACTCATGTTTTTCATCCTCGATGGCATTCGTCGAGGCACTCCCATGCCCAGAAAGTGGGTTAGTCTCAATGCTGGGTTTATCTTCTTGAAACTTTAACCACCCAGAGTCGATTAGAGTCTGTACTTTGTGTTTAAAAGCCAGACA
Organism: Vigna umbellata; assembly: GCF_029865625.1. Lineage (NCBI taxonomy): Eukaryota > Viridiplantae > Streptophyta > Magnoliopsida > Fabales > Fabaceae > Vigna > Vigna umbellata. The sequence goes on from NC_142175.1 coordinate 8,211,545, forward strand.
CCTCTCAGTTGAGTGACCCACACCTCCCCCATGGTAACTACATTTGGCCTCTGCATAATAACCCCTGGGATACGGAGGTTGCATGGGCTTCATTGGACAAATAGCAACCAAACCCCTTTGGACGAGTTGGGGTAACAATTTTGTGTAAGTTGTAGGGATAGGGGTGAAATTAACAAATTGGTTCCTTCTTGGGTAAGTATTTTGGCCCGCATTCTGATTTGGACCTGCAATTGCCCCAACCCTCCAAGTATCAGTTGGGGGCAATGGCGGTTGATAATACCCTTGTTGTTGTTGAGGCCTGGCTTGATGAGCGAACGCCGCATTAGCTGCAAGAGGGGGTTGCCCCAAGTATGGTCAGAAGCTATGAGCGGGAGCTTGACCTCTCCATACAGGCATTGCCGATGCCGCATGCACATCCCCTTCCTTCTTCTTTCCCGCATTGAAATTGGTTTTTTTTGTAATTTGCAGTTGCGGGCGAACTGTATGCAATTTTCCCACTTTTAACCCCAATTTCTATCCTTTCGCCTATTACAATGATATCAGCGAAATTGGCAGACACGTTCCCGACCATGTGCTCGTAAAATGGCGGCTGGAGAGTGTTCACAAACATTGCCACCATTTCTCTATCATACAAAGGTGGTTCGACTTGTGCAGCTAACTCTCTCCACCGTTGGGCATATTCTTTGAAAGTTTCGTTGTCCTTCTTTGACATATTTTGCAGCTGTAAACGATCTGGTGCAACATGGGTATTGTATATGTATTGTTTCACAAAAGCATCAGCCAAGTCCGCCCAACAACGAATTCGAGTCGGCTCCAAATGAGTATACCAGTTTAATGCCACTCCAGCCAAACTATCTTGAAAAACATGGATGAGCAGCTGCTCGTCATAAGCATATGCAGCCATCTTTCTGCAAAACATGGTTAGATGGCTCTTTGGGCATGTATTTCCCTTATACTTCTCAAAATCTGGCGCTTTGAACTTATGTGGTATTCTGACGCCAGGAACCAAGCTCAATCTAGCAACATCTCCGAATCCATAACTTTCATACCCCTCAACAGCCCTCAATCTTGCCTCTAGGCTCTCAAGTTTATCCTTTGCTCCATCGACATTACTAATTACCCCCTGAAATGAGGTATGTGGTGCAGCCCCTGTAGAAAAGCCCTCTCCGGTAATCACAGGTGGCACCGGAGTTACTCGTATTCCATCCGACATGTTTGCATGCATTCCTTCATTTACCATAGGTGCGGACATTACAACAGGTCCCTGAGTACTGATTGGCGGTACGTTGGCAGTGGTAGGGAAAGAGAATGAAGTCTGCTCCCCTTCTGTGTATTCTCCCACAGGTGGGGTGTAACCTGGAGGTAATCCATACATTGGGAACGAAACAGATTGGCTCCCAGCATTGAACAACGGAGGGTAATATTGAGCATTTCCCTCAACTTGCGAAGACGTCGCCCCTCCCGTAGTCTTCAGGGCTTCGAGAGCCGCCAAAATCTGGGCCATTTGATCCTTCAACTGGCTGACATCAGCCTTAATAGATTCGTGTGACTGCTCCCAATTCTCCATGACCTTCGAGTTAGCTCTGGTCCTGTACGGATGTCGTGGAAAATTTGCCGTTGTTTTCTCACTTGTACTGCTGATTATTTTTTATTAAATTAAATTAAATAAGGATGAAAAATGCAAAACAAAAGAAAACATGATGCATGCTAGTGATAAGTGGAAATCACAGGATAACGATGACAATACTGATGGAAAATTAACACAAGCCGATACCAAACAAACATCCCCTATCTTTCATTTCAAGAAAATTTGATCCATTACATCGTCTAAGTAACAAAACACATAATTCCGATGTACATCAATCCCGCGCCCGGGCAATGAAAGATTTCATCTCTCCCACCAACCATTTACAATGATTAATAAACAATTCTATTTCCGCTGGTGAGTTACAAAAATGAGTGCTTGCTTCAGCATTCGACACCATCCTGGGGATGTCTTCAATTGCCCCGTTTGCCAAAGCAGCCAACTGAGAGAATCTTTCCTTCCAGTGCTTTACAGCCATTTCTTGCTCGGCGATGTGCTCTTCCATTCGCTTTATCAAGGCCTGATGCCTTTCTTCAAATTCTATCGACCTCCATCGCTCCTCCTGTTCCTCGATATATTCCTCCATTTGTTTTATCAGAGTTCGATGCTCTTCCTCTGCTTCTGTTAGCTTCCAACGCTCCCTATTCATATCCGCCTCAAACGACATGGCCATCTCTTTCATCTCATGCCCCGCTTTTTTTATCTGAATCTGCGCTTCTCTTAATCTCTTTAGGGCTTCTCATTTATCTCTTTTGGCTTCTTCGTAGAGGTGCTTCCACTCCTTTCCCTCTTCTAAAGCCACCTTCTTCTCATTTACCCTCATGGATAATTCCTTACTCGCGGCAGCTAGATCCTGTTTCACTCGAAATGTGTAATCCCTCTCAGCCTTCTGGCTTTTGACAAGGTTTTCATAAGCCCGCGACTTTTCTTCATTATCATTTTTCATATCCACAAGATCATTACGCGCCCTTTGTAATTCGTTTTCCAACCTAGCATTCCTAATTTTCAATTTCTCCATCTCAGCTTTTAGTTGTTGCACCTCTTCACTTTCTGGAGCTTGGGATGGTCCTTCACTAGCTGATTGATCCTTGATTGGCTTGAAAGGCAGCTTGACTACTTTCACTCTCTCCAGAATCCATGTGTGATAACTAACCCTGCTATCCACTACTCCATCCCTCAAGTCCTTCTCTGCTCGAACAACATTTTCCCAGGCGCTTTTAACCTTTCTTAACAGTTCGATGAAATGCCCGTCTTCGTAATAAATGAATAGGGTAGCAAGGTAATCTGATGAAGGTGCCCCTTTTATAGGATGCCCAAATTGTCTTTGCACCAAAAGAGGGTTGTAATTGATACAGTACCGGGCACCTATGAGAGGTACATTAGGAAAACTACCACAATGCTGTATAGCCAGTTTATTTCCGAGCCAAGGAAGGCGCCATTTTATACTTCTTTCGCTCAAGCCGGCAAGGAATCGGGCCCAATCGTTTCCTCCTTTACCTTTAAGCCCTTGGTGTGACAAAGTCTCCGATAGACTCTTGACGTCGACCATCTCCTTAAACACGCGCGTTGTCATCCATGTATACAACGCCGGTAAGCAACAAAGAATCTTCTTTCCCTTTCTCTCATTGCAAAAACTCAAAGTCCCATAAACATCCGCAAGAACTGCTGTTACAGGATTCTCTGATCTGGTTTTACTCGCCACGAAGACGTCTATCGCGATGTAATCCACAAATTCTTCTATTTTGGGAAACAAGACAATGCCATATATGGTGAGGGCTAATACATCCATGAAAGTTTCCCAATCCTCTTTATCAGCCAAGTGATGTAAATACTGCTCTAGATATCCCTGTGATAACCCATGCACTTGATTCCTCATCATCATCCTGTCTTCAAGCTCCTTGGGATGTAATTTCATGATGGTAGCAATAGTGGGTATAGAGGCATGATGCTCTAAATGTTGATAGGGAGTGGTGCCCTCCAATGGCAAACCCAAGATATGATCGAACTCCTCTATGGTTGGCGCCAACTGAAAGTCTTGAAATGTGAAACATCGAAGCGGAGAATCATAATATTGTGCCAAGGCTGTGATAGCGGGTATTTGTACTTCAACCTCCATTAAATTCAACAAATTTCCATATCTTCTCTGAAAGGTTTCTCTCTTTATAGTCTTAAGCTTTTTGCCCAAGTTTATCAGCCCGGTCAAATTTCCAACATGAGTCCTTAGACTATATTTCTTTCTTAAATCGGAAGAGTCGGTATGCCGTGTAGCATCGAATCTTGTGTTAACATCCATCTCGTATGAAGTCAAGTAGGTACCTGTGATTTCCCTTAAAATTAACATGTTACTAAATGATGTATGAATATGATGCATGATAATAAAACAACATGACGAAACAAAGCACATGCATGGTATGAAATGTAATATCATAAAAAAACATGAACAGCGTGAGGGTTACAGAAGTACATATTCCTCCCATCGTGCCCTAACAAAGGTTCACTGCTTTGAGTTCAAGGTCAAGTATATGCAATCTCACAAGGATAGTTCCCTGAACCTAAAGGTCAAAGGTCACTAGAGCTATGGCCCCCTTCAAAGCATCTCCACAACAGTCAAGTAATCAACTAGGTGTGAAAACACATATGAAGAGAACAGACTCTAGCTGGAGTTCTCACGATAGCCAAACAGGAAGTACATCCCAGAGTGACACCGCTACACAACTCCTCTAATGCTAAGCTACGCTCAGACCCGGGTATAGGGCCCCACTCATGATATGCCAAAAGTGTGTGTGTGAAGGGAGGAAATTATGCACACCCAAACCCTCACCTGCAAAACAACCAGAAAAATTCCCAGGCAGATATAAACATATTGTCTACCCTAGGGTTCAATATTCCACAGTTATTGCAGTTATTCTAAATATCAAGCATAGATAGAGAAAAGGGAAAGAAAAACACATAAGCAAAACCACACCAAATTCGCGCATCTAATTAAATGGCTCGACTCTCTAAAGGTCCCCAGTGGAGTCGCCATGTGTCCGGAATCGCGACGGGACGACGATCCAAATAAGAAACGGGTTTTAAAAAGAGATTTGGAGTCGCCACCATAGTTTATTATGGAAAACTATGGAAAAACCTCAAAACGATAAAGCACGGTCCACGAAAACCAAAGATTGGGTTCGGGAGTCGGTTACGCGTGGGGAAGGTGTTAGCACCCCACAACGCCTGCCCTAAGGCAGTACCTTTAACTAAATGCACGAATATGATGTGGATTTCAAAATGTTTAATTATCCCCTAAAATAAAATTCTAAATAAACAAAACATATTTTTTAGTTTTTTGGGCCCGACAAGGATTGACCTTGCTCATACGTATTCTCATTCAAAATGAGAAATCAGGGTTACGTAGTTTTAGTTGAAAGATTGTTTGTTGTTTGGAAAAGCAGATGTTTTTAATATTTGGAGATTTTATGTTTTTAATATTTTCGAGAAAAAAAGAAGGTAATGAGTACTAGGCCAACGCGAACGGTCGCACGAGTACTCATATCTTTAAAACGATATTTAAATATGTTTAATTATTTTTAAAAAGAGAAATAACGATATTAAGCACTAGGACGATGCGGGTGATCACACGAGCACTCATACCGTTATTTTCTTATTTAGGAAGACTTGAGAGTATTGAGTGCTAGGCTGATGCGGACGATCGCACGAGCACTCATACCCTCTTTTAATATTACGTAAATAAGAGAGAAAAGTATTGAACACTAGGACGATGCGAACGATCACACGAGTGTTCAACCTTTAAACGTATTTTTGAAATTTTATTTAAGAAAAGAAGAAAAAGGTTTTTAGCACAAGGACGACGCGAGCGGTCACACGTGCGCTTAACCTTTAAATATTTTTGTAATAATTTTTATAAAAAAGAAGAAGAGGTTTTTAGCACAAGGACGACGCGAGCGGTCACACGTGTGCTTAAACCTTTAAAAATATTCTTTATGTAAATTTATTTAAGGAAGAAGAAAAAGGTTTTTAGCACAAGGACGACGCGAGCGGTCACACATGCGCTTAAACCTTTAAAATATTTTTGTAATAATTTTTATAAGAAGAAAGAAGAAGAGGTTTTTAGCACAAGGACGACGCGAGCGGTCACACGTGCGCTTAAACCTTTAAATATTTTTTGCAAATTCTTTTATTTAAAATATTGTATTATTACATATATATTTAAGGATAAATAGATGTTTAAAATAAATAAATAGAACAAAATAAGATAAGAGAAAAAGATAAATAGAAATAAATAGAAATAAAAATAAAATAAATAAACAAAAGAAATGAAAATGGCTGAACGGACGTTAAGGACAGATTCAGAATAACGAGCGTTCGAACGTTCGTTGGGGAATATAATGGATATTTAGAAATGGAACTGAATGACGAGCGTTCGTCGAAATAAAGCGAACGTTCGTTGGGGAATATAAAGGACGAACGCTGGTAACTAAGGCTGAATGACGAACGCTCGTTGATTAGAGGATGAACGAACGTTGTGAACGTAGGCTGAATAACGAGCACTCGTTGAGGAGATGACGAACGGACGTTTAGATAGGGAAGTCTAATGACGAACGCTCACTGTTGAAATGACAAACGAACGTTTGGACAAGAAAGTCTAATGACGAACGCTCGCGGTTGGAATGACGAACGAACGTTTGGACAAGGAAGCTTAATGACGAACGTTCGCGGTTGAAATGACGAACGAACGTTCATAAATGGAAACTTAAGGACGAACGCTCGTTATTGACATGACGAACGGACGTTCAAAAATGTAAGCTAAAGGACGAACGTTCGTTATTGACACAACGAACGGACGTTCAAAAATTTAAGCTTAAGGACGAACGCTCGTGATTGAAATGACGAACGAACGTTCATAAATGGAAGCTTAAGGACGAACGCTCGTTATTGACATGACGAACGGACGTTCAAAAATGTAAGCTAAAGGACGAACGTTCGTTATTGACACGACGAACGGACGTTCAAAAATTTAAGCTTAAGGACGAACGCTCGTGATTGAAATGACGAACGGACGTTCATAAATGGAAGCTCAAGGACGAACGCTCGTTATTGACATGACGAACGGACGTTCAAAAATGTAAGCTAAAGGACGAAGGTTCGTTATTGACACGACGAACGGACGTTCAAAAATTTAAGCTTAAGGACGAACGCTCGTTATTTAAATGACGAACGTTCGTTATTGAAAACGAACGAACGTGTAGACAGGAAAGCTTAAGGACGAACGCTCATTATTGATATGACGAACGAACGTTTAGACAGGGAAACCTAATGACGAACGTTCGTTATTGGAATGACGAACGGACGTTTAGACAGGGAAGCCCAATAACGAACGCTCGTTATTGAAATGACAAGCGGACGTTTGGACAATGAAACTCAATGACGAACGCTCGTTATCGAAAATGACGAGGACGTTCGTTGGGGAGATGGCGATCAAACAGTCCGTCCAAGAAATGTCCGAACGGACGTTTGGATAAGAGGCTAAATAACGAACGCACCAAAAAGGGCCCAAGGTTCTTGGACGTACGCTTAATTCTGGGCCTGGCCCAGTTGAATGGTTTCTAACCTAGAATTTCCTAGGGGTTCAGGAGGTTCATCATCATTCTCCACTCCCCAGCTCATGCCTTCTCTAGAGACCCAAGGTCTCCTGCTTGGCACCACAAACTCACTGTCGCCTCTGCCATAGCGGCCACCGTCGCCTCAACCAGAGCACGCCTTGGCCTCGCCGGCGGCAACCCGCGTCACCAGAACCACCACCCGCCACGACGCCGCCGTCTCCACCTTTCTCTTTTTGAAAACAGCGATTCTCAGGGAGGGTCTTCCTCCGCGTTCATCTCCGATCCCCTCAACACTTCTATCCTAATCTAGTGTTCTACAACGGGACGGTGAGCCTGAAGGTGGTGGCGTGTGCCTCTTCCTAGGTTGGACAAGAATGAATGGAAGGGGAGATTGGTGTTGCGTGATTGAAGGCGACGGTGAATGACACAATTACCAATCCTTGCTTTGGCTTAGTGAAGGTAAAGTATGGGCTGGTGTTTGGGTGCTGTAAAGTATGAGTTGGAATGGAGGTTCTAATGGGTGAATAAGGCAGTGATCGTGAGGCGCTGGTAGTGGCCGTCGGCGAATATGGATGATGGTTGATGAGTGGATGAGGGAATGAGGTTTGGTTGAGTAAATGGAGAAATACAAAGTTTGCGAGACCGTGATGATGGGTGGGAGATGCAGTAGTGAATGAAGATGAACACGGGTATTGGAAATCCAATGTTGGAGGTGAAGATTGATGATGTTTGGTAATAACGAACATATACCAATATCCAGTGCATTCAACAATATTCATATACAAATTCAACAACAATCAGAGATATGCTCATGAACAAGTAACCAACTCAGTAGAACAAGGAGTGTTAGATATTACTTACCTTTCGATTGCCACTGCCAACCTTGCGTCTCCAATGGGTTTTTTCCTCCTCCTTTGGCTGGCGTCTATCTTTTTCTCCAGGTAAAAAATGGTGAATCTGGATGATGATCCCCAAACGAAGGTCCCCCGTGTGTCCTCTCTCTTTCTTTTTCTCCCCCTTATCCAACCAAATCCTCTGTCTCCAAAATCTCGGAAAATATTCTCTTGTAACCACCTTGTCCCCCCCAAGATCTTGGAAAAAAAATCCTTTTTCTAACAACCTGCTCCCCTCCTTCAGACACGCTTCCCATACGCCAATTCCCACGTTTTTCATTTTTTCTATTTTTTATTTTTTATTTCAATTTTATTTTATTTATTTTCATTATTTTTAATTTTAATTTTATTTTTCAATTTCAATTTTTTTTTAACTATTTTGATTAATTGACTTTATTAAAACAAATTGCAGATAAGAAAAATAGAAATTGAATTAAAAACAAAAATCTAAATACATAAAAAATAGAATAAAACAAAAAGGTAAAATACAATAAAAGAAAAATAATAAAAACACCAATAAAAACACATTTTTTACAACCCGGACAAAATTGAGTGTTGACAGCTGCAGGACGCCCTTGCCGCGACCTCGCCACGACCTCGCCGCCACCTCGTTGCGGCCTCGCCGCGGCCTCACTATGGTCTCGCCGCGGCCTCGCTGTGGTTTCGCTGTGACCTAGCCGCCACCTCGCCTCCACTGAAACCACCGCGATTCGTTCAACTCTTAGATCGACGAACCTCCCATCATCTCCAAGGCACTATTTTCTATGCTCGCCAAACGCCTTAGATCGATGAGCCTCCCATCATCGCCGTCATGGTACTCGTCTCCACCATCGCGCCTCCCCTCCGCTTTCGACGCCGGCCACCATCGCGCCTCTCCTCCGCTTTCGACACTGGCCACAATTGCGCCTCCCCTCTGGAGCACAAGCTGCTGCGATGGTGGAAAGAACCTCCTCGCGCCGTGGCTGCCAAGTGGGAGAAGAGAGATTCCTCTTTTTTGTTTCTGCTTCTACTGCGAGAGGAAAGAAAAGCGTTTCGTGTAAAATGAAAAAGGAGATATGAGAGTAGGTCATGTGCAAGAGGTAATAGGCCTCGGTTCTCCTTTAACCGAGTCAATACGCCAAAACACAGACATCGGTTCCACCTTTAACCGAGTTAATAGGCTGTAATATGTGCTATATGCTTCGGTTCTCACTGAACCGAGGCATATAAATTCATCAAAACTACAAAATTATCACCGCTTTCTGATATGCTTCAGTTTTTCTTAGACCGAAGTCTATTAGGCGAGTTAAAAAGCATATTTTTTACTAGTGAGTTGCTCATGCATGATTCTAAAGCTGGTTATTATGATTTTGACGTTCATCTTGATCTAAATGAAACTAGTGTTGTTGGTGCTAATTTTGTTTATGCAATACATATTGATGTTCATTTTATAGCTATTGATTTGGAGTCATTGCTGGTGTCACAAGTGTTTGCCTATAGTTGTAACTCGAAATATATCACCAAATATACTAGGTTGTTTTAGTATAACAAATTTGACAAAAAATAGTATTATCTTGATCTTCTATAAAACAGTAGTCATGTGTATAATGTGTTGAAAATAGATTTGTTTGTTATGAAAATGTTGTAAAAACAAGTTAGAAAACAATTTGGATTACTAGATGGGTGACTTTTAGATGGTTGAAACTGTGTTAGAGTTCGACTTTACAATTTTTCTCTTTCTTGCATCAAAACTACCCTCAAATATGGAGCTACAAATGATCAAGTCCTAGGAGTTCGCTTAGGTGTAACTCTAGGTCCATTCTTGGCACTAGGATTGTCACCTTTCAGTATGATTTTCAGGTCACTGCTTGAACGAATCACCTGCACTAAGATCAAGACTCTATCTCCGTCTACACACCCTATATCTATTCTACCTACTCTAATTCTCATCTCCATCCTCATCCGTTCTTGTTTAATTATTAAAATATTCATAGTTTATTATATATATATATATATATATTTCTTAGCATTTATTCTTACATATTTTTCTATTGTTACACTTTTTCTTTTCTTTTCTAATTGTTTGGTTTACATTAAATCAATTCAAATCTCCAAGCTGTTTTATCTTTATCACAACTTTTGTATACTTATGTTCAAATGTGGTATGTAAATAAAATATTTTTATATCTCAAATTTAAATATTTCTACTTTTTAAATATTTTTATTTATTATTTATTTATTTTTACATTAGAATATTTAACTCTTAATTTAACCGTTAAATAACTTAAATAATTCATTACTAGATAATATAAAAATTTATGTTCTTTATCTCTTATACTTAATTTTTGTTTCATTTGAAACTCTTTTTAGTTTGTTAAAATAATTTTTATTATCTTTTAACAATTTGACTAATTTGGTATTTGAAAACTTTTGTCAATTATCTAAAGTTTTTTTCACCTCATAATACATTTAATTATACATTAGTTTTCTTTTGTACAATTTAATTCAATGGTGTATCATGTGAGAATCGAGAGGTTTAGAAGAGTTTGGAAGAGACAGGTGTAAGCAAAGGATGAGACTGAGCGGTTTATATTAAAATAAGATTGATATATAAATGAAAAGTTTCAAAAAGTCTCGTTCCATTCTCTGCATAGAGCTTTACCTATCAAACTTCTTCTACTATCTTCTTTTCTCCTCCTTCTCTCTAAAATTCTTCAATCTCACTTCATCTATTTAATGATCAGACCGTGCCTAAGTAATTTGGGAGAAGAGAGCCTTTTGTTTCACCGTAGTGGTTAGAGCTGGTAAGTTTCGTTCCTTTAATTCTAGTGAATTTCTGGAATTTCTGACACGTGCAAGTAAGCCTTGCTGTTTGCATGTGTTCATCAGCCTTCTCTTCTATTTTCTAACTTCATTTTTGGTACTTTGGATGGTCTCTTCTCACCAATTAGTGAGCTATAGGAGTTCTTAGGATTTTCTGGAAGTGTGAGCAAATTCTGGAAGGGTAGAAGATTTTCCCATTTGGTTAAGAGGTAAGGGAAGCTAGTTAATTTAATTGTTTGGTTGGTGATGTATGAAAAAGTTGTTTGATGGTTTTGCATGTGGGTGAAATTGAATGTTTGGGTGATCGACATTGTTTGTTTGACATGTTAAATGTTATGATTGTTGAGTTGTAGATTATATAGACCTTTGAGTGAATTCTAGGTTGGGAAAAATATTCAGTTTTTGTAAATTCTAGTGTGTATTTCATTCTGCAGAATTATGTAGAAATTCGAGCGCTCGTTGATGAATGCTCGGTCAGGTCAGGTAATCGGTCTTAGTGGTATTCAATTTCGTAGTAGTATTTTGTCTTAGTGTTACTCGGTTTAGTACTGACGTTCGGTTTTAACACTATTCGTTTTCGGCCTTGACAATATTCAGTTTGGTATTAGCGTTCGTTCTTAGTCGTACTAAGTGTTAGCGTTCATTCTTAGTCGTACTAGGTATTAGCGTTCGTTATTAGTTGTACTATGTATTAGCGTTCGGTTTAGTAGTGTTAGGTTTCATAAAAGTGTTAGGCTTTGTATTCACGATCAATCTTATCAGTGTTCGGTCTGAGTAGTGCTTGGTGTTGTATTAACATTCAGTTTCAGTAGTATTCGATCTTGTCATAACGTTCGTTTTCGTACTAGTATTCGGTTTATCTATAGGGTTCGGTCTTGCACTGATGTTCGGTCTTAACTGTGTTCGACCTTTTATGGGACTTACCATTTAATAACCGTTCGGTAATGCTTTAGTGGTTGGTCTTTTATTAGTATTCGGTTTACGTTCTTAGTATCCTACCTAAGTTAAAAGTTTTTGGTTGTTCTAGCGTTTGACCTTCAACTACTTTAGGTTTTGGTTCGAGCATTGCTCGTTAAAGGACTGTTCGGTCACGTTAATGTGTTGTGTGTGTTTTTTCGTTCGGTCTCATTCACTGGTTATGTTGAAATTTCCCGTTCGGTTGTACTCAGAGGTTGTGTTGTTGTCTGTTCGGTTTCTTCTACAAAATGTTATTCGGTCTATTAAACGTTGATTTCATGGTTTGGTTCGGATTGATTATTAGAATTGTATTGATCTATCTGTATGAGAAATTGTATTGAAATTTAAATAAAGTATGAAGTTCCAACTGGTATGAAAGAGAATTCTTATGAGGAATGTCTCAGTGATCGATAAATGAAGGTGTTGGTATAGTATGAATATGGATAGCGAAATCTACGGTGTTCATCCTAACATTCTAATGATTACTAAGTCTCAAGTAGAGATGGGTAAGTAATGTCGTGAGAATAGCAGAAGGCCCTAGCCGAGGAGGAGTCCTACGGTGAGTGATAACGGGGTTAACCTCGTGTGGCAGCTGATGGTTTTCCAGTTACTGCACCCACGAGTGCACGAACAGTCAAAGCTACATATTCATACTAGTCCGGACAGTCGGTTAAAGTGGTCGGTCAATATGTGTTATATGTTTTTCTTCGTGTTTAATTATTTTATCTGTTCGGTATGTTTGGATTGTATGTTTACATGACTATTAAATTACAGTAGTTTACCCTTCTTTCTGTCTTGTCATGTTGCCCGTTCGGCATTTCTCCTTTGCAATGATCATCCGGTGGATGTGAGCAGAGGATGGTGAGTGTTCGGTGGAGCAGACACTAGATGGAGAGGACGCGACTGCTTAGTTTAGTACTGATTGGTCATGTGAAGTTTTGTAGCGATCGATCGGTTGTGTCTATAGTTTTGTTCTATAGGCAGAATTCTGTAAAGTTTTAATTTTATGATTATTTTTGGATAATTGTACTGTTAATACTTTATTAATTAGTAGATGACTATTATATTTTATCATGTTATGTGATGACTCTATAATATAGTTATACTATATTTTTGAAATGTTACATATGAAACTATTTATAAGAGACACATTTGATTATTTTTATTTTATTTTAATATTATTTTTGTTGCTTATTTTCATCATATAGAATACTACTTAGATATTTTTTATATAATTATTTTTTATTTTATAACTTATTATCATTGTAATTTTATCACATTGTATAAAAAAAACTATTTACTATGAAAATTGTTTACTGTCATCCAACATGTAATGAAGTTCAAAAGATGATATGGTAAAATTCAATTATTGTTAGTTTAATTTTTGTATTTGTATGATTTCATTCAAAATGTATTATACTTTTTATTAGTGTGTGAAAAGAGGAATTACATTAGAATTTAAAGAATGGGAGTAAAGAGACAATTAATATCAATTGTATTTCATGAACACTTATAAATTTAATAAATGTTTTGGTTCTCATCAAAAAATGTATTTGGTATTTTAATTTGAAATGTATACCATTATAATTTTTTTTATGAATACTTGATATTGAAGAAATAAGGATACATCCTTTTAATATTGAATATTTAATAATATTATATATATATTTTTTAAATTATTTATATTATAATAATTAATTAATTGATATTGAAACCGTAAGAAAGTATGTATAAATACAAACACAGATGAGACAAAAATTTCATACACATTTAGATTATGTACGATAATTGAAATGAATATTTTCTTTGAAAATAAGTATAAAATAGCAAAACTCGTCGTCATCCCATCCATTGTTATTCCTAATTTCAATCATTATAAAAAAAGAAAAGTGACAAAAACTCATCTCCATCTCATTAATTGTCATTCCTAATTTCGATCATTATAAAAATATTAAAAGTAAACTTTACTCAACCCCACAAAACCGGCTTGTAAGATGAGTTGGTTTTATCTCTAGTCGATGTGGGACTTCCAACAACAAAAAAAGTAACAAACATGACGAAATAAAAAATATATAATAATAATAATAATAATAATAATAATAATAATAATAATAATAATAATAAAACTTGAATCAAATTTATATAAAAAGTTAAACAATCAACATTTTAAAATTTGTTACATATTACTTTAACATTCTCGTTTTTACTCACATTTAGAATTTTTTTTGACGCTCAACCCATTTGAAAGTTATAGTATATTAAAAAAAATTATATTTGTTCATTAAAATTTAAAAGTAAAACTATATTAAAATTAAAAAATAAAATAAATTTAAATTTCACGTTAAAACGTAGAGACTAAAAACATATATTACCATTTAATCAAACAGTTTTCATTTAGAAAAAATTGTATATAATCAAACATTGAAAGCACTATATCGATGTTCATCTACCATTGCTCCTTTCTCAGCTCATCCTCCCTCACGAACACGACAAAATTCAGAAATGTGAATTGGGACCAGCTGAAAAATCTGGAATTTGGCCAACATTTATAGTAATTAAGAACAACCAATATTATAATTATAATGACAATGACCTTCGTTTGTTTTCAAGTCAAAGAACCACGCACCTTATGCTCAAGCTGTCTTCTTAGGTTAGACTTTACAACCTACTAAGCAAACTTATTTACTCTTTATTCACTTTCATAAAATGTAATATGTAACATCTGAGGGACAAAATCAATGACTAAATAAATTAATAATGAAAAAAAATAACAATTGAACTTTTCATTAATTTATATATATATTTTTTTTGAGTTTTTTTATACTATTCTTTTGTTGAGTCGTCAAAATACATTAATAAGTACTAATTTTGATATTTTAAAAATATATTAAAAACATTTTTAATATACCAATATCAGTATATTTTGAAAGTTGAAACATAAAAGCAATACTAAAAAATTAATAAAAATTTTAAATTCTATTTGATAAATCTAACAAAATATCAGGATTTATATCCACATAAAGCATAAACAAAATATCTATATGAAAAGTTGTATATTTTTTTCTCTAATCTCTTAACTAAGAGATTAAAGAATAATGAAACTTTGGAAAATCTATTAAGTATACTTTTTCTCTTTAATCTATCAAGTAAGAGATTAAAGAATAATGGATAATCGCTCATTTAATAGAATTCCAATACAACTAAGGAATCATACATTATAGAGAGAATTAGTTAGATTTATTCATTTTATCAAATCTAATAAATGAGAGAGTAATCTATTATAAAAAAATACATATACTCCTTAATATACATTATAGTAATGTAACTTTAAGATTCTATTTTAATTTTCTATATATACCATTATGAAAAAACCATTGAATTCAAGCAAAATACATCCTTATCACAAGTTTCCTTACATAAAAGTGAAGCCAAATTGTTATAGTTTTTTTCTTTTGTCATATTTTATTTATCTAAGCTCGATTCCAACCCCAAAAGTTAAAATTTAATATCTCGAATATTCAGTCCAAAATGGCAAAAGGTTGAAGTATGAGTTTCAAGAATTGAAAAGTTAAGATGGATACAAATTGGGGTCGAGAAAATACGTGGTTTTTGGAGTTAAAATAGACAAAAAGGAAATTAATTAAATTTCTACCAATCATCATTAACACGTTTCTTTTCATTTGGATCCTGGAATAGTAGAATATACTGTCCTTGATTCGTGGAATACTAGCGACTTTCTGTTATTTTATATCTTGGTTTTTTGTCTTTAACTTTTAAATTGAATGACTGATTGAGTATTGTAAAAACTTTAGATATAATTCATGTTTCGGATGCAATTTAAATTGAAATTTTACTCAATAAAAGTTTACACTAAAATAACACAATTATGAGCTAAAATTGTTCCTCGTTAGTAAACTCAGACGTTGATTAATATCTACTTTAAGAATTAATAATCAATTTATGAAATTGTCCGTTTTAACAGCGAGTAATTTTTATTTTGATTTTGTGTTAAAAGGGTTTTATTGAATTAAAAAAATATTTACAAACTGTTAGTAAACTTTTCTTAACGTAACACTGTTAACTTATTAATTGATAAATTTGACATATATATGAAGAAAAACTTATTAACTCATTTATTTTTAAACAAATTGTCCTATTTGTTGATACAAAAGTAATTAACCTCATTTAAGACATGATTCTTATGGATTAATTTTTTCCTTCTTTTACCTCAGAATTAAGGGTTTAAAATGAATAATTTGGTTACTATAAATTGGTTCTCTATATTGAGTTAAAAATAAGTTAGATGTAATAATCCAACAATGTAATATAATGAGTTAATAATCCAACTCAACTTCCTATGAGTTATTGGTTAGATGTTGATTGACTCATTTAAGTATATTTTACTTTCTCAATTTATTCTATGTATGTATCGTAGCGTAATTAAATATATTGATTTGAACCATTTACTTGTAGTAGTAAAATTAATGTGTTGACATCTTTTACTAATATTAACCATAATTAGTAAGTAATATTATAAACTTAGTAGATGAAAACCACAACATTAACTTATATAATTGAACAAATAAATAAATTGAAGATTCAAATTATTTAAATACTATTTAACAACATTATTCTAATATTAAGGAAAACGAAAAATTAAACTTATATACTAAAAGTAATAAACAATTAAAAAAAGAATATAAATTATCTACGGGTCAATTCATTTTGAAGTCATTGAAATGATGGATTAATCAAATTGATTAAACTTTACCTATATTTAAAAGGAAATACTTCTTACTCATGATTTTGAATATTTTTAATTAAACTACTCCATAAAAGAGAAATCCAAGTTTATTTGTCGTTTGATTAAACTTGGGATACTTTCCTAAGAAAATTGGCAGTGCTGACAAAACGATAGAAAAACCTGCAAATAAAATTCCAACAGCATCGATCTAACATAGTACTTTTAGATTAATCCTAAAATATTCAAAGGTTTTCCCGAAGAAAATAACGAGGGTAAATTAGTCATTCTAGAAATACACCCTATAATTGCTTTGGCTCCATCGTACACCTACGTCTTTAACTCCACATCGATATCTCCACATAATAACGTCATAGCCTAATGCCTTACAATAATTGTTGTATGTAAACTTTCATCTGACAAAATTTGACACTTCACACGTGCAGCATTAAATGCAATTCCACGACAAAATCCTCACCACCCAGTTCAACATTTCATAAAATAATCAATCTCCACCGTCGCATTTTGATTTCTATTTTTCATATATTAAATATAAAAAGATGCATAAATAAAATTAAAATATATTTTAATCAAGTAAAATTTTTTTTACTAAGAATTCAATTGTGAATTTAGGATGACAAAAATAGACAGCCGGTATACTAAATCATATTTTAAATATGTAATAATATTGTATTTTAAATCGTCAAAATTTATAAATTAAGTTCTAATTATCAGTTATATTACACTGATTTAATATATAAATTTAATAATTATTTTAATTTATTTAATTAATAATATTAATTAATTAATTAAAAGCATAAAATTATTTATATAATTAAAAATTTTAAAAATAATTAACGAATCAATTTCGACTCCCATTGCCACCCTTACGTAAATTATGGTAGATAAAATTTTAATTAAGGAAGAAATCAATATTCTGTCCTTAAACTATAAGATGATAATAATTAGACATTCATGTCCCTGTGTAAGGCTATAAATATGTGACCATCCATGAGCCACATTCCCATGCACAAAAGAAAAGCAAGCGAGTCTCGAATTAACCAGAAAATGAAGCACATAGCAAGCTCCATTGAAATCTCAGAGATGGAAGCTGAGAGGAACGAAAAGGAGGAAATGCAGAACAAGGAAACAGTGGAAAGACTCTACAAGGTCCTGTTAGGACAAGGGAAAATGGACACAGTGGCAAACATGCTAGCAAGTGACCTTGAGTGGTGGTTCCATGGCCCCCCACAGTGCCAACACATGATGAGGATCCTCACGGGGGAAACCGCCCTCAACAATGGCTTCCGCTTCGAGCCCAGAAGCCTCACCGCCATCGGCGACTGCGTCATCGCCGAAGGCTGGGAAGGAAAGGCCTACTGGGTTCACGTTTGGACCCTCAAGAACGGCCTCATCACACAGTTCAGAGAGTACTTCAACACATGGCTTGTCGTCAGAGACTTGAGGTCTCAAACATGGCAGAATAAGCTTCAAAACATCACATTGTGGCAAAGCCAACCCCGTGATCTCTATCGCCGATCCTTGCCGGGACTTGTCCTAGCCATTTAGCTATAACAGAAAAAAATGCTACCAACATATACTCCTATAGCAGAGAAAATTTACTGTATAAACTTAATCTTCACGTGTGCATAATTCAGATCAATCTCTACGTGACTTTGTTGATATTGATCAGAACTATGGAGATGTGATAGTGACAGACTATACAATGAATTTTCCCTAAGGTGAAATTTATGTGAGGTTTGTTAGTTTTATTTAATTAGTTTAGTGAAACCTTCATGAATTTGATCAATAATGGAAAGTGTGTTGAAAAGGGTATGTTGCTGGTACTGTGGTATAGCTCTAAGTGTTGGTCAAAAGTTCAGGAATGTGAAGTTGTGAGCTAGCTTGGGGTTATAATCTTTGTAGGGTTGTGAACTTGTGGTCAACTCGACCACATTGAGTTTTCGTACATATTTGTACTGATTAATTGTTCAATAAAATGACAGTGAAGTTGAAACTGTAAGTATATGAGCTAGACATATGGCTATGTATATAGCTTCCTATTAGTGGAATTACTTTGGAGCTTGAAAGACCCCTAGATCAGAAATCTACAATAAGATAAGCAGTGCATTGATGTAGTATGTTACTTCAATTGGAATTGCTTTGAAACTTGGAAGACAAACTCAAAGTGGAAATGAACAAAAAGTGAAACGGAAGTTTTAATTGTAATGCAGTTAGCATACTGAAATTGGAAAGGTTTTTTTGCGGGATCAAAGTTCAAGTGGGAAAGCATTTTATGAGGAATTTGGTAATTATATGATCATGAAAATGGTAGTTCTAGAAAGTATAGAGAACTCTGAAAATAATGCTAAATACTTTTGTACCTAAACCACTAGTGAACTCCAAGTTGCATGTACTTCTTATCGTAATACGCGGTATGCTTCAACTTTCCCAGTTTGGATAATGATTGATTCATTTGTTAACCAAGCTGTAATAATCAACCAGTTTGGACTTTGCATTTAGTATAGGAAATGTTAACAAGAGAACAGAGCTTTTGACAAGAAAAGCCATACTTTACTTTGAAAGTGGAACTATTGGAATCATTCAACAAGTCGCCTAATAAGGACCATCCCTAACAAGTTCATCAGTGTTCACCCCTCACTTAAGTTATCAGTTGTTGCTGTTCAAGTAATTTGCATTCACGTACATGAGACATTATGTACATTTGCACAACTTGTTTTGAACAACAACGTTTGAAAATTATCAAACACAAGGTAACACCCTACCAATTGATTCGAAAAAGATGTTCAAATATTGCAAATGTACAAGTCTATTTTGAAATTAATGTGACTGCTAAAAGCCTTTTATATAATTGAGGTTTTTCTTCTTTATGTTCTTTTGATGTCATTATCATCAACTTGAATTGTTAGAGGAATAGGCGCTTCCATAACATTTTTCTTTCTTTCTCTTGAAAACTCAATTTCTGAGAGACTTGAATAATCTTCTGACTTTTCAGTCTGCTTTTGGCAGAAAAAGTTGTCATCAACTATGTCATAGAATTCTGCAGTTCTTACTTCCTGTGCAAGGGAACACCAGCAACACAATAGCCACTGCATGCAATCTGTCACTGCTGGATTCCCACAACAAATTTTATTTGGTGGCAAGTTAAATCTTTCCCTCATCTGAATCCTCCAATAGCCACCATAGAGTAAACCAAACACACAAAGAAATATACCAATCAACCGCAGAACTATTCTCACAGGCTCATCATCAATATTGATGGTAGCCATGTTGAATATCCAAAAGGGAGCTACACAGAAGAGTAGAAAAGTTGCAACGTGAACAAACATGTTACCAAAATGAAGTCTCTGCATATTCCTTCCAAAGGCACAAAAACTACAAAAGAGAGTGAGACATGCCACAGAAAGATTGTCCCAAAGATCAAATAGTCCCCCTCTCCATTGAGGTGTGTACTCAGCAATACTATGCTCATTTCTTGATGTAAATGTATTACTAATAGGAATATTGTTCTGCGCATCTTCATCAGTTTCATACTCTTTTCCTAGAGGGCTGACAATGCAGTAAACTCCTGCAAGTGATGGAGCAGCAATTGCTATGGAGATGCATATACCAACCCCAACAACAGGCCTTTGGGATCTATTGAAACCCCAGTTAAGGCCCGAAAGGGCATATTGAGCAAAGCAATTAACATGAAGTAACAGAACTATCACCATCATATGCCTCCATTCATGAGGCTTGCAAGTGCCATTCTTGCAGTATGTTTTTCTTAGGATTATGATGTCATTTGGCTTCCACCTACAAAGAAGTACAAGATGGTGGAGCCTCTTTGGATGTTGGTAGAGACACATGAGAGTAAATAGTGCATTGAGAAATTGGTTGTTGACCTCAAACCATGAGTTTCTTTGTGACTGCTTAATAAGGATTTTGTTCAGCATTCCTGTCATGACGAGAAACAGAATTGCTCCTGAAACAGCAACACAAACTGTCCATAAAAGAAGGGCCATGTTCAAAGGATTCTTAATCCATTTTTTGCAGCTTCTCCCGAGAGATGGCCAACAAATCTTCTTGGAAAAACAATAATTGAAAGGTTTTCTCAGCTTTTCATTGATGGATGAAGGCAAAAAATGAGAGCATTCATATCTTCCCTCAGTCTTCTGCATAGATGGAGAAGCTAAATTAGCACAGGGTGTGGGTCTATGCAGTTTAAAGATATTGGTAATAGACATTAACATTCTATGTTCATTATATGACGGTTTTCATCCTTCATATGTCTCCTTTGGGATGATGAAACTTGAAGAGCACTGTTTACATTTACCTCGAAATCATTGGTAATTCCAACTGATGCTGCATCTTGCAGACCCTCTTGCAAGCTTCCTCGAATAGTAGCTTGACTCATTGAAGCCTAGATTATGAAATATTTTTATTTGAAGTTCCAACTACGATTTGATTATCTGCGCACATAAGAAGTTCATGTGGATGAACATTTATAAATACTACTTTCTAATGATTAATGAGAATGGAATCTTAAATCTTGACAAATAATAGAAAGTTAACATGTTAAACTATTCAGATTCTTACACTGTCCAAGTTTTGAAGAAAGAAAGAAAGAAGTACCATCACATGACAGGTATGAATGATATTTTGGTGTCCTGAACATTCAATTTTAATTTTGCTAAACAGGGGTTCGGTATCTCTTACTAACTCAAGAACCTAAAACATTTCTTAATCAAAAGGAAACAGATTTTTTAATACTGCGAAGTTGATTGTTGATCTCACAACCTAACTATAAATGTTTTAACAAGCATATACTTTTCACTGTTGGAACTTGGTAATGTTCAGGTAACACAACTTATGTGAGGAAATTAAAGGTGTATGTTAGAAGAAAGAAAATAGACAGTTAGTTAGTTGGTTGGTTGGGAGATTATAGTCTTTGTATTAGGGAGACTATAAATAAAGGGGAGTTTGTGGTTTGGGGATAGGAGAGTTTTTGTTGAGTTGTGTCAAAACAGAAATAATACGAGGTGATTGCAGAGTTTTCTTGGTGTGTTGAGAGTGTGAATCGTGCGTGATCAGGTTTCTCTCATCAAGAAACCTAACAACTTACAACAAGAAAGACCATGACATGAATTAAAGTCATGAAATATTTGAAGATTCCCACTTTTGTCGATATTGTTAAGGTTCTAAAATTTTCTCCAAGTTAGAATTATCAACAAACTTGAATGGAAGTTTTGACACTTGCATAGAAATAACTGGGCTTTGTTTATATGAATGTAAGAATAAAAAGCTTCATACAGAAAATGAAAACTATAGTGAAAAAATGGGAAAAAGAATAAATTTTAAAGTGGCTATATTAAATATGAGGTAGGTGAAGGGGTTACCTGGAGGTGATGGTGTGGAAATCTTACCAGTCCAATGCAGAAAGGAAGCAGAAAGAAAGCAAAACACAGTGGGTAATGATGTGATGAACGTTGTAAAAATTTTGACTTTATTGCATAAGCGGGAATGTGGTTTAAACACTTTCAAAACACTACAGTTTCAATTCGACTTTAGTGCACAGGATTGTCAAAAAAGGAATACGCCGGACGTATCAGCCCGCCACAATTCGACTCTGGTGCATAGGGATGTAAAAAAGGAATAAGTTTGACGGATCAGCTACTCAACTAAAAAGGATAGGTATCAAGAGTATTTTCAACTTAGGAGTACCAACCACTCCTAGTAATTCGACAGGGCAGTTCCATGAGTTAATCCAGCTAGTTTTACAATTTGGCTTCACTAAAAAGAAGGTTTAATTATTTGGAGACAATGATTTTTTTCAAGTAAATTTCTTATTTATCTCTAATTTAAGTAATTAGGTTCTTTTGGTTAATTTAGTACTAACACGGTTAAAGAGATGTCATTAATTATGTACTAACACGGTAAATAGGGTGTTCCTGTCAATTTTTGTTTTAATTGAATTTTTTACATATTCCTTTAATTATTTTTATTCTTACTTTTCATGTTTTTAAAATTATTTAAAAAAATATTTTCAATTTAGTCTAATATTTTTAAAAATTAAATCATTTCGTCTCTCTCCAAATTTAAACAAAATATAATTTATATATAAATCTTTACAAATAAATTTAACAAAATTAAGTTTATTTATATTTATATGATTCGATATCTATTTTGGTCCCTCAGTTTGTAGCGTCTGTTCAAAGTTGTCATCCTTTTCTTCAAACGTTCACTAATGTCCTATATTTTGCAAAAACGGTTCACGTTAGTCTTTTTTGCTTATGGCGTTAAAAACGCTAACGACAGACTTGTCTCCGTGGCGAAAACTAAATGACTTATACACTTCTTGATGACATGGCACGATGAGGTCATTTGAAGTGTTAATTTTGAGAATAAAAGTAAATAACATGGAAATGTTATATCAGAGTGTTAAAATCAATTGAGGGATTAAAGACGTGAAATTATATTTAGAGTAAAATCAATTGGCGATTTGGGGTTCAACAATCTGCTTCTTCCCTAATTTGTAAATTGGGCTAATTTGCGATTTAGGGTAACATCTACAATTTGGGGGTAAATGACGTGAACTAGGGTTTGCTTCTTCACCCAGGAACCAAGGAGCATCGCCAACACTAGCCACCGCGCCGCTACGGTGCAACTGAAGACGTCGTCGATGCTGTTTTTGGCGTCATTATCAATGACACTTTCATCTCATTCTTCTTCTTTGTGTCGTGTTCTCTCATTTCTTATTGTTCATCTTTGAAAATGAAGCTGCTGATATTGGTAAAATGGCATAAAGAATCCGAAAAATTAATATACATGAGATCATTAAGTCAAGTCCCATGTAAACTCCTCTGTCAAAATGAAAAATCACAAACAAAGAAAAATTTGAAAAACAAAATTGAATGTATAGGTCAGGAAGGAAAGAAAGAGATAAAAATGTATTGATGGCAAAGTGTAATGTGTATGGGTTGGGAGTTGTACTTTTGGAACTTTTAACAGGAGAGTTATATTCAAGTGGAATTAGTGGCCTATATAGCTATCCATTATGTGAATTTGAAGGGAAGATAGACCAACCATGGTTGACATTGTGGTCAATTTAGAAAAGGCTTTAGCTATTTGTGATACAATTTCTAGTGGCTCTATCTCTGTTCTTTCAGAATGATAAAAGTTCAGTCACAGGAAAGGGGACAAAAATATTCAAAATCATGTTAATTCTTGTTCATTTTTCTCAATTTCATATTTTCATTCATTCTTTCCAATATAGTTTGATTAATGCATATTAATTGTTTTTTTATTACACGACAATAATTTTGTAATATAAATGAACCACCCACCAAACGACCTTTGAATTCACTTCTTTGCCTTTGCTTTTCTTATATACCCTTTATCTTCTATATCTCTAGTGCTTGGTCTCACAGTTTGGTCTTTTTCATTTATCACACTACAAATTCAACTCTGATTTTGTCTTTTCCTACTCCTCCCTAATCAACTTATTTCCATTTTGGAATCTACAGGACTCAACTTTCTTAAAAGAAGAAGTCAAGTTTAAGCTCAATCAACTTATTTCCATTTCGTTCAACCTCAATTTTCTCTTTCTTCAACCTCAATCACACAACTTGCATAGAAAACCTTAAAATCCTAAATCAGAAAACTCTTAATGTGCAAAAACCCAAATCGCAACATCACTCCACCATATTCGTTTTCTACACCTCGAAATAACCTTGTCCTTCATCGCGAGCAACACCTGCAAATACGGGTTATCCCACCTCCCCTCGAACCACCACCATGTGAAGAATGCGAAAATCCTTTGCCCCATGTCTTCGAACAAGAAGAACAACTTTGTGAAGAAGTCATTCCTAACTCTAACCTTTTTCGTCACTGTACCACGAATCTCCAACAACCCTAACCCTTTGCTTTTAAATTTGGGAACAATAACTTACTCACTGTAGCACGAATCACTTTGCTCATTGTAGCATGAATCAACAATTGATTTTAACACGTCATCAACCATAATTGTACAAGTCATCAACTTTTTGTCAGCTGGGTAGCTCTGCCATTAGCCTTTTTAACGCCGTAATAAAAAAGGATTAACATGAACCCTTTTTGCAAAATATAGGATGTTAGTGAACTTTTGAAAAAAAGGAGGACAACTTTGAACAGACCCTACAAACCGAGGGACCAAAAGAGGTATTAAACTTATTTATATTTAGTTAATTATATAAATATTAATTATGTTCTTTAAAAAAATAGTGACATTATTTTCATGAAATTTTCTCCAAGTTTTTATTTTAAGAAAATGAAATTCCATGTCATTAATTTGTTCATTGATGTGAAAATGAAATTTCATGTTATTGATGTGAAATTTCACTTTGTTTTAAATAAAATTTGGAGAAAATTTTCCTAAAAATAATAATTAAAAATAGTTTCTTCTTCCATGATCTTCCACATTAATTAAAATTTTCACGAAATTTTCTTCAATTTTTTATTTTAAGAAAATGAAATTTCTTCTCATCAGTTAACATTTATACAATTAACTAAATATAAATATAAATAAACTTAATCTTGTTGAAAATATTAAATAAAAGTATTAATTTTAATAAAAATATTTGTAAAAATTTATATTTACAAATCAAATTTTGTTTGAATTTGGAGAAGAAAAAAATTGTTTAACTTAAAAAAAAGGAATAAATTAAAAAAAATAAAAATTCAAGGACTAAATTGATACAAAATAAAAATACAATAACCAAATTGACACAAATGCAATGACACGTGGTCTCACACTAACATATGACATTATCATTGCCACATCATATTATTATTGTCATGTGACACAATATCAGCTTTGACACGTGACAACTTCTTTAACGGTGTTAGTACGAAACTAATGGCAAAGACCTAAATGCTCCAATTTTTAAAAAATAAAACTCAATTGAGACTAAAAAAATAAGGAACCTATTTGAGAAAAATATAATACGACAACTCGATCAAATTTAAACCCATACTACGACATTTTCTATTAACACATATATCCCAGTTAAAGTTTGATACAACTCGATCAAAATCTGATATATTCGGCCAAACTCTAAAAGAGTCCAAACGACAACTCATTTTCATTCCTAATTCATAGGTGTTAAAGGACACTAATGTCATAACATTTCACTGTGTAACCAAGCATATATATGAGAATGCATACTTTGATTTTATTTTTTTTTCAAAATAATATCTTTTTTAAAATAACAACCTTTTAAATAGACCTACTAAAACGTTATTTTTTAAAATAGATCTGTTCATTGTAATAGTCGAGAATTTGACTCTCTGATAAACAATTTAGAAAAATAATGTTTCAGTGAATTTATTTGAAATTTTCTTTTAATGATATTTTGGAAAACAAAATATTTACTTAGGCTTCTATTAGGCAAAGATGAACTTATATAAATAAAATATCTACCCTCATATAAATAAACTTTCCATTTTGTCCTGTTTGGACTCAGTAATCAGAAAATTAAAATGACTTTTTGATTGTGTAATCTAAAAGTTTCAGATTATGCAAAATGAAGTCACAGAGGATTTTTAAATTGCACAATTTAAAAGTTAAATAATTTTTAAATTGTATAATTTAGAGACCAAAGATGATTTTAAATAGTGAAATTCGAAAGTTATTTCTTTTAGAAAAAATGATTTTCAAATTACACGAAAATAATTTGGCTTCTAATTGCACAATCCATAAGTCACTTTTAACTTCTGAATTCTTCAATACAAAAGTCTTTTTTAAGGGAAAAATGGCTTTCAGAATACACCTCTGAAAGTTAATTTTGACTTTCGAATAGCACAATGAAAAAAAAAACCTTCTGAATTCAGTAATATAATCCGGAAAAGGCAAAACGAGAAATATTTTATATGGAGGCACAGAAAGAAACTGTCAGGCCCAATTATCTAGATCAAGGAAAAAACTGTCACGTGGGTGTTGTTTCCTCTACCACCACCTCTTACTCTCTCCACCTCCCCAATTTATTTGATTTCTAAAACTATCATTTTGTTAAAATTTATTTATTTTTACCATTTAGGATTTTTAATATATTTCAAAATCCTAATTTTACCTCACTTATTCACTCACACTGCACCCCACCACCACATCTCTCAGATTCTCTCTTCTCTTTCCATATCCATTTTGAGTTTTTGTTCTTCCTTCTCTCTCTTTTCCATTCATTATTCTCTTCTCTCCCTTTTTCCTTCATTGCTTCCATTTCCGTTCATTCTCTTTTCATTTTAAATTCTCTCTTCTCAACACCCAATCAAAACTCTAACCCCCTTCTAATGAATGCCTCTCTATTCTCCTCTCCCTTCCTTTCATCTCCACAAACAATCAAGCCAACGCCCTTCTCATTTTGTGTTCCTAGAACACTCTCGGGTTACTCCCTCACACCTCCACTTAAACACTAAAATTGCTCCTCTTCTTTTCAACTCCAGAAACATAAACTTCCTTTGTTTTCTTTTTCCTAATTCTCAAAATCCTGTAAACCTCCCCTCCTCTCACGGCCCACCTTCTCCCATCTTTTCTTTTCACAACCGTAACCAATAATCCTATTTTGTCTCTCCCTCTTTCTATTCCTACTACATATTTATTTCTTTAATACTAAACTCTTCCACACTTATACATTTCTCTTTACTTCTTCCCCTCAACTCATCAACCTCAATGTAAAATATTTCCCTGCATGCTACTTCCATAATGAAACCTACCCTTAAACGTTCTTTTTAATCAAATATATATATTCAAATTATATTACAGTTTAAAAAAATTAAGAGAATATATATGAAATAAATATATATATTCGAATTACAAATTAAAAAATATATAATAGAAAAAAAAATCAGAATCGGAAGTGTGGGATATCTGTTAAACGGATATTCACTTTCGTCCACGCTCCTCCTCTACACTCCTTCACATAAGGAATCAACACCAATGAAAGCACTGAACGAAAAAGAAAGAGAAGAGAAGAATGAACAAAAAAAGGAGAGAAGGAAGAACAAAAACTCAAAACGGAAATGGAAAGAGAAGAGAGAATCCATGAGAGATGTGGTGGTGCGTGAGTGAATAAGTGAGGTAAAATTAGGGTTTTAAAATATATTAAAAAATCCTAAATGGTAAAAGTAAATAAATTTTAACAAAAGGATAGTTTTGAAAATCAAATAAACTGGAGAGGTGGAGGAAGAAGGGATGGTAGTGGAGGGAGCAACACCCCTATGAGGTTTGTAAGTTACATTGCAATATGGGGCTTTCTTTCTACATCTCTAAGTTTTCTTCATGCACCTCCAAACTTTTCTACATGCCTAAAAACATTTCGGTTTAATACCTATTTTGGTCCCTCGGTTTGTAGGGTCTGTTCAAAGTTGTACTTCATTTTTTCAAAGTTCAATAACATCCTATATTTCGCAAAAACTGTGCAAGTTAGTCCTTTTTGGTTACGACGTTAAAAAAGCTAACGGCAGAGCTATCCAGCTAGCAAAAAGTTGATGACTTGTGCACTCATCACTAACGTGGCACTGTCAGCTGTTTTTGAATCATAAGTATAACGAGGCGACAAGGATGTTGTTGGTTCCGAAGTTGGGTACGGGCTAGCGATGGAGCTGCGGTAGGCGGAGGTGTTTGTTAAGAGGACGGAGGAAAAACCGCAGACAGCAGATTGGGCCCTAAAGAGGTAGATGGTTCATTCCATGAGAAGAGGAATTGATTGCCTGTTTTTTGTTTCAGATTTTTCGGATATGTTGAGGAGGTCAAGGAAGGCAAATTTGGGGATTGTGCTGGTGGGTGATTGGGATAGGGCTTTGGGGAGGCATGCGGATTTGTGGGTGCCATGGATGGGGTTGAGAATGGGTTGTTGTTGTTGATCTTCTCAGCTATTGATAAAAAAATGTAGTTCAAGTTGTAACACATTAATGCACTTCTTTGGTGAGTGATTGGGAAGATGTACAAAACTTCATTCCATCAAGGTTCCAGAGAAAATCGCACACTCTCTAAACTTCAAAGTCTACATCTTTAGAGAAGACACAATGATTAACCTAATCTCGTCTTCAATCCGACTGGCCTTGGAAAACCTGTTGAGGAGTTCTGGAACGACCCTTTACTCTCTTGCGTGTTCTCTTCTCGAAAGCCTTTTTATTTCAACACTGGAGTGATGGGGATGGATTTGGTGCGGTGGAGGGAGGGGAACTAGAGGAAGAGGATTGAGAACTGGATGGAACTGTAGAAGAAAAAGAGGATTTATGATTTGTGATTGAGAACTGGATGGAACTGTTGTTGGTGCCCAGGGTTCTGCATAGATGGAATCTACCCTGGACTGAGGATGTACAGAAGCGTGCTTGGTTTTAGAAAATTATACTTAATTGCCACATCGATTTATCAGTTGCCACATAACTGGACACATAATTTATTATTGGCTAACGTGGACATTATGCCGTTAGATTTTTAACGCCGTAAGCAGAAAGGATCAACTTGAAATGTTTTTTCAAAATATAGGACGTTAGTGAACTTTAGAAAAAAGGAAGGACAACTTTGAACATACCCTACAAATCGAGGGACCAAAATAGGTATTAAACCAAACATTTCTTTTCTATATTTATCCAACCTATCTACTTTTAATCTCACACATTCTTCGTTCTTCTAACATAATGTCGCACCATCTCACCCACAAAGAAGTGTTCTTGCTCTCCATCCTCTCATTCCTCACTACCACAACTCACGCACACGTTCAACCTTCAAGCAACCACTCGAAGCTTTATATTCATTTACATTTCTTTGTAAATATTTAACATAGTTGAAATTTGTAGATGAACGTATAATTGAGGACCTAGGGTTACGGGTTTGGGGATATAGGATTGAATAATGGATTTGGAAATCCCATTAAAGAGTTTATCAAATTTCGATATTCGAGTAAAGAGTGTTGGATTTTGGTTGATTACCGGATTGTGTGTTCCTGTTTAAAGTTTAACTTTTTAATAGTGTAATGGTATCATGACACACTTTTACATTCATTTGATACAGACTATAAGGGTAAAATGGTCATAAAAGTATGAACTTTTGTAATATTTTAAGAAAGAAAAGAGTAAAAAGTGAATAAAGATAGTGTCAAATGAATATAAAAAATTTAGGCGCGTCAAAGAATCATTACTTTTTTTTATAATTCTTATTTAATTGTTAGTTAATTATTTTTCATATATTTCTTTTATAATGGTCTTTTTAATGGATATGGTTTGGGGTTTGCGTTTACCGATTAAGATTTAGAGTTTATATATATATATATATATATATATATATATATATATATATATATATTATTTTTTTAATTACTTTTAATTATTATTTTAGTTTTTCTTTAAATTTTATTTAAATTTACTTTTAATTGGTTATGATTTTATTATTTTTTAATTTGATTTATTTTCTTTAAATTTAGTTATTTGTTATGTGTATTGGTTTTAATTCTTTTTTGAATTTATTTGTTATAAAAATGACAAGAACACAAGGTACCTCTATATATCGGGGAGAGAGAGTTCTCTACAAGGTAAAGTCAGAAGGAGACATTTCTTGGTAAAATGGATCGTCTTGGAGAACTTGCATCACTACCTCATCCTAATCTTGATGAGCACAAGGATGATGTTATTGAGGAGCAATAAGATGTTGTTGACCAACACAAGGATGTTGTTCAAGAAGAATATGAAGTGGTAGATTTTCTAGAGGTCCACATGATATATCATTGTTGACAAGCTATGTCGATCATGTTGATCATGTTGTACTTGTCCTATAGGACCAGGTTAGTAACGCCAGTTAATATATGTATATATGTATATATATATATATATATATATATATATATATATATATATATATATATATATATTAATTTTGATACTTGATGAGTTGTTCCAACTTTATATGTAATTGTTTTGTCCAAGACCAATGAGAGATAAGGTTGGTTTCCCATGGAAAAAGATGAAACAAATTTGGAACATATCATTTAACTATTCAATTTAATTCCAATTTGATGTCTCTATGTGATATTTCTTATGATTACGCCGATAAGGGGTTGATATTGGAATTATTTGAGAGATGGCATAAAAAGACAAACATTTTTCATGTTCCTGCTATTGAGATGACCGTCACACTAGATGCCATGTTCACGATGCAACATGTGACTATAGTGGAACAATTATGTTCGAATGAAGTCCTTGAAGCGACTTTGGAAACTTTCATGGACTTATTGGGCATATACCACATGAGGGCTACATTTGAGCTGAGGTAATGTCATGGTCCCTAATTAAGATTAAGCTAGTTAAGTGACCTATATAATGACTATTATGAGAACCAACAGTAGGAGTAATATTTTGACGACATGACAAACAAACTAAGATGACATTATATTAATTAACAATAACATAGCCAATGTTTGTTATAATCATCATTTTATCCATATTAGCTTATAATTAATGGATCAAATTGTTATGAAAGAAAAAGGTAAGACATAATAAATAAAGTGTAAAGTATAACAACATGTACACCTTATTATGAGTCAACTAGTAAATACTTCCTTAGTTGTTCTAGTCAATCATAGCTTCACATTAATCTTGCGTGTTCATCATGTCACTGACTAAGTTCTTTAAGCAAATAATTTCGGTAAAAGGTCATGAATCTTCACCCATCCCCAACAAATCAGCGACAATCTATACCCACAATGACCAACAACAACGACATCAACAACATCGACAATGTAAGGGTGACAAATTGAATGGAACTAATCTAACATGGGTATTTACCTTTGTTGCATAAATCCAAATCTTTCATTAGATTTAACCTTAGATTGCATTTATTGTTTTGCTGAAGAACTATCATGTATAGAGTGCAAGACCTCTACATGCTCAAAATGTGAGGGTATGCTCAAAATGTGAGGGTTCACGCTTTGTAAATCTTCGAGATCGATGAACTTTTATGTTTTTTACAATCTTTGTTTTAACTTTATGGATTGGAGGTACAATTGATGTCATAGCAGAACAAACAATTTCAAGTAACTTTTGTTTGATTGTCACGTTTTTTTGCAATGTAAACTTCTTTGAAACAATTGAGCACTAGATCAAGTTCCTTTTTTAATGCTTAACTCTACATGCGGTTCATTTGATGAAATATTTGAAAAGCTCAATCTAATCCACATAACATGAATTTCGAACAAAGGAATCACCCTAGGGTCATATCATGTGTAATTTATAAGCACATGGTAGACCATATGTTTTTCTCAAAATGCAACCACAACTTTCACTATCAAATCCTATAAGTTAAATTCAATCAAACTCCTAAGCAATGAGTCCCAAAATATATTTTGATACACATCCAACCAATCTTTTTTATATGCTTGCTTTAAAAGTAATCACTCATAAAATTTAGACTTTTTTGAAAGGACGCCTTTATTGCATTATGTTATAGGATGATGACGTTATGAATTGCATCTCAACAAGAATAGAGGTCTCTCATACTACTTCCCAATACTTTATTCAGGCTCCAGTAAGCTACTCTGATACAAACGACATGAATAATATCATAAAACATCTAACAAAAACAACTAAATAAAATTATATTAAAACATACTTGTTTGATGTTGTGTTTCCTAAATACATTACTCTGTCTGTCCACGCCTTTGTAAAGTATTTCTTATGTGGAATGATCCTACAGTCATTGACATATTCAAAGAATAAAGGTCATGAAATATAAGCATAATGAAGGCCTCAATAAAAAACATTGACTCATGTTCACAATGCATGATATTTTTTGATGCTTCCATGATCTCATGTCTCAGTAGAATTGACTAACATTTTGCAATTGGCTTGCATATTTTTCTGAATTGACTAACATTTTGCAATTGGCTTGCATATTTTTCTGAATGTGGAAATGACATAGGAGATGATAACATTAAGGGAATATATATATATATATATATATAGGGTTTGATAACTTATGTAACCTCTTAAAGTGTACCAAATTTTAGTTCAAAAAAAATTCCTATTCATAAAAAAAAAATATACTTTAAACACAGGAATATTTTAATGATTTTTAATTTTAAAATTCGGTTAAGGGCTTTAAGGGATTTCGAAATACAATTAATTGTTTCACTAGATTTCGAAATCTGGTGTAACAAATAATCGGATTTTGAAATATGGTGAATCCTATTTCTCTAAATCTGTAACCCTATACTCTATAACCCTATACTCTGTAACCCTATACTCTGTAACCCTAATTTCTACATTCATCTACATTATACTTAAACATTCACAAACAAATACAAGGTAGAAATGTAAATGAATGTCTTCAAGGATGTTGAACATTGAAGAAAAGGGGAGAAAAAGAACCATGGCGGTGTAGTGGTGGGATGGAGACGAAAGCAAGAAGAAGGAGGAAGGGGGTGTGACTAGGTTAAAAAATGTGTGAGATTAAAAATGGATAAATAGAGTAATTATAAGAAAAAAAAAGTTTATATTAATCAGAAATATAATTTAGATATATACAAAAGTTTAGAGAGGTGTAAAAAAAAACTTAGAAATACATAAAGAAACTCTCAAACTCATTTGAGTTGAATCCATAATAATGAGTGAGATGAATGACCAACTAGTAATATATATATATATATATATATAATATATATATATATATATATATATATATATATATATATATATATATATATATATATATATATATATATATATATATATATATACTTGTGTAGTCTTCCAACAGTCAAATATAATACTAAAAAAATTGATGAAAAAAAAAGTATATACAAATTGTACCAACTAAATTCATTTTGACATGATGAACCCTTAGTATCTCAAAAATGGAATATTGATGAAAAATCTTGATTCACTCTTTTTTAAATTTTATAATTGTATTTAATCATACAAATGTTTTGTAAAATTTTAATTAATTAATTCATATTTTTAGATAATTAAATTAAAATAATTTTTTATATAAATTAAAATTTTATTTACAAATATTAACGATTTAAATTCTTATATTATTAAATATCTATTTCTTTCAAATAATATAATAAAAAATTAGTATTTTAAAATATTTTTATTTTTATTTTTTAAATAGTAAGCTGACAAACAAAAAAAGGAAGCACCCACCAAGTTACTGGGAGGCTCACGAGCCAAGGCTCACTTTTGTCATCCTCCTCTTCACTCACTTTATTTTTCTCAAAATCAAATTCTGTCAATTATGGATTATTTTCTCTCACTATTCTAGGATTTTTTTCATTATATTTAGATATTATTATTTATAAATATTATCCTATATTAACAAATGTCGTCATCCTTATATGATATTAATATGTTGATTTTTTGGACATAGTCACTAGTACAAAATGTGCATTTAAACTCGCACAATAGATCTCGGTTTATATCAAACCGCTGTCTATTCAGACACGGTGGCAATTTTGTAATTAACGAGACCTTATAGGCCTCGGTTCAGACTTGACCGGTGCCAAAAAGGGTTACCACTTCGGTTGTAAAAGCAACCGGTGCCTAATGAGTGGTTTCTGACACAATTTCTGACGCGGTTAAGAGAAACCCGAGGTAAAAGAAGTATACTGCACCGGTTGTTAAGAAGAACCGAGGCGTATAAGCCTCTACTACCTCAGGCCCAAAAGGACCGAGGCATATAAGCCTCTTATTTCTCCCCATATTTTCCCCAAACACGCGAAGACCTACCCCTTCACCCCTCGCGCGCCTCGCTCGCCTCCCTCCCCTCCCTCCCCTCTCGCCCTCCCTCGCTCTCAGTCTCGCCTCCCTCCCCTCCCTCCCCTCTCGCCCTCCCTCGCTCTCAGTCTCACCTCCCTCCCCTCTCGCCCTCCCTCGCTCTCAGTCTCGCCTCCCTCGATCTGGCCTCCCTCCCCTCGGTCTCGCCTCCCTCGGTCTCGCCTCCCTCGGTCTCGGTCTCGCCTCCCTCGGTCTCGGTCTCGCCTCCCTCGCTCTCGCCTCCCTCCCCTTCGCTGTCGCCTCCCCTCGCTGTCGCCTCCCTTCGCTCTCGCCTCCCCTCTCTCGGTCTCGCTCCGTCGCTCTCTCGGTCTCGCTCTCTCCTGCGAGTGCGTCGCCTCTGGAGGGAAGAACATGCGGTGGTGGTGCGTCAATGGTGGCGGCGGTGATAGTGGTGGTGGTGGTGGTGCGAATCTGAGATTAGGGTCAGATTGGGGTCAGATTAGGGTTTTGCCTGCAAAAGGTAAATGTGTTAATTTGCTTGTGTTAATTTGCCCGAGGCACCAAAATTAAATTCCTGTGTTAATTTGCCATCATTTTCTAAGCAGGCTAATGTGCTCAGATCTGCAAAAGGGGTGAAGGTTGTGGAGAAAAATGAAGAACTCCATTGTTTTGCTTAATCCAGTTCTCTGTTTTTTATTTGTCTGTCTCCTTGATTCTCTGATTTGTGTAATTTGGAATTGTAAATTCTCTGATTTGTGTAATTTGCAACTGTAAATTCTTCTCTGATTTGTGTAATTTGCAACTGTAAATTCTCTGGGCAAGTTTGTGTGTAATTTGTTAATGAAAATTAACTAGATTATTTGTGTGCATGTTCTCTGTTCTCTGTTTTCTGTGCAAGTTTGTGTGTAATTTGTTTGAGCATAACGTTTGCTTGCTACTGCCAGAATACTGGAAAATTATAACGAAAAAAAAAAAAGACCCTACTGCCTCGGTTCAGCCTCCAACCGAGGCAGCAGAGGGAGAGAACAATCTCGGTCCTGTTAACCGAGGCATAAAGTGTATCACCTTTTACCTCGTCTGAATATGCCTCGGTTCATGAACCGGTGTCTATTAGTGAAAATAACCGGTGCCATTTCTTTTATCTGTACTAGTGAGTTATCTCAATAAATTGGAATTCGGTTTTAGTTTTCATATAAGAAACAAGAAGTAGATTTTAATAAAATAGATTGAAAAAAAATAATGAAAGGTTTGTAATTTTTTTAATTAAGTAAATTGATCAACGAGCCATGGACTCAGTTTTTTTTAACTCATTAATAGATGAGTAATGTTCAGTTGGTCAACTAAATAGCCAAAATGTTTGTTGAACTGATCAGGTCCGTAAGACAACTATAAAAAAAATAGGGTGAGAGCATATATTTATATCTACATTTTATATCATATTACCTTAAATCATTAAAATTTAACATTTTTATTAAGTTTAGCTTTATCTATTTTTAAATAAAATAATTTTTATTTTAAAATTTGAAATTTAAAAGTATACATCATAAAACATTATAATAGTAAATCGTCTTTATCAGAAATGACATTCTCAGTTTCTAATCCTAACTTTTCTTTCTTCTACATCACAAAATATAAGAGTGAATCTTCCTGCACCTCCCTCACCTCATCCTGCACCCCCAAATTTACCTATTTACCCTTTCTTTAATAAATAAATTAAATTTTTTTAACCCCACAAAAAGTAGCCACCGCACTTTGAAGTGCGTTTTGCATTTTGTAGCCGCACTTTGAAGTGCGGTTATTAATATTCCAGAGCATGGTTTTTTTTTTAAGTTAAATTCCTGCAATCTTTTTTCCAATTTTTTACATGTTTTTTGATATTTTTTTTTATGTTTTTGTTATTATGTTATTATTTTTAATTTAAATTTATTGTTTTATGTTATGATTATTTATTTTAAATTTTTTTTTCATGGATTATGCCAACAACACGAAGTGATCAAACCACAGATTCAATTAAATTCAAAGAAAGAGTGTTACATATATTATGTTGAATTAAAAAATTATCTATATTAAAAACGCCATTTTTTGCTGCATATCGAAGTCCTACGTTTGCCGCAGATCGAACTGCGGCATGCACCTCCAGCGAGCCGCACATCGAAGTCCGGTTTGCGGCGTGCACCTCCAGCTACGTTTGCCGCAGATCGAACTGCGGCATGCACCTCCAGCGGGCCGCACATCGAAGTCCGGTTCTGTAAGTTTGCCGCACTTCCAAATGCGGCGTGCACCTCCAGCGACTGCGGCTCTGATCCTTGCCGTGCCACTTCCAAATGGTCCTATACTAATCATCATATTATTTAATTGATTTAATTTTTTATATTATCGTATTAATGAAATCAATTATATACTTGATATAAATCTAAGCAATTCTTCTTCATCTTGTTTCCTTCTTCTGTCCCCATTTGAAATGAATGCAGCATGATGGTGACCTCGAGGGAGTTTGACGGTGGAAGGAGAAAAGATATATAATATAAATTTAGAGAGTGAAGTAGTTATTGTGCAATGGTAGGTGTTAGATACAGTGCTCCCAGGTGGCAAGTGTTTAGTAACCGCACTTCAAAGTACGGCTATAAAATGCAAAACGCACTTCGAAGTGCGGTGGTTACTTTTTGGGTTAAAAAAAATTAATTTATTTATTAAAAAAAGGGTAAATAAGTAAATTTGGGAGTGCAGGCTGAGGTGAGAGAGGTGCAGGAAGATTCACTCAAAATATAATTACTACAAATGAAGATAAAGGAGGAACAATAATTACTATATAAAAGATTTCTTATGTTTATTGAAAGTTATTTAGGAAAATGCTGTGGATTATGCTTCTTATGAAATAATCTTCACTCATAATAAAATTGGTTATATTATTTTAGAGAAACGGTAATTTGACTATTTTTTATTTTTTATTTTTGTTCAATTGAATATTAGACGTAACATATTTCTTTAAGATACGTGCATAATATTTAATTAATTTAAATACGAAAATAAAACAAATAAATGAAGAAAAGAGTATGGAATTGAACTCGGGAACAAATATCTATATTTTAAAATAAAAATACCAAAGGCATGGATTAAAAGAATAAAAAAAAATCCCAATCTATATATATTTAACCCTAAATATTAAACAATATTATAGTGTGTTACTAGCCCTCTTCCATTACTATGTATCACTACTTTTGAGTATAAAGTACATGCACAGTAAAACAATTATGTTGCCAGCTATTTTAAATTTTTATCTAGAGTTACGTTGTGTTCGCATAAACTGAATTCACTGTTCATGCGAATTATAGAGCGAAGAATTGAAGGTAACGTCGTGTTCGTATAAGAGGATTGGCGAGGAAAAGCGCGGACGGATTTGCAGGATTCATCCAGTTTTGATCACCCGCTGAAGTGAGAAGATTTGCACTGATTTTAGGTGAAATGTCGTGTGTGCCCCGACCTTTATATTAAATTCCACATAAGTAAATCATATGCAGATGAATACTAATTCCATAGCACAGTGCACCAAATAAATAATCGATTACATGAAGGGTAACCGATTACATGGTGAAGGGGTATATATATTAAAAAAATAGAAAACAGTCACCAAAATCGTTTATCGAAGCACATATTGTTGGTTTTGATTTGCAGGGATGTAGAGGAGGAGGAAAAAGGACGTTGTGCGTGCTGGTGGAATGCAGCAGGTGGTTCTTGAAGATGAAGAAAGTGGATGTTGAAGATGAAGAAAGTGGATGGGCGTGTTTGAGAAGATGATAAACAGTGCGTAACCGGTTACCGCTATCGATTTGCGGTTACAGTGGTGTGAAGGATTCTTTGCATTTCTGTAATCGGTTACAGCTTGTGGTAACCGATTACAGACCCCTCCCGCATTAAAGAAAACAGTGGCCCAACAGAAGGCCCAAACCTGTGGCCTAGTATCGAGACTTAAGTCTCTCCTTTGCAAAGTATCTTTAGAATCAGAAAGTGGCTGAGAACGTTGAAAGCTTCAAATCCCGTGTGCTCTGCAAGGACGATGCGCGACAGAGACACTTGGATGTCCGTTCCGGTCAGTTTGATGGTGAAGGAAAGTATTCCGGCGAGATGGTCATGGGTGGCAGATCAAAAGGAGATCGGAAGAAAAGAAGATGCACGGTAAAGGTATGTAATCTATATTTGAGAGAAAAGTAAAATTGCTGTTGTTATTTTCTTAATTTCTTCTACACCTTTTGTTTCTGATACTGGAAGCCCTTATATAGGGTTCCGGTAACACCAAAACAGAAAACCCCAAAAATAGAACACCCTAGAAGCAAAATTACTGTTCAAATGCACAGTAACCACTAACAGAACAATAAAAGACTCAACGGAAATAACAAACACAATTTAATATCCTCCCCTCAAGCTGGATGGTGGATGTTCACCATTCCAAGCTTGGGAATAATCGACTTAAATCGAGTGCGATGAGGGAATTTTGTGAAGACATCAGCAAGCTGTTCTTCTGACCGAATAGGTAGTAAATGTAGAAACTTGGCTTGTATCTTCTCACGGACAACGTGACAATCCAACTCTATATGCTTGGTGCGTTCATGAAAACTTTGGTTTTGAGCTATGTGTCTCGCAGAGTTGTTGTCACAGTATAAGACAGCTGTAGCAACCGGTGTGACTTCGAGGTCTTGAAGGAGATAATGCAACCATTGCATCTCACAAACTGTAGCAGCAAGAGCCCTGTATTCCGCCTCTGTAGATGATCTCGAAACCGTACTCTGCTTCTTTGATCTCCAAGAGACGAGAGATTTTCCTAGGAAAACGCAATAACCTGTGGTTGATCTCCTTGTATTAGGGCAGGTGGCCCAGTCAGAGTCGCTGAATCCCTTTATCTGTATCTCCGAATCAGAAGCAAAGAAAAGTCCTTCAGATGGACTTGACTTAACATATCTAAGTATATGTTGCAAAGCCTGATAATGATGCTTGGTTGGTTCCTGCATAAACTGACTCAACAGGTTAACTGTAAAACATAGATCAGGTCTAGTGTTAGTAAGGTAGAAAAGTTTTCCTATTAGTCTCCGATAATCACTAGGATTATCCATGTAATCCTCTGTCTTGTATAATGAGTTGTTGTTGCTCAAATATGGTGTAGAACTGGGTTTGCTTCCAAGCATCCCTGTTTCCTCAAGAATATCAAGCGCATATTTTCTTTGGCAAACGTGTATTCCTTTTCTAGACCTAGCAACTTCAAAACCAAGAAAGTACTTAAGTTCTCCCAGGTCCTTAATGTGAAATTGGTTGTGTAAAAGGGTTTTTACCAAACTGATTTCTTTCATTGAATTTCCTGCTAAGATAACATCATCAACATAGACAAGTAAAGCTGTGAAGTCTGTGTTAGTTCTTTTGACAAATAAAGAGTGATCTGATTTAGACTGATTGTATCCAGAAGAAATAAGAAATGAGGAAAGTTTATCAAACCATTGTCTACTGGCTTGTTTCAAGCCATATAAGGACTTAGTTAACTTACAAACTTGACCTTTATTATCAACATTTAAGCCTGGCGGAGGATCCATATATACATCTTCATTCAAGTCTCCATGGAGAAAGGCATTGTCTACATCAAGTTGATGTAGAAACCAATTCTTAGAAGCTGCAAGAGCAAGAAGCATTCTAACAGAAGTAAGTTTAGCAACAGGGGAAAATGTGTCTAGAAAATCTATACCCTCTTGTTGGGTATACCCTTTGGCTACCAACTGAGCCTTGTATCTTTCAACACTACCATCAGCTTTGTGTTTGATCTTATAGACCCACTTGCATCCAATAGATCTCTTTCCCGGAGGAAGTTGAGTCATGAACCAGGTTTTATTTGCTTGTAAAGCTTGAATTTCCTTTTGCATAGCATTGATCCATTCTGGGTTGTTCTTGGCTTGTTCATAAGAACTTGGTTCTTTATTATTAGTTATAGCAAGAGTATATCTTAAGTGCTTGTCAGATAGATTTTTGTAAGATAAAACATTTGTTATTGGGTAAGGAGTACTCAAACCATTTTTGACAGTCAAGTATGTAGATGGAGATTCATCTCCTTCTTGAATATAATTCTTCAAGTATTCTGGAGTTTTTCTAACTCTGCTAGATCTTCTGTGAACATTTTCTTGCTGCTGTTCTGTGGGATTTGTGTCTTCATTAGTGGAAGTATTGCTTTCTGTCGAGTTTCTACCATTTGAATTACTTTGATCAGGATTCTGGTTCTCTCTTTCATCCTCTGCAGATTCTTTCTCATTCCTGGAATTAATATTATCAAGGAAAAACATATTTTCTTCACCACAATTACCACTATCTTTCCCTTTCTGTTTATCTCTATATGGGAATACATTTTCATAGAACACAACATTTCTGCTTATGATTATCTCTCTACTATTGATATCAAGGACTATATACCCT
Organism: Vigna umbellata; assembly: GCF_029865625.1. Lineage (NCBI taxonomy): Eukaryota > Viridiplantae > Streptophyta > Magnoliopsida > Fabales > Fabaceae > Vigna > Vigna umbellata. The sequence goes on from NC_142175.1 coordinate 8,252,315, forward strand.
TTCATTCCACTCTTGTATCCTAGGAATATTCCTTTCCTAGCTCTCGGATCAAGCTTGCTCCTATTGTTTTCTAAAGTAGATGCAAAACAAAGGCATCCAAACACCTTTAGATCAAGATAGGTGGGTGAATCATTATACAAGAGTTCAAAAGGTGTTTTGTCATTGATAACAGGAGAAGGCAATCTATTTATTAAAAAGACAGCATGAGATAAAGCATAAGACCAATAGGTGTGAGGGATATTTGATTGAAAGATTAAGCTACGAGTAACATTCAATATGTGTTGGTGTTTTCTTTCAACAACAGAATTCTGTTGTGGAGTTTCAACACAACTTCTTTGATGCTCAATTCCATTAGAATTATAAATAGCAAGGCAATTAAATTCAGGTCCATTATCAGTCCTAATAATTTTAATTGTTTTGTTAAATTGAGTCTTGATTTTCATGATAAAAGCCTGCAAAAGATCTCTGGTCTGACCTTTGTTATTCATTAGAAAGGCCCAAGTGTGCCTACTATGGTCATCAACTATGGTAAGAAAATATTTATGCCCATGAACAGAAGGAGTAGAAATAGGACCCCAAATATCACAATGTATTAAATCAAAACAGTTAGTAGACAAAGTATTGCTCTTAGGAAAAGGTAATTTGTGTTGTTTAGCATAGTGGCAAATGTCACAAGTATTGTCAGCGGAAATTTGAATATAGGGAACAATTTTACACAATTTCTCAACAACTTTGTGTCCAGGATGGCCTAGTCTACAGTGCCATAGACTAACACTTTCTTGTTCATAGGAAAATATACAACTAGAAATATGGTTCCTTCCAAAAGTCTGCAAGTGGTAGAGTCCATTGCACACACTAGCATATCCAATCATCTTCAATGTAACATTGTCCTGAATTTCACACATCTTAGACGAAAAGGTAAGGGTGCAGTTTATGTCTCTAGTTAGACTTTGAACAGATATGAGATTAAAACTAAATTCAGGTATATATAAAACATTAAAAATCACAAATTCCTTAGTGAAATAGATGGTCCCTGCATACTGGGCAGTAACTAAAGAGTTATTAGGTAGTTTTACAGATATGGGGTTGATTTTATAAAAGGTGGTAAACTGACTTTTGTCATGGGTCACGTGATCTGTGGCCCCTGTGTCTATAATCCAAGAAGTCATACCTTGTGTGTCCTCTGTGTTGGCTTTCTGTATTTGACTAACACTGTGTGATGGGCTATCAGCTTTGTCCAGCAGTTGTAGTATCTTTTGCATCTGTTCATGCGTGAATGGATTCTGAACAGCATTTTGCTGATTAGCTTGAGTTCCTGAGGAGGCAGAGCAAGCATTTGTAGAACCCCATTCCCTTTGTCCAGCATCAGTCTCACAGTTTCCGTCATTTTTCTTGTACCATGGTGGAAACCCATGCTTAGAATAGCACTCATCAATGGTATGATTCATCTTATGGCAGTGGGAACACTGTTTCCCATAATTGGGATTTCTTCCTCTTCCCCTTCCTTGGTTTCTGGGTGGATTTCCACGCCCATATGTTCTCAAATTCTGGTTGGTTTTCCATTGATTTTGTTTGTCAGTGGTGTTGGCTAGTATTTTCCCATCACCTTGATTATAATTTCCTTGCCTTTCTTGTTGTATAATAAGTGAAAACACTTTATTAATGCTGGGCAAAGGTTCCATGAGTAATATCTGAGTCTTGACAGTATTATAACACTCGTTCAAGCCTTTCAAAAAGCATATCACGTGCTCCATGTCCCTATATTTATGTGAGGCCTTAGATAGATCACAACTGCAAGGAACTTTGCAGTTACAACTGGGAATAGGCCTAAGAAATTCCAACTCCTCCCACAAAATCTTCAAATCGGTAAAGTATTGATTTATGCTTCGTTCACCTTGTTTTATAGAGTGAATTTCCTGAAGAAGGTCTGAAAGCTTGAAATGATCCCCCTTTGAAAATCTCTCTTTTAATTCTTCCCAAAGTTCTTGGGCATTCTCCACATAAATCACGCTCTCAGCTATTTGGGGTGAAAGTGTCTTGGTGATCCAAGATAATACCATCATGTTACTTCTTTCCCAAGAATCAAAAAGACTATTACTTCTTTGAGGCTTTGTGATCCCGCCATCTATAAATTTGAGTTTATTCTTTGAAAGAAGGGCTCTCCTCATGTTTCTACTCCAAGATGTATAATTTGACTCATTAAGAATCTGTGATATAAGGGAAGCGCCTGGGTTCTCCCCTGGATGCAAATAATAGGGACTGGTGGGATTGTTAGTTTGATCCGTAGTCTCCATGAAAGCAAGAATGGCGAAAGAAGCGGATGAGGAATCAAGAATTACTGATACGAGCAGCGGAAAACGTAGAACAGGTCCAAGACCTGCTCTGGTACCATAAAGAAAACAGTGGCCCAACAGAAGGCCCAAACCTGTGGCCTAGTATCGAGACTTAAGTCTCTCCTTTGCAAAGTATCTTTAGAATCAGAAAGTGGCTGAGAACGTTGAAAGCTTCAAATCCCGTGTGCTCTGCAAGGACGATGCGCGACAGAGACACTTGGATGTCCGTTCCGGTCAGTTTGATGGTGAAGGAAAGTATTCCGGCGAGATGGTCATGGGTGGCAGATCAGAAGGAGATCGGAAGAAAAGAAGATGCACGGTAAAGGTATGTAATCTATATTTGAGAGAAAAGTAAAATTGCTGTTGTTATTTTCTTAATTTCTTCTACACCTTTTGTTTCTGATACTGGAAGCCCTTATATAGGGTTCCGGTAACACCAAAACAGAAAACCCCAAAAATAGAACACCCTAGAAGCAAAATTACTGTTCAAATGCACAGTAACCACTAACAGAACAATAAAAGACTCAACGGAAATAACAAACACAATTTAATACGCATATGTCTAACTTAGAGAAGAGAGGGTGGTTTAACTGCAATGCACAACTGCATATATATATATATATATATATATATATATATATATATATATATATATATATATTTCTACCAACGTCCGACACATTCCAGCTTTGATTGTGTTTCTCGTTATTCCATTATTGTTGCCACACTAACCGGTGATGTTCAATTTCATCTAGCAAACCAGTAACAAGAAAAAAAATTAAGCAGGAAAGCTGTTTGTATATATAGGCAATTAGGCAGCATAGAAATAGAATACAACTGTTAAACACAAGTTAACATGTCTATGTTTCTTTCATAATCATAAGAACAATAATGTTGTTGTTCTTGGTGTTTAATGAGTACAATTTGGCAGGAGCAAAAGAAGATGACAAGGGCTCTCAACCAGAGTAATTAATAAACTTTTTCACAACCACTGACCTTGCTCTCCTTATCTGGCGACTACATTCGTCAGCTTGCTTACTCAAAGCCTCAATAGTCTCTGCAAAAGTGTCTATATTCATTTTACTACAATTTATCTGGCGACTATATTATAATTTAATTCTACAATTTAAAATACATTCATTTTACTACAATTTATTTTTTATAATTTTTAAACATTAATTTTAATAATTTTTCATAATTTTTTTCTCTCTATAAACATTTTTACAATTAAATATAACATTACAAAATAACATTTTATAATACTTTTATAAGTAGGGACAATTTGGTAATCTTTATTTTCTACCAATTAAACAAATTTTTAAAATCTATCACATCAATCAAATCCTACACTAATTCTCAAAAAATTTACTTCCAAATCCACTCTCAATTAACCACAAATCCACTCAAAAAAACAACAAAAAAATTACCCTCAAATCCACTCAAATCCATTCAAATCATCTCCCCCAAATCATCTCTCCCAAATTCTTTCAAAAGAACACACCCTGAGTTAAATATGTTTTTAGTTTTTAAATTATCAAACGAATTTCTTTTTAATCCTTCTTTTAAAGTAAAGTACATTTTAGTCCTCCTTCTTAAGAAAATTTTAATTTTTGGTCTTCCAAAATTAACAGCGTTAAAAACATGTGTCTAGCCACGTGTTTACAACTTTCCTTCCTAACTCTTGGCACATTGGTATTTCTTAATGCAAAGTGAGAATATTGGTTTATTAGGTTGATTGACTTCAAAGTATGACCCTTTCTTCTTCGAAAAGTTGATTAGTAAAATGTACCTCCTTCATCTTGCAACGCGTCGTTCTTACGGCTGGATTTCCACCACCGCAATCGTCGGTGAGGATTTCCATCAGCGTCGTCGCTCACAACCGAAATAGCCACAGCGCCACTGCTCCCCCGCCGCATCGCCGCTGGGATTGTCCTCTGTTGTCATCGCACAACCTGCAATCAGGAAACAGCGAACCCCATGGCAACCATTGACGCCGCCCAAGCACCTCTGCAAAATCGCGTCTCTTGCAATTCAGATCCAGCGCGCCTTCGAAGCAAAGAGAACCCCCAAATCAAGTTCGTCCATCAACCTTCGTCGCGCCACCAGGCGCCGCTGTCACTGGAGTACCGTGAGTTTGTCTCCTTCGCCTCCATCCTCGTGTCTCAAACCTTGTGAAACAAAAACCAGAACAACGACCGGGACACCAGGTGAAACTAGTTCACGCCGCTGTCAATCTGTTCCCATAAGCAAACCAGAATCGCAAATTCGAATTGTGAAACAATCTACTAGAAGCCCACCATTATCGTCAATTAATTAATTATTCTCTTAAAAGTCATAGTAATGATGCTTATTAATTAATTGATGGTGTAATTAAAAAATAATATTTTTTTGGAAGAATCAATATTAATATATATACTAACAGTTGATGTCTTATTAGACAAAAGTTAGATTAACCATGAAAATCTTAATAATTTTTGTTTCTTAGCAAACGATGACAATCATTTAATGTAAGCTTTTATTACAGATAAAAATGAGTGACCGACAGTGTTATGAATTATTAGTAAAAGCATGTTTGGAAATCTATGTCTTGTTGCGGTTTCACTTTTTGGCTCTTTTTGAAAGGATTTCAATTAGTCTGATTTTGATTTGTCGTTGTAATAACTCTAGCTTTTTTCTGTACGATCACTTACCCCTTTTAACAACTATTTTGGCTTATGATTAAAAAAAAAGTGAAATATGACAGTAGTATATATTCCTTCAAAACATGACTTCATGGGAAAGACTAGTTTGAATTCTTCTAAGAAAATGACATACTTCAATATACAAATTAACTTTTATCTACACAATATTAGCTTATGAGTTTATCTTATCATAATTATTTAACTCAAATTTTATTAAAATTGATAATAATAAAAGTAATAAAATAGTTTATATTACTACTTTATTTTTATAAACCTGATACAATATTAAACTCTCTCTCTCTCTCTCTCTCTCTCTCTCTCTCTCTCTCTCTCTCTATATATATATATATATATATATATATATATATAGCTTGTAACGTGTCAAATAGAAGAATGTTGTACATTTAAATTGTTCACGCAAAAACGTAATTTGGTTTTACTGAGGGAAACAAAGTGACTGAGAAAGGTACATGTGTGGAAGAAGTAACCTTGCTAAAGAACAAAAACACTGATAAGAATGATTGAAATATTGTGAAGCTAAATGAGAGGAGTTGCCTATGCCATGCAGATACGTGTGTACCTATGATAACTACTTAATCAAGTTTATCTCCAAACATACGTAGCTAAGCAAATGCTTCGTCAATTTCTCTTTCTCGTAGTCTCCATAACTGACTTTTCCTATGTCCTCATCCCTAAGCATATTTATGTGATCTTTAACTCAGTCTTTTTCTTGCTTTTCTTTTTCCTTTGACAAAACCTACTTTTCTATCGCTAATTTTCCTTAATCCAACCCTTTAGTCAATCAGTTGGGCAATTTGGAGGGTAGTTAATTCATAGGATTTATGATGTGCTTCCGTTGTCACGAGGATGTGATTGTGTTAAATGTTTTTCCAAAGCATAAAAAAACAGTTAATGGTGTTTTCTTGGATATCTCACATTGTTTTATAAGGTAAATTACACTAGGTAAATGTGTTTTTATAAGATATAAAATCTATTTTTTAACATGATATTATAATTAAAGTCTATCGTATTAAAGTTTATTTGTTTGTTGAATTTATTGTTTCATCCGTTATCCAGCATTATATGTATGTTTTAGTGTGAATGATATAAGTGTAAATTCCAAATTAAAGTTTGTTTGAACAAAATTGATTGATTATTCAGTTTATTGTTTTATCTACTATTAATATTAAGAGTATGTTGACACTTTGAATACCATGAGATGAGATTATCAACAAGAAACACATATTAATTAGATGTGGGGTGTCTAGTGTCAAGACATCTACCCTAATCAACATTAGTGTAAGAAATAAGTTTCTAAGTAAAGGTCAGATAGCGGTGCAAACAATACTGTAAGGTGCCCTGAACATACTGCAAAATGCGTTTCAATGCTAGCATGTGCTTAGTACAAGGGGCATGCATGTGAAGATGACCTTCTAAACAACGTATGAAATGTTAGGGCGAGTGAAAGTGAGATACTATAGGGTGTCAACAAGACTCTGATACATAGTGTGATTCTCATACGGTGTGTTAAAGGATGTACTGAGCTTTTGCTTAGTATCAACCAGAGTAGTAGAAGGATTGCAAGAGGCCATATTGACACGTGTAATGATGTCATTGATATGCTTTAATTGCGAAACATGCCACATACATGTCTTGTCACAATAATCCTAAGAAAATAATTTAAAGGACCCAAGATCCTTCATAGCAAATTCAAAGGTAAGGAGTGCCACGATAGATTTGTGAAGGTCATTGATGGAAGTGCACTCGAGGGAAGACGGATTGCGGTGGTAGAATGTGGAAGAAGCAACTCCTTGTGGCTTCTTGAGCCTTTTCGAAGGAATAGACGCAGTGAAAAGACCTAACCTTGAAGAAATGATCTAGATTGAGAGCGAAATCGATGTTGAAGAGCGAAACGATGAGTGGATCTTAGGAAAACCCTAGGTTCTAAACTTCTTCTGTGGATGAACGAGAATCGGTGGAAGGAGACGTTTAACCGGTAGATATGAAATGTTAAGAAGTGGACTTTAAGCCTAAGTCAACCCCACAAAACCGGCTTGAAGGTGAGGTTTATATATGTGTGTGTGTCTATATATATATATATATATATATATATATATATATATATATATATATATTATAAATTGGTCGTATCTCTAATCGATATGAGACTTCCAACACGCCCCCTCACGCTGAGGTATATACATCTCGAGCGTGAGACTAGACATTAATGAGTGGTCCGATAACGGTCCGATACCGGGTGGAATAACATGCCCTACAAACAACAAATATCACTTGGATAGATTCTAACCCGACTTTGATACCATGTTAAGAAGTAGACTTTAAGCCTAACTCAACCCCACAAAACTGGATTATAAGGTGAAGTTTGCACTCACTTATATATTATAAATTGACCTTATATCTAGTCGATGTGGGACTTCCAACATAAAGAATGAACGGTGAAAAAGGGAAGGAAACTATGAAACGAACCAAAATCGATGACGCTAGGAGATTGAAAGGCTTGAGAAGAGTCTGGCTTGGTTAATATGGTTAGTGCAGGAAGGATTCAAGATGTTGTGATTTAGTGATGTGAATAACAACGATGAAGGTTCACTACAAAAAATTAGGGCATTACCGAAGGCCAGAAGCCCTCGGAAAATGCCAAAAGCCGTCGATAATGGGTGTTTACCGAAGGCCTATCGGCGGCCAAAAATCCTTCGGTAAATCCCCTGTCGCTAACCATTACCGAGGGCTTTCGCCCTTCGGTAATTACCGAGGGCTTTCGCCCTTCGGTAATTACCGAGGGCCAGAAGCCTTCGGTAATTACCGAAGGACAAAAGCCCTCGCTAATTACCGAAGGGCAAAAGCCTTCGGTAATTACCGAAGGGCGAAAGCCCTCGGTAAGTTCCGAAGGGCAGGAGCCCTCGGTAATGAGCATACGATGGTATTTACCGAAGGGCGAAAGCCTTCGGTAATGGCCATATGAGGGCATTTACCGAAGGGCAAAAGCCTTCGGTAAAATGCAGGGCAGGTTTCAGCAAAATGGTTTTTCTTGTGCAACCCAGACTTGTATAACAAATTTCAATTACAAACAGACCTGCATAACAGTTTTCAAACACATACAAACATGCATAATGTGCATCTCAAAGATCCAATCAATGATCAATATCCAATGCACATCAAATAATCCACAAGACATCCATTAATGTATAAATAATGTATGGGGTAGTTCAAACATAAAACAATGTAACACAAGGATGTTGTAACATCCAAAGTCTGTAAGTACATCTAACATTGAAATGATATCAACTGAAAATGTTCTAATATCCAAATGTTTGTCTAACAAGTAATAAGAAAATGAAACCTAATAATGTACATAACTATCATCAGAATGATTTTCATCATCCTGCTCCTCTATTGATGGCTGGACTGGTGTGGGTTGGACTGATGAGGGTTGGACTGATGAGGGTTGGACTGAAGTGGGCTGCTGAGTGGCAGCAGGTGATGAGGAGGCTCGTGGCTGGGTCAGAGGGATATTTTGTACTTCCTGTGAGGTTTCAGGCAAGACTCTCATGATCAGGGCCTTGAAGTTCGTAAACTCTGTTCTGAGATCAGTGATCTCCTGGTCACGTTGATGGAGTTCCTGCCTCAGGCGAAGAACCTCGTCAGGAGTAGTGGTGGAAGAAGAAGGCTGGTGCTTCAGAGTACCTCCTCTGGATGCTGTATAGTTTGCAGCAAGCTGTCCCGCACCATATACTCGTCCCTTTTTCTTCCCACCAACGATGTCGATCCAGCACTGTGTCCTACGGATGTCATCATCTGCATTACTGGCATCATCCGGTGTAGGAGCTGACTCATGTTTGAAAAAGTTTATTTTACCATTTTAAACTTGTGTGCACTGTTCATTTGATCAAATTTTAGCCTACATGCAAAATCACTTCCAAAACCGTTAATTTTGCTTAAATTTGGAAGTGAATTAGTGATTTTCGAGTGTACTATGATTCCTTGTTGTTTCAATGTTTAAACACCTTTAAATTGATGATATAAAGTTGCTTGAATCATCACTTAAGCTTTACAAACACTGCCAATCATTTTTGGGTTTGAAAGCACACTTTTAAAGTCCATTTTGTGGTGCAGTTTTCATTCTTAGTGCTGTTTGATTTTGTATACTTTGTATTTTCGAATTGTGCCCTCATATCTATCTTTCTTTTATGTTTTAAAACTTGTGTATATAGTTGTTTTACTGTTTTGGTTAATGCTTTAATACATTTTGCATTATGACCACTTTTAGTGTATTCTACTAACTAGTTATAGGTTCTAGGGTGTCATATTTTGAGTTGTAAGTTGTTTTTGTAGTGTGACTTTCTCATTAGCATTGATTTACCATCCTAAACTTGTTAGGACAGTTTGTTTCAAGTTTCTTAGGCTAGTTTAGTGCAGTCATCAAAATTTGACCATTCTAGTGCATTTATAGTAGCCCTTTTGAGGTTTTACTGGTGATTTCAAGATACTGTAATAGGAATCAGTTCTTCAGTCCATTCTTAGTCATTTCTAGGAGGTAACAACTTGTGTAGAGACTTTTAGGCCTGTTTAACAGATTGGTCATCATCATTCTTACCAAATTTACCATGGTGTAGTGTAATTTTAGGTCACTAAATAGTCAAATCTTCTATTTCTTTGTGTTTTCGAATTGTCCACTCATTTCTATCTTTCTTTTATGTTTTAAAACTTGTGTACATACTTCTTTTACTGTTTTGGTTACTACTTTAATACAGTTTGCATTATGACCACTTTTAGTGTATTCTACTAACTAGTTATAGGTTCTAGGGTGTCATATTTTGAGTTCTAAGTTGTTTTTGTAGTGTGACTTTCTCATTAGCATTGATTTACCATCCTAAACTTGTTGTTGTGAAGCTTAATATATATGTATGTGTGTGTGTGTATCCTGTATGAAGAATTTGGTGCTGTTTAGTAATTTTGTGATAGTTTTTTAGAATATCCAAAGAAAGATTTGCTTCTAGGTTTTTCTCTGTTTTTCCTGGTGTCTTCAACAATCACACAGTAATGTGATATCTATGCCTGTTGTTTTCAGACACATGATACATGGAAAGTTAACCCTTAAGTCAGTTGGTTTCAGAATTGTGATTCAAACTAGAACTACGAAATATTTTCTGTTTTTATATTTATTTATTTTTTAATCATTTTCTCATGTTTGAAAATTATTCAATGTTTTCAGGGCAATGTGCTACATTGACTTTGGGTTGCCTGTGGAGCAAGATGAAGGTGATATGCTTAACACACAAGATTCAAGGTCTGGGAATTTACAAAATTTTAGTGTTAAGAAGGGGAGTAAGAGGAAGTTTGAAGTTTTACCAATAGATAAACTTGTTAGGAGGAACTTTCAAGTTCTACCATTAGAGAATCCTATTTTATTTTTAGCTCATACATCAAAAAATTCGTTGTTTATAGTAGACAAACCCTGGTTGGAAGTGGTCAGGAGTTTAGAAGCCCCACCAATCCACAGACATATATATGGGACATGAGCTATAAGCAGCTTAGACAATTGTTCTCAGCTTTGAGGGGATATGATGGGGATAAAAGTCCCTTGTTTTTCTTTTTTGTCTCGTCATGGTTGGGAGGATCTAGAATCATGTATTGTGTTATCATAATCAATTTTGTTCCATTAGTAATAGCTTCAATTTACATTTTTTTTAGTTACACAAGTTCTGTACTTGTACTCTTAATCAAATCCCCATATTAATTTTGGCTGCTATTTTGTTTCATATATATCCTACCAAAACAAAAGTTCAATAATTGTAGGGAGTGTTATGAATGGATGAGAATTGAAATGGAATAGTTTTGACTAGGTGGTGGGGTTGCTCCTAAAATGAAGGTTGGCTTTTGGTTTGATTTGGATACATTGTCCATTTTGGGTGTCAAGCTAAGTTACCTTGCCACATTTACCCACCCAAAGTGGTTGTGAGCTAGGCTGCCACTGCCTCAACTTAATAAAGTGGGTCACTACTCATTACTAGGCCTTTGGATTTGATATATGCTTCATGCTGGTGAGTGGTGAAATGACTTTTCCTTTTTCTCTGGCTCTCTTGCTAGCTAGCTGTGTTCAGTGGTGAATTACTTAATTCGGTTTTCTTTTGTGTTTATTATTACTGGAGAAAAAGGAGGAATAGTGAATTCCATATGAGGAAGAGTTTGATCATTCATCACGCATCATGATCAAACTTCAAATGAAACATATGGTCAACCAAGGTTGACAAAAACTAGCAATCATATTCAATCAAGTGCATTTAAAGTATACAAATATCAGAAGGGGTATGTTAAAGTGAACCTTGGGTGATAGATTTTCCAACCACTGACAGTGGTTGAAATCATATTTTAAACTCAGTTTTGGTGGTGTGATGGAGTGATTTTACCACATTTTTTGGCCATAACAAAGTCATATTTCGAATGCTAGAAGTTTCTATGTTGTGTGACAGTTTCAACAAGACTAAAATGCTGTTTAAAAGCTGCTAGCAGAGTTCAATTACTGATATAATGGGCTGAGTGCATAATAGTCTACTAAACCATCAATTTGGAGTCAAAATTGGGAAGTGACAAGGTGTTCTTGAGTAACAGTATGGATTTGACCGAATTCATAGTTATAACAAATTTAAAATCACTAAATGAAGTTGTTGGAGTGATTAGTTTTGACCTACAACCACTGCTATGACATTTCCTGTCTTGAACCACCAAATTTTGACTCATTTTTTTGGAAAAAATGAACCAGACAGCACTTGTGTAGATAGTGGTAGCATCTTCAGGGGTGGAAACTTGAATAGCTCTTGATCTAAGTGGCTATACAGCAACGAAAATTAGCTTACTGAAACATCATTCTGCAGTGAGAAAAACAGTGAAAATTTGGCAACTCCACTAGCCAAATTTGGAGACACAAGCAAAATAGTTGAGGGATTGTAAGATTGAGTGTCTATCCTCTAAAAGAAACTTGGTACAGAACCCTAACAAAGTCTAGAACTGAGATTTGAATAACCTTGGTCGAGAGGAACAACCAATCACTACATGACACATCTAAATTGTAGTTTTCAAATAATGTTATAAAAAGAGAGAGATTTTGTTTTCTTGTATACATATGGGATGAACAAGTGGTTCAAATATGTGAGACCCTATGTGCATGTTGGAGGGACATGGTCCTGGCCGATCATTTTTGGGTGGAAGTTAAATGAGATAGGAAGGAGCAAGGTGTGGGGGGGGGGGGGGGCATGGTCCTGCCAAGAGCAGAATGAAGAAAGAAATAAAAGGCAAATATGAGAAGAAGTGTACAATACACATTCTTATTGTTGTTGGCAACCTTAAAGCATGTACTTTATCTCCTTTTTCATTAGGTTTGTTATCAATTGTTATAGTTTTTGAAATTAGAGAACAAATAAGTGTCTTCAACGAATAGGCTTTTACACAGATCCATCAACAATAAACTAAAATAAAGCATCTACATAAGTTTCCATGGTCAATTTGCAGAATTTAATTCTCATGAAGGCTATAATAAGCAAAACAAACATTCATACATGCTCAAATTGCTCAAAGTGTGAAATTTATAAAACAAATTAAATACTCACCTCTTTAGTAGACTTTTCTAGGAGGGATATAGCTTTGATAACTTTGTATCTGTAAGGAAATAAAATTGCAAGATGTTCAACCATGGTCTAAATGCCAAACAGAAGAAATGTCAAAATTACACAACAACAACTCTAGATCAAAACTAACTACTTCACCAACTTTGTTTGATGAATTGAAACATGTTCAAACTCAATTTTAACTAAAAACCAAACTTGTACTGAAAATGACCTTTCTACTTCCCAAAATTTACTCATAATTGGTGGTTTTGGAAGTGATTTTGTGCCTAAGCTATTCTTACACTTTGGTAATCATTTCAACAATTTTAATTCATCAAAATACACTCCTTTGAACTCTAATTACGCACAAAATAGATCAACAACTCAGATTCAATTTCCAAGTTCCAAAAATGCCTTAAATATGATGGTTTGACATATTCAATTGCATACAAGTGATACTAACTTTATATGAATGGTTCTAACAGCTTTAATACATCAATTTGGACTTGTTTAAACTTCCAAACACCATAGAATCATAGCAGAACGAAAAATGATAAGTAATCACCCTTTTAGTACACTTTTTTAGGTTCTAATTACTCAAACTTTGAGTTTTAGGTAGTTGCTTGCTTTTTAGTAGTTTCCTAGCTTCATTTGACTATTTTAGACTTGTTAGGATAGTAACATTAGTTATTGTTATTCTACTTTATGTCAATTGCCACTTTCTCAGCCTTTTACATGACTTTTTAAGGTTTCAAGTACCCAAACTGTGAGATTTAGCTACTTCATATAATTTGACATGTTTCTTAACTTCATTTAACAACTTTAAACTTGTTATGATTAGTAGAACACACAGTCTTATGCTAATTTAGGTGAGTTCCCAATTTCTCACCTATTTAGTACACTTTTGTAGGTTTTAAGTAGTCCAATTTTGAGTGTTAGGTACACTACCAATTTCACTTCTTTCTTACCTTCATTTAACTAGTTTAAACTTGTTACAATATGAAGATTACACATTCTAAGGTTACTTTAGGTGAATTTCGAATTTATGACCTATTTAGTACACTTTTTATGTTTTAAGTGCCAAATTTAGAGATGTGAGTTGTGATTTTTAGAAGTTGTCTTAGGAATCAAAACTTCACTCAATTCTTTGTCATTTCTAGTCACTTAGAACTGGTGTAGATAGTTATAGGTCTGTAAAACATAATGCACATTTGCATCCTAATCTATTTCACCCTATTCTACTGTAACTTTAGGTGCTCAATAGTCAAATTTGATTTTCATCTTATTTTCGATTTGTGACTTCATTTTTATCTATTTTTTATGTTTTACAAGTTTTGTAGATAGTTACTTGACTGTCATATGCAGAGATTTCTACACCAACAAAATGAGACTTGTAGTCCACCATTTCAAATGATAATCTGGTAGTGAAAGTGGATTTAAAAAGCAAGAACACTGCACAAAAACTGAAAATGGAAAAATAACCATTTGAACACTGCACATAACTTTAAAATGGAAAAATAAACTTGCTCAAACTCTGTACATGCACAAACACAACAAGATTCAACAAATCATACCAGACATTGCCAAATATGCATGAAAATGTTACCAAAACTACACCAGAATTCAGAATTCAGAATTCAGTGAAATGAAATGAAGACAACAGTTGCAATGACTCTAAGACATCCTAAAACACTTGATATAACTGCATAGAATCCGGTAGAAGAATTTAAACACCTAAGACACAAGCAAAGATATCAATCACGGTGAAAAGATTGATAAAAAAAGCAATAACAGCACCTTGTTTCAGGATTTATTAGCAACTCAACTATGCTTTTTGCACTTTACTGTACTTGGAACATGTTTAATATCATTATACAAACTTGCACATTGCTTAAGAAACAAAAAAGTTCCACTGAAACAGATTTATGAGATTGCACCACATTTATTCCATTTTGTGCAGAATTTTTGAAACATAATCATGTTTTAACTGATGTAGCACATATAGTCAAGGCTAGACATTGTCTCATTGCCTTATATGATTCATAAATGACTACAAATGCACTGCAACTAGAGAAAAGAATAAAACCTTAGCTGGAAACAAAATTTTACACTAGAAAAAGTCCTAGTTTGGTGGTTTGATACAAAAAAACATATGCAAGTGATTTAAACAGACAACTGAATGTTCAAGTAACTTTATTTGATGATTTTAATTGTCTTTAAACACTAAAATGAGTTATAAATAGCCTGCAACTCAAAATCACTACTCCACTTCTATTTTAACTCAAAAAGTTATGGTTTTCACCGTGTTAAATGTCCTTGCAATGTCCGGTTCGAGTTTGATCATGCTTAGTTGTTGTTTTGAAGATTAGTTTAGTGTATTTACACTTTCTACAGTCATTTGCATTGATAGCTAGCTGTTTGAATCATTATAACTTAGAATGAGGTGTGTAGTTGTTTAATTTGCTACATTATTACTATTTCTATGCCAAATAATCACTCAAAAGACTTTGTTTTGATGATTTAAAGTTGTTCTAAAATTCTAATTTGACTTATAACCACTGTTGTGCAATTTCACAACTCAAAACCTCAATTTACAGTTCATTTTTTCTAGTGCAAAGTTGAATCCAACTCTGATTTTTGAATTTATGCATTTGTAATTGGTTTGGGTTGTATAACTATGAGACCTGACCATACAAAAACAATGGTAGGTGTCTTCCCTCTCCTTCCCATCAATCCTTTTGCAAAAGGGTAAAGATGTGTCAATACCCAAAAACTGAAAAAAAAAAACTCCACCAAGTAGACAACTCCATTGAGGTATAACACTATATATTGTTCTGCTAACTCCAACTGTTATTCCTATCAGGTTAACCATCATGATTGTGATTGGTAGTTAGAGCACACAGTTGCAAGCATTAGAAGCAAAGACAACAGACCAATAAACTTTCTCAATCAAACAACATCATACACTGCTGCCACAAGAACATCAAATAGATTCAAGAACATTGTAACTCACTGAATTTTTAAATGCACAACTTACCTCAACCAAGAAAGCCCTTGACGATGGCAACCTTTGTACAACACGACACCCACACAAGCCCACAACGACCCCTCCAACAAAGTCCCTTAACCAAGTTCCTTCAAGTTCTGAGCACACCGTCCTAAGGTCGCCACAACACCGTCGTCACGCCACTACCACCACGTTCGAACAACCCCCTCAGAATAATGTAATCCCTCAACCACCACCCTCCTCACCGGCACTATCCTAACGTCGACACAGCAATTGCAGCAAAAAAGGGGTTAATTTTGATTTCAGAACAACAGAGGAAGATGCTTGGGGGTTCTGAGGTGAGAGACGGAAAATTGGGGGAAAGCTTCTGTGGAAACTAAAATTTGGAGAATGGGAGAGGGAAATCCCAAATTTTCATTTCACTAGGTCGATGCTTGTACCGACGGCCTATGGAGCCTTCGGTAAACTCAAAAAGCCTTCGGTAATCAACCACTTACATGACCGTCGGTACATCCTTCGGTAAATCAACTTTACCGAAGGCCCCAAAGGCCGTCGGTATTATTCCTTCGGAAATTAACGTTTTTCCTGTAGTGGTTGTTTGAGTGATGAGGCGACAAAAATCAAGAGGCAAGTGAATGAGCTAGGTTTTGGTGTTCGAAACTTCTCGAGGAGTAGAGAGAATGAAGATGTGGTTCGATGATGACGAGGTCTTGAAAGATAACACAAATGAGGATGTGACCGATGGAGCTACGCATGCCACAATGTTGAAGCAGATTGGAGGAAAAAAAGCTTCGTGAAGGACAGAGAAACTCATGACTAGAGCTGTCAAAATGAGTCACAACCCACGGGCCAACCCGGCCCACCACGGGTTTGAGCCGGGTTTGATTTGAAAAAATTGTATTTTTTTTATGCGGGTCAAATTTCAACCCGGCTCATTTAAACCCGGCTCATGCGGGTTGAACCCGTGGTGGGCCGGGTTGACCTACCAACCCACCTACCTAATTTTATTTTATTAAAATTTAATTTTAATTTTATAAAAAAATATTTATTATTTTGTTTTTGTTTGAAAAAATTATTTAAGTTCCTTATTTTCAAAATTAATTAAACACTCATATTGGGAGTGAAATTTCGGAGTGAAATTTGTTTAGATTTGAATGATAGAAAGTTTGTATTTTTTTTATTTAAAAAAAATTGTAATTAAGTGAGTCATTGAGCCAACCTGTTTACCCACCAACCCGTGGTGGGTCGAACCGGGTTCGAATTTTTCTGGTTCGCTAATAAATGAGTCTGGTTAGGTTGACTCATTAAGTGACCAACCCGTGATGGGCCAGGCCGGGTCGGGCCAAATGACCCGTTTTGACAGCTCTACTCATGGCAAAAGTGAAAAATGAGAGAATGAGAGTGTGAGTGAAAGATTACTCGAAGAAGATCCCTAAGATTCTGTAACCTTTACTTTGAAGGAGGAGTTGAATATGAATTTCAAAAATTGAATTCTCATTTATCTCAAAAATGAAAATACAATAATGAAACTGAATATTTATAGTAATTCCTGCTTCATTAAAAGCTAAAAAAACTCAGAACATAAAAAAACACACAACTAACACTGAAGAAGGTTTGTTAGACAATATATCATTATTCCCTCCCTCTTGAAATTTTGGATTTTATCACTTATTTTACATACTTTTTTTTTGTAAAATTAAGCTAAGCTTAAAATGTTTTTTAATTTGTATTATGTGAATTATTATTGATTGAAAATAACAATAGAACTTGGAAGAGATTGTGAGTGACATTGTTCTTTACCAATGTATTCCAGTTTTGATCTTCGGATTTGTTTATATAGAAAAAGTATATTTGTTGATAATAACTTGAATTTATTAATCTATAGAACAAAAAGTTATGTACATATTTCAGGGAAAGTTTTAAAAATTTCGACCTCAATCAAATCTCCACATAGCTTCCACCTCAGCCTTTTGAAATATAGACAGGGTCTAACTGACATCCAGAGGCATGTATATCTTGGACATGATGTTTAATATAAAAATAAGCATAATATATAAGAAAAAGAAATCAATTAATGAAGAAATAATTTATATACATATATATAATTTAAAAACAAACATCAATAAGTTTTTATAACCTTAAATCAGGGAGGAGGAAAAAGAAAATTATCTTTAAATTTAATCATTAATTCATTCATTTATTTGCAGTGTAGAGATTTACACAAACACAAAATAAATATGACACAAAAATTTAAACGTATTATCAAGATTGCATGATTGGCACTCTTCATAGTAATGAATTTTATAAGCAATTTTAAAAGGCATGGTTATACTATGTAAACTATTTTTCTGTTTGATGAAAAGACGAAAGAATTTTGTTTTGAAGTAGTTTGATTTTATACTATTTTTTTATTCAAAATTGGTTATGATAATTATTAATTTAGTTTGTTTTGAATATATTATTATTTTTCTTTTATTCTTAAAATGTTATATAAATAGTTTACGTTACCATTTAAGATTATCTGAAAATCTAGAGATAAAGATACAAAAATATATTTGAAGAAAAACCCTAAAAGAATTATGACTACATAAAATTCTTTGAGAATTTATAAAAAACTCATAATTTTAATTTTTACACTATATATTTCAGTTAATTGTTTTGAAATTGTTAATTTTTTTTATAGTATGAATGTTGGTAAAGGGTGTATCTTTTTGTAAAGGAAAATGATACCTGAACAACCATTTTTGACAACATTTAGACACGCGCACACGTGTCAAAATCTGAGTGGTCCATTTTCATTTAATTTTTCCAACTGGACCACTCAGATTTTCACACGTGTGCGCGTGTCTAAATGTTGTCAAAAATGGTTGTTCAAGTGTCATTTTCCTTTTGTAAATTGGTTTAAGTGATGAAATGGGAAAATTATTAAATGAGCCAATAAGTGTTAGACACATGTGGTATGAGCGTGCTAAAAGCATAAACATATCTTACTGAACACCTCAACACTGAGAGTACTGTCATGGCAGTTTCTTATACAGAAATTGGCAATAATACAAAAGAAAGGCCACCATCTTGCCCATTCTCATCACAGTGTGGTGGTAATTGTTGTTATGTTCAGAAGAGGTAATACATTTTTAATTAAGGTGTGACAGTGATAATGGAAGAAAAATACAAAACTATCAAAACCTAGCTATTCAATCTTAAAAGGGTGCATGTATGGACCTAAAACAAATTATTAAAGGAGTAATGTCTGAGCTGTTCAGAATGTTACTGTTCTGTCACTTCCAACATCCTTAATATTCTTTGAAGGAAAAAGTGAGTGTTTATAATGATTTTGATTATCTCCTTCAAACGAGACTTTCTTTTTGAAATTAATACACCTAAGAGAAAAAATTTATATATCATTCCACACCAATTTATGAGATGTTGTTCTAGATTAATTATAATAGTTTGAGTTCAAATTTTACACAACTGGTTTAAATTCTTTTGGTATTAAAGATAATGATCTTATTCTCCTTCAACAATATTTTTTATTTTTTTTGTTATGAAGTAGTGTGCTTTATAAAAAAATTTGTAAAACTTAATTCTAATTTTATCTTTGAAAAACATTTTGCAGAAAGGAAGGCAGAAATTATAAAATTGTAAAACTTCATTTTAATTTTATCTTTAAAAAACTTTTTGGAGAAAGGAAGGAAGAAAAAGAAGGAGCATTTGAAGTGCTTTTAAGTCTTGATTTCTAAACAATGTGAAACTATTAGATGTGATAAAAATAGTATTATATATATATATATATATATATATATATATATATATATATATATATATATATATAAGTTTTTTAAATTTTATCTTTGAAGAATAAAACTATATATTTTCTTAAATTTTAAGAGACAAAAAAGTATAGTTAAGCTTTATTCTTTAATCTCAAACAATAAAATATAGAAAAATGAGAAATTAAAATGATTTTTTAACAAAAATAGATCATGGTTCTAAAATTTAAAGAACAAAAGCATATAGAATAAAGAAAAAATAGTACATAGCATGTGATTGTGGAGGTACATGGGAAAAATAGTTAATTAGTGATTTCCATTTATATTAATGAATAATTAGCATTATAAGGTATTATTGTTTGGTTCCACTATTGAGTGACATGCCCATTAAGCAGTGTCCAATGGCACATTACCCACTTCTTTGATTGTCTTGGTGAACACCTCACAAGCCACTATGGTTAGGTTGTGAGAGAGTTTATTAAGAATTATGTTTTAGAATGTGATGTCAAGTGTGCCTTACAAAATTGACATATCTGAGATAGATAATATAATTTTAAATTGAAAACTGTTATATTATATTTTATCTCATTAATTGTAATTAACCTTTTTAGTTTCCATTGTCTTCTTCTACTCACATCCCTGTCAGTGTTCCCATGGAGTGGAATGCCAGATCAATGGAATCATTAAAAAAGTACCTCATGCTTGGTTGGACCATAATACTATTATAACTCCACGGTTATGCCAACCTTATGTAGTTTAATAATATTCATAACATTTTTATTAACAACACCACCACTCTTTCTATAATACTTTCTAAATCTCAAGGATTAAATATTTTTAATATTTTCAAGAAATTATATGTATATAAATTATCTCTTTCTAGTACTATATGTAAAAAGTGATGATGTAACTTACAAGAAAGAATTCAACAGAAGATGTAAATATTCCAATAAATATTGGGATAAGAAATTTAAATTTAAAAAAAACGATATGTGATTTATGCTAAATATTCCTTTAGTTATTTATTTTTTATTGACGATAAAGAAAACTGTTTTCTTTGTAGCCCTTGAATTATTTTTTTCTCCGCAAAAACAGCCTTAACTAATTTACAATACTTTAATCCATAAGTAATAATTATTGTGAAGTATTTGTATCTCTATATATATACTTGTACTAGTTAACATGACTAGAGATATAGTTAATGAGGTGGTAAATACATAGTTAGTCCCAATTAACTTTAGAGTAATTTTAGAAATATATATTTTAGCTGTTGCTAAATCTAATAATTTTAGGTAAATTAATTGATTTTCTCAAAAAGTGTAAGTTAAGTAAAGTAGTAGATGTTGGTGATACCCTTTTTTTTTCTCTCTCTTTATAAGATGTTAAGAAAGATCAGTAAGACTTATAAATAGAAAACTTTCTAGAATTGTTAAGTGTTGGCTGTAAAACCAACTGTAAGTGCACCGATTGCAGTGTAGTAAATGATAAATATCATTATATTCCAAGGGACTTGTGCAACACATGACAATTCTTCCTTTCATAACTCAATTAGACATCAAAGTGTACAAATAACACAAGAAATTCTTTTTGGTATTTTGATCAAACAGTTGGTGTGCAAGGAATTTAACATAGAGTATTTTATAATTTATTAAGATTAGATTTCATCCACTTCATTGTCATGTATTTACAAACATCTCAATTTCATCCAATAAGTGTTCAATTTCAGTTCTAAGTTTAAGTCATATTTTCCAATACATGAAGAACAAAACATTAAGCCATGGGTGGCTAGTCCAAAGTAAGCCACTAGTACAAAAATAACGCACAACGTTGAATATTTTGGGCCTTTCACATCAAATTTGAGGCCAACGTCATATCGGGAGACGTTAAATTGACGTCAAATTTAAAAAAATCGACGTTAAATTAACGTCGAATTTTGTCAATATACGACGTTAATAATCTTTTTTGTTTTTTTAATTAATTGTGATCCTTTTTTACAATTCTACGAGACTTGAAAAACAGAAAAACAACAAATTTCAGTTTTTGGTATTTTATAAACCATGAACTATGAACGTGTAGTGTAGTATCAACAACAAACAACAATAACCAACAAAAAACACGTTCAATCAAATAACAACAACAAACACGTTCAACCAAACAACAACAAACAAGTTGAACAAATAAGTTCTTCAAAACGAAAACGAAAACTAACCTTCAAAAGGTGATTTCGTCAGAATAAAGTGTCGCCACCAATGAGATAGAAAGCAGAATGCGCCTATGAAGGACAAGAACATGAAAATAATTGATCAAAACAAACGAAAATCATACATAAAGTAGTTAATTAACATGCATTTATATCAAATGAAAGAAAGATAACATGTGATGGTCATCAAAATTCGTTCGAGAAAGGTTTGAGAAGAGAAGAGGGTCTTGCGCGCTAAGGTAAAGTGAATGAATTTTCAATCTCCCGCTCAAATTTTTATTGAATTCACTAACATTTTGACGTCTAACGCTAGGACATTCGACGTGTTGAGATTGTTGATAGGGGGAGCACTGGTTTAGCTAAACCCACAATTTCAGTAATATTTGAGTTTTTGATGATGACAACACATAATTAATAACACATGTGTATTTTGTGTTATATGTTCTATGCTTACATGTTATATGAGTATATGAGAACATGATTGTGTTGATTGTTGTGTTGTTCATTGCATTTCACTGAGTTATATATGTGATTTTATACATGAATGCATGACACATGTTTTTGGATGAAAAACCACAAGCACTAGTGTTGAACATTAAAATGTGTGGCAAAACAACATTTTGAAATCGATTACATTATGGGATGAATCGATTAAAATTCGTGTATTTGCACAAACTTTTTCAAGTGTGCTGTGAGAGTTTTTCAAAGAGAAAAGTTTTCAAAACTTTGCATAACACTGTTGCATAATTGATTGCATGTGATATGTATTCGATTAAGTTTGTTACTGTTTTGAAATCTGTTAATGCTTGATATAACTATTAAAACAACTATATTTTTAAATATGTTGACCAAGCATTAAATGTTATTCGACTACATTAATTGTGAATTCAATTAAGTGCTATCTGTTATAACTGAATTGGTGTATTTGACTGCATTAGTAGCTTAGTCGATTAAAATGCGTCAGAGATGTGTTATACTATAAATTGACGCAAATTTGATTTATGAATAGACTTTTGTGATTATAACATTTTCATATTCTTCTGCAAAAAAGTGCAAAGCTTACAGAAAGAGAAAGAGCTCCAAGAAACTAGTTTGATCGTGGTGATCAACTAGGTGTGATTTCTTGAAGAGCAAGATTGCTGAGTTTTCAAAGTCTGATCTATTTGCACATTAAGGTGTCTACTGCAAGATTAGGTTCTACAATCTGTTGAAGATTGGGTTGAGTTCCCTGTTGTGATTATAGGAAGAAGGAAGTGCTGCGTTCTTGACTTTGAGGGTGCCTCAAAGGGGTTGGACTGTAGGAGAGGGGATTCTTGCTTCTAGTCTGTTTGTATACTGCCTATATTTTGATTAGAGGGTTAGAGAGGTGTTTTATATTTTTGACGTGAGGTCTCTATAAAAACCTTGTTGTAAAAATATTGATCATTATAGTGCATTGGCTTCCTGTGGTTGGAAGGACACTGGATGTAGGCTTGGCCGAACCAGTATAAAAACTCATCGTTTGATCTTTCTTATCTCTACTCTGTTACATTCAATCAATTATACTCTTTACGCATTCGATTAAATTTTCGCTGCATTGAAAATCTTTTAACTTGTGTTTCAAGAAAAGTATAAATGCATCTCTTTTGGTGAAAAAGATTTTGAAAATTTTAAATTTTATACTTCACCAATCACCCCCCCTCTTGGTGTGAGAAATTGATCCATTCTTTTTTAACACGACGTTTTATATCCTTTTACGTTGAATTACAATTCTAAACGACGTCTAATAATTGCATTTATTTACAAAACTATCACCGATCCTTTTTAACGTTGGCTATTCAGTGGTTGGACATTGAACGTGTGACGTCATACGCTGTTTTTGCACTAGTGAGCATTAAGCATAAAAATCAAATACTAACATTGAAATGAAAAAACATATGTAGTAACATCACAAAATACACAAGATTCAATTTATTACATCTAATCTCAACAAATAGGAAAAGTCATCCATGGTGGAGAACTTAGGGTTCTATAAAATTGAAGAGATAAGGAAGAAATTGAAACCATATAGATGTGCACAGTCTTTCCCAAGGTTCTTTGTAGCTACTCCATGCTTCAATTGCGCTTCCCCTTCGCATCTCCATCTCCAATTCGTGACTCATCTTCTTCCTCAACCCAAAAGGGGAAAAATCACCATTGATGAAGCTTGAAGCTCAAAGAGGAGAAGGGAGAGCTTCTTAGCACCCCAACCAGCCTCTCAAAGCCTCTCCTAGTCGCTCTAGGTGAAGATTTATGTGTAGGGGGAGAAGATTCCCCAAAAAATTTGCAGCAACATGACTAAATACACATATTACGTGTTTCTGGTTCGACAGACTCACCCAACGAGCTTCGATTCTCGCCTAGCGAGCTGGTCAACTCACTCAGCGAAAAAGTCAACTCACCCAACAAGTGAACAGTGTCGGTCAACCCATGAACAGTGCTAGTCAACATGTGAATAATGTCGATCAACGAATGAATAGTGTTGGTCAACGGGTGAACATTGCCAAGTGAATAGTAAATAATGAATAATGAACAGTGCCATTTAAATTGTTCGTTTGCTCATTGTGTTCACAACACTAAACATGACTCTTGTGGCACCTAATGTAGGTATTCCCTTAAAATACATATTTTATTGTCCAATCATTCTTCCTTGAGTTTTGGTTTGTTTTCCTACACCAAAATTGCTTCCTATTTTCATATTTCACACTCAAAGAGAGATTAAAGATAAAACAAGCATATACTTACTACAACACAAGAAAACATGAAAACACACTAAACTTGAGGATAAAAAAAGGTAAAAGCTATGGAGGAATTGATTTATTCACCAAAATATATACACAAAAAGACGTAAAATCAATCGTTATCATTGAGTTAAATAAGATGAACTTTAATATCTACCAAACCGTTTTTAATCCCAATAAAAATACCAGAAACATAATTATGAGCCAACCAAATAAAAAATTCTGAGTTTTTTTGTCAGCAATGCAGATAAACTAATTGAATTGCTTAATTTATATGCAAAGAGTTGATATAGATATAAAAGAAAAAAGAAATTACTATCTTAGAGCTCAAAATAACATAATAGTCCTTCAATTCAGAAAACAAAGTAAGAACGGATTTCAAAATAAAAATATATTTATAGAATAAAGACAATTTTGATTTAAGTAAAAAAATAAAATAAAATCTCATGATCATATTCACAGTATCACTTATATCAATTTTTTTATGTATGGTTTTTAAGTTTTTGTTTTTATAAATGAATTAAAAAAATTTGTCTCATTTATCTTTATTCAAGACTGTGACATATTAACATTATTAACATGTGTTTCTACCACATCGAAGTCGAGAATTAAGATAGTTTAAATATTCTTTCTTCTTTCTATCTTTTGAGAACAAAACTATGACAGAGTTTCAAGCCTCCAACAAACAATACCTTAGATGTATAATGATTGACCTTAACAATGTCACTCGACGAACTTGAGATTGAAACATGTAATCAACCTGCTAATGAAAAAAAAATGTAATCAATTATGTAATAACTTAAAGTGTTTGTCTCTTTAAACATCAAGCACAAGTAATTGTTGAAAGTTTTACATATATTAAATATAAGGTCAATTTACAATAGATGGTAAGGTGCAAACTTCATCTTTCAAACTGATTTTGTAAGATTGAGGAAGGTTTAAAGTTCACTTCTTAATATAGTATCAAAGTCATGAGTCAGAGTCTATATTAGAGAAATTTGTTTATTGTTGGATCTATTTTTCAACCCTTTATTAGACCAATTAACGTCTAATCTCACGCTCGATATATATATGTCTCAACGTGAGAAATGAGTTAGAAGTCTCACATCAACTAAAAATAAAACCAATTTACAATATATAAGTGGATATAAACTTCACTTTACAAGTCAATTTTGTAGAGATGAGTTAAAGTTAAAGTCTACTTTTAATTTTAAAATTGATAACTCAATATAAGAAATGATAATGGGAAAAACAATTTGCTATTAGGTGATTGATTGCAAAGCAAATTTCTATTATGCAATTAGATACTTTGGGAAAGGATTTATATTATTCTTGTCATAATTTTTCTTTCACATCATTTATCTTTTTATGTCTTAACTTTTTACACATTGTGATCTTTTTTTAATGCTATCATAAAAAAGCAATTTCTCTTTAGACACCGCGAAGATACCATAGAAAAGTTCAATCTATAGTACCTAGTACAATAGTTATTTCGCTTTCAAAACATGATTGGTGCAACAATAATGCAAACAATTAATTAAACATTTTGTTTAATACTATGAACTCTTAATTTTCAGGCATATAACGTGCTTTTGAACTTATTACCACTTGGGGATTTTCATTTTTCCTTAATTTTGTTGTTCTTGTTCTTCAAAATTTCCACACTTACGATAGTTTCTCACGAAACCAAAGTGACACAGATCCCTGCTGAGCGTCAAGCAGCATATAGTTGTGGACAAGAAAGATTTACGGGTAAATGACGAAATGCACTCCTAAAACTTGTGTTACACTATTATTTTTAGATTATGAAAGTAGTATAATTATTAAAATTTCTTTAGTATAAAAAAGAAAAGTTAAAATCCTCACTAATCTTTAATATGTAAATTAGAGTTTTAATTATTTAGTAATTCATTTTACAAATTTTACTGTTTGCTAAACTTCTTTATTTGACATTTTCTCTAAAACTATGAGATTATTTTACACATTTTCTTTTGTAGGAGAACACAAGATAACAAAGTTTACAAATATTTCACTTAATCATATGTTTTTTAGTATGTTTTAAATGATAATATAAAGTTGTTTTTTTTTTGTTTTTTAGTGTAGTTTGCGTCCATGGGGTATGTGATTACATATATTCGAGCTGAATTGACTAATGTCTACTAGTCTAGGTATATGTATAGTGATATATTTTATTTGTAAATCAGGTTCTTTAGTAGCATGATATGTTTTTCTTAACTTTTCCTAGCTTTTTCGATCATTTCTTAGAGGAACACACGATTTGAGGTAAATACACCTATATATCTTAATTCTATTCGTACATAATTTTTTTTTTTTAATTTACAAGCTTACTTGGGGTCCTAATTGTGAGTGTCATATGAAATGCTAAATGGGGTTTGAGAATTTCATTGAATTTGGAATTTTGATAATTTTAAACACTGAAAATTTTCATCTTCATTTGTGTTGAATTATAAGAAGTAGAGAAGTGAAATTGGTGTTGGTATGTTGTCTTATAAAACTTTAAAATGCAATTTATTTACATATAGGTATCAAAATCATAGATAATATTGAAAAAAAAAACTTTTTCCAAAGATTTCGCTCAATAGATTAAAATTTTGTTCAAGACAGTCATTCCGATGGTAAATGAAAAATAATTGCTAAAAAAGGTTTAGTGGATTAAAATTTTACTTAGAGAATTTGGTTT
Source organism: Vigna umbellata (assembly GCF_029865625.1). Taxonomy (NCBI): domain Eukaryota; kingdom Viridiplantae; phylum Streptophyta; class Magnoliopsida; order Fabales; family Fabaceae; genus Vigna; species Vigna umbellata. Next base: position 8,279,388 of record NC_142175.1, read on the forward strand.
TGGAAAAAATTGGTCCTCAATGGCCAAATTTTGCTAATCGAATTACTATAAAAACTAATGTTGTATTATTTTTTACAATATATATATATATATATATATATATATATATATATATATATATATATAAGTATATTTTGAATAATTCTTTTGTTTGTAACTGAATATTTTTGTGAGAATTGATGTTTTAAAAATAATATGTATTGATTTTGATGAGAGTGTTGATGACCTAACTAAGGTGTAATTTGTATACGTTGAGGTATAAACATATCGAGTATGAGAATAGAATTAATAGATGGTCCGATAGTGGTCCGACAATGGGTGAAACAGAATGTCCACATAGATCTCGTTATGATATAGGTTCCAACCATGACTCTGATACCATATTAGAAGTGGTTTTAAGCCTAACTCAACCCCACAAAACCGGCTTGTAAGATGAGGTTTGCACCTCACTTATATATTATAATTTAGTCTTATCTCTAGTCGATGTGAGACTTCCAATAGATTTTATTAACTTTAAAATCACTTAGACAAAGACTTTAGTTGTTAGGAGTCGATAAATTATATATTCTTAATTATAAATTATTTTCCTTCTAAAAAAATTATTTGGAGTACAAATGAAAAACCAGAGTGCTTCATTATTAAAAAAGCAAAATCAACTTGAGTATAAACATAACTTAATAATTTAATTTAAAGTATGTTAGGAAAAAGTGATGGTTATAATCTTCATACTAACACAAAATTGGCATATCATGTATGCTTTATGTCTCATCCACAAAGTACATACATAGAAGATGATCAATAACAATGGTAATTAATTGTTTAATATTTATGTCTATTATCTATTAATATACATAAATATAAAGCTTTTTAAATTTTAGAATTAGTGTTCCACTCTCACAACATTGTATGTGAGAGGTTTTTAACCCAAACCCAAATTCTACAATAACAACGAAAAATAGCAACGACCAAGAACAGTAAAGGGGATGTGAATCATGGTGGCCTTTCCACCTAACCGTAATAGTAAAGCAAAGTGAACTGGTGTACGTAAATTTATATTTCTTATAAATTTAAGAAGAAGAATATCGAACCAAGATAGCAAGATAAAGTGAACTAGTGTACGTAAATTTATATCTCTTATAAATACAAGAAGTAGAAAAAAAAACTTAGGACTTAGTTTTAGGACACAATTTTATCAAATGTTGCAAAAATATTTAAATGATTTCAATAAGATTTGAATTCTAACCTGAAGTTTAATTATGCATCACTTAACCACTTAAATATATTAGTTATACTTACAATGTTAAGATTATATTTTTCTTTTATATAATTCCAAGTGGAAGAAAACTAAATTGTATTTATAATTTGAGATTGAATGGATTAGATAGAATGTTTAGTTACCACTTAATCTAATTAAGAATTTCTTAATTCTTGTGAGAATCCTAAATACTTTTCAAATCTCATTTTATCGCTCCTACATTTATATTCTTTTTAATTTGTATTTCTATAAGTCATTAACTCTATTTCTCCGATTCTTCAAATTTTTGGGTTCATCAATCATAATATCATTATGCAAATTTTGAATTCTTCAATCTAATTTCTTCAAATTATTAATCAAGTTTTACGAAATCCTTTTCTACTGGGTTAAATTGCATGCTAGACGATGAATTTTTGTGTTGATTTGAAATGACATTTAAGGGTTAAATTTCTCATTATCCGGTGAAGATTCAAAATCCAATTTGTGTTAAAAGAAATGACATTTAATTAACCTAGTTAGGAATAATGTGTTATTATTTATTAATAAAATATTGCAAAGATATGTGCCATCACTTGAGGAGGAAGTTGAGATTGGACCGCAAGTCTTTGCCTTAGAGATATTTTCCTATATGCTCGCAGCCAATGTCACTTTTGGTGTGCAACGTTCATGTTTGTTTCCAACGTTGCTTTTCTCTCTCCACAACCACCGATTTTGTGCTTTAATTTTAAGGTTTTGTGCCACTTTTTACGTGAAGTACTCCTCAAGTTAAGGAGGGTTAGTTCCATCATAGGCTCTATAAATAGAGCTTTTCTTTCATTCAGAAGATATGATCAGAATCATTCTTCTCTCTTTCTCTTTTCTCCTAGTTTCATTCTCTCTCTCTTCCTAAAAATATTCTGGGCTTATTTATTCTCTTTTTAAGAGATCCTTGCTAGTTCTGAGATCCTCAGAAATTCTGAGAAGTTCCTGTTGTATCTTGAGGGGCTTGCGCAATACACCGCGGATAAGTCCTTAAGGACAATGATCTACACGCCTCAGGAAGTATTTTGTTCGTGATCTTTATTCTTTATTGTCAGCTTTTACAACAATCTTAAGGACTTATGGCTGACAACAACAACAACTCAATCCCAGAGAATCAGAATATTATTTCCGGAACTCAGACGGTCTTCACGAAACCTTTCCCGGATGTATCAAAAATTGAAGTCTTCTCTGGTCAGAATTTCCGGCATTGGCAAGAACGCGTGTCAACCCTCTTAGACATGTATGGAGTCGCTTTTGCCCTTTCTTCTTCAAAACCCGACTCCACTCTCCCTTCAAATTCAAAAGAAGTTGAAGACTGGGTTCATGGAAACAAGGTATGTCGTCATACTTTACTTAGTGCACTCTCTAACGATTTGTTCGATGTATATTGTTCCTATAAGGAAGCGAAAGAAATTTGGGATTCGTTGATTCTCAAATACACTGCTGAAGATATAGTCAGGCACATATTCATCTTTGGGAATTACTATCGTTGGAAAATGGTTGAAGATAAGGACATAGAGTCGCAAATTAATGAGTACCATAAGCTACTCGAAGATATCAATGCGGAGAACGTTCTTCTTCCAGATGAGTTTGTTTCAGAGCTTCTGATAGAGAAACTGCTGCCTTCCTTGACTGATTACAAGCAACAACTAAAACATAGGCACAAACAAATGTCACTTTCAGAGCTGATCACTCACATAATTATTGAAGATACCAACAGGAAAGAATGTGCTGCTGTGAGGGCCAAAGCATTGTCTGCAAAAGCAAACATGGTAGAAGACAAACCTGCTCCAAAAAGGTACGAACACAAACCTAATCACAATAAGAAAAATAATTTTCGAAAATTTCGCCCCAACACATCTAACCCCACCTTTAAGAAGAAAGGAAATTGCTTCGTATATGGGAAGTCGGGCCATCATGCACCGCAGTGCAAGCGCAGAGTAAGAAATGACAATCCTCCTAAGGCTAATATAGTCGAAGGAGATGACATTATTGCTGCGGTCGTTTCGCAAGTAAATCTGATGACAAATGTGAGCAAGTGGGTGGTAGACTCTGGTGCTACCAGACATATCTGTGCAAACAGAAGTGCCTTTACCTCTTACGCTAGTGTAGGGGATGGAGAAGAACACGTCTACCTCGGTGATTCCAGGACCACTCCTGTTCTGGGAAAAGGGAAAGTTCTTCTCAAACTCACATCTGGAAAGACTCTGGCCTTGAGTGATGTGCTACATGTGCCATCAATCAGAGTTAATTTAATCTCTGTAGCACTACTGGGAAAAGTGGGGGTTAAAGTGTCATTCGAATCTGACAAGATTGTAATGACAAAAAATAATGTTTTTGTGGGGAAGGGATATTGTGATCAAGGTCTCTTTGTACTTAACATTTCTGGAAATATTAATGAATCATCTTCTTCTGCTTATATTATTGACTCATGATATATGGCATGCTAGATTAGGACATTTGAATTCTTCCTATGTTATGAAATTACAACGACTAGGATTAATTAATATGCATGATAAACATAGTAGTAAGTGTGATATATGTGTATAATCTAAAATAACAAAGAAAAGATGTTTCTCTGTAGAACGCCAAACTGAATTGTTAGGGTTAATTCATACTGATTTAGCTGATTTGAAACAAACAATGTCTAGAGGAGGTAAAAATTATTTTATGACCTTTATAGATGATTATTCTAGATACACCAAAGTTTACTTAATCAAACATAAAGATGAAGCCTTTGATGTGTTTCTTACCTATAAAGCAGAAGTAGAAAATCAATTAAATAAGAAAATTAAGAGGATTAGATCAGATAGAGGTGGCGAGTGTTAAAGAAGGTATCATCCATGAGGTAACTCCACCATATTCACCTGAGTCTAATGGAGTAGCTGAGAGAAAGAATAGAACTCTTAAGGAGATGATGAATGTTATTCTTATTAGTTATAGTGCACCTGATAACCTTTGGGGAGAAGCCTTGCTTACTGCGTGTTTTTTACAAAATAGAATACCTCATAAGAAAACTGGTAAAACTCCGTATGAGCTGTGGAAAGGTTATCAACCTAACCTTAAATATTTAAGAGTGTGGGGGTGCCTAGCTAAGGTGATGTTACCCGATCCTAAGAAAAGGAAAATAGGCTCTAAAACCTCTGATTGTATGTTCTTAGGCTATGCTGAACATAGTGATGCCTATAGGTTTCTAGTTCTTAAAAGTGATACACTTGAAAGAAATTCTATAATGGAGACGAAAAATGCTGAGTTTTTTGAACATGTTTTTCCTTTAAAGGTTAGTGAGACGTCTCAGCCTATAAAAAATAATAATAATAGTGATGCCTTGTGTGAGGAATTAAGAAGAAGTAAAAGACAAAGGAAGGAAACTTCATTTGGTAATGATTTTTATACCTATCTAGTTGATAATGATCCAAGTAACTTTGTAGAAGCCATTAGTGCTCCTGATGCAAAACAGTGGGATAAAGCCATTAAGACTGAAATTGAATCAATTCAGAAAAATAATACTTGGACCTTAGTAGATTTGCCTAAAGGAGCAAAACCCATTGGTTGTAAGTGGATCTTTAAGAAAAAGTATCATCCTGATGGATCTATAGAGAAGTATAAGGCAAGATTAGTAGCAAAAGGTTTTACTCAAAAACCCAACATAGATTACTTTGATACTTTTGCCCCTGTGACTAGGATTTCCTCTATTCAAGTGTTGTTAGCCTTAGCGGCAATCCATAAGCTAGTGATACACCAAATGGATGTTAAAACTACTTTTCTGAATGGTGATTTAGAGGAGGAAATTTATATGACTCAACCTGAAGGGTGTGTAGTACCTGGTCAAGAGAATAAAGTTTGTAAACTTTTAAAATCTTTGTATGGGTTGAAACAAGCACCAAAACAGTGGTATGAAAAACTAGATAATGTATTGCTATGTGATGGTTTTTCACCTAATGATGCTGATAAATGTGTGTACTCTAAATTTGAAAATGATGATTATGTCATTATATGTTTGTATGTGGATGACATGTTAATTTTTGGTACATGCAATGAGATTGTTACTAGAGCTAAATTATTTCTAGGATCGAACTTTGAAATGAAAGACATGGGTGAAGCCAATGTAATTTTAGGTGTTAAAATCATAAGGAAGAGAGATAGTATATTACTATCCCAAGAGCAATACATTGAGAAACTTCTTAAGAAGTTTGGGTATTATGATTTCAAACCCGTGAGTACCCCTTATAATGCTAACTCTAAATTAATGAAAAATAGAGGAGAATCATTATCTCAGCCTCAATATACCCAGATAATTGGGAGCTTACTACACTTGATGAGCTTTTCTAGACCTGATATTGCTTATGCAGTAGGTAGACTGAGTAGGTACACTCAATGTCCAAATCAAGAACATTGGGATGCACTTTCCAGGCTTATGAGATACTTGAGAGGTTCAATGGATTATGCCATTGAATATAGTATATTTCCCGCTGTACTAGAAGGGTATAGTGATACTAACTGGATCTCTGATTCCGATGAGACAAAATTCACTAGTGGTTATGTATTCACTCTTGGGGGTGGTGCGATTACATGGAGATCAGCCAGACAAACTATTATTGCAAGATCAACAATGGAATCTGAGTTTGTCGCTCTTGAGATGACTGATAGTGAGGCTGAGTGGTTGAAAAACTTCTTAGCAAACATTCCACTAGAAATGAAACCAACCCCATCGGTGTCAATACACTGTGATTGTCAATCGGCAATAGCTATAGCTAAAAACAAGAATTACAATGGAAAGAATAGACATATTCAATTGAGACATAATTTGGTGAAGTAGCTACTAAAGAGTGGAACTATTTCCATTGACTATGTGAAGTTAGAACGGAATCTAGCAGATCCTCTAACAAAATCCTTGGGAAGAAATATGGTCTTAGAAACATCGAGGGGAATGGGACTTAAGCCTCTAGCAAACAAACAAGTGATGGTAACCCAACCTTTGTGATTGGAGATCCCATGAATAAGGTTCATATGGGTAAAAACAAGTCATTTGTTAGTTCTGATAGCACTAATTTGATTTCAAATCAAATATGTCCATTCCTATGGTGTGTGTGTGTGTGAAAGTGCTAGAGACTGCATAATTGAGAGGTTAAACTTTGTAATTAAACAAAGTTTTTAATGATCTTCATATCCCTTACGGGTGGTGTATGACTTGCAGCATACACTTGATGAAATCACCTATATGAGTGTCAAGTGGGGCCGCTTGCATGAGATCTTGGCATGATCTCTAGAGCACTCATGAATATCGAGCACGCGCATGGCCTAGTAAGCGCATCACAGTGATAACAACAAGGATTATGGGGGTGTACTGTGATTGATAAACCTCTAACACACTCAAGTATCTTTGGTTCATATAGTTTGCTATACCAACTATACTGTGTGTTAAGTTTTTCTTTCTAGGACTGGTTCATATAGCTTGCTATACCAGCTCTGATGCATTACATCGTATAAAACCCAAGATTTTTCTTCTTTCTTTCTTTCAATCATTGTTTCTTATCTTTTGCAATATGTGGGGGATTGTTATTATTTATTAATAAAATGTTGCAAAGATATGTGCCATCACTTGAGGAGGAAGTTGAGATTGGACCGCAAGTCTTTGCCTTAGAGATATTTTCCTATATGCTCGCAGCCAACGTCACTTTTGGTATGCAACGTTCATGTTTGTTTCCAACGTTGTTTTTCTCTCTCCACAACCACCGATTTTGTGCTTTAATTTTAAGGTTTGGTGCCACTTTTTACGTGAAGTACTCCTCAAGCTAAGGAGGGTTAGTTCCATCATAGACTCTATAAATAGAGCTTTTCTTTCATTCAGAAGATATGATCAAAATCATTCTTCTCTCTTTCTCTTTTCTCCTAGTTTCATTCTCTCTCTTTTCCTAAAAATATTATGGGTTTATTTATTCTCTTTTTAAGAGATCCTTGCTAGTTCTGAGATCCTCAGAAATTCTGAGAAGTTCCTGTTGTATCCTGGAGGGCTTGCTGCGGATAAGTCCTTAAGGACAGTGATCTACACGCCTCAGGAAGTATTTTGTTCGTGATCTTTATTCTTTATTGTCAGCTTCTACAACATAATGTGCCTCGAGGAGAGAGAAAAAAGTGTGAAAATTTGGCGCTCTATATATCGATGGGACAAATTTTGTCCATCGATAATTGCCGATAGATTTACTAACGAATATTTCTGTCGATAAACAAAATACACATTATTGTTTACTGATGAATTTTTCTGTTGTAATGCATCTGTCAATAAAATTTATCAATAATTAAAATTTTAAAATCTCTCAATAAAATGTGTCAATAATTTTACTAACAATTTTATTTCTATTGGTAAAATTCTGTCTATAATTTCATAAATTTTTATTATATATATATATATATATATATATATATATATATATATATATATATATATATATATATATATATATATATATATATATATATATATATATATCCTTATATTTTAAACTATCCGACACATCCTTTATTGATTGCTCTTCTTCTCCGTATTTGGCTCCAAAAGACGGAGATACATGTAAAAGATATCTAACACTCAAATCGGTATTTTCGATTTAAGACGATTTTTTAGACAAATAACTTGTAAGATATTGCAAAGCTAACATTTTATCATGACTATAAGGTTTACCATAGTTAATCGGTCTTTTACTTGTCGTTGGAACGTTTGGCAGGCCGGTCTCATTACGATCGTGGACCGAATACTTCTCGGCAATACAATGATGGTATTGTCATCTAATACCCGACCCTGTAATTATTATAAACAAAAGGAAAACTCTTAATTTAAAGCCAATGTACTATTCCAAGATATACGAACGCATCAATGATTGCCTTTTTATACAAACATATACCCACAAGTTACAGTGAAGGAGGTAAAACAAAAATATTTTATATATTATTGGTGAGAAAATAAGGAAATCATAATTGAAAGTTGGAAATATAGCATATGAGTTTAACACACCCTAAGAGGAACATTTATTGATAACATTTTCTACATTTGGAAATAGATAACTAACTAAAAGAGAGGAAAAAACTATATCATTAAATGCTCTGTCTAGGAACTGGAAATCGAAGCTAGAGATTTGGTTACAACAATTATGTTCTAGTTATATTGTAGGTTGAATCTGGGACCATTGAAACTGTGCCAAGAGTTTCGTTACGGGGCATTGATTTGGGGCCACTGAACATTTTAGAAGATGATGCAGAGTACGCTGTGCGTGACAGAAGAGGAGTGTGTAGGGAGGTAAGATCAATGAGAGATGTGGGGGACAGAATTTAGGGTTAGAGATATAGAGTAAAGAGTGAAATATTTCTACCACTTTTTTTGGTGTTTATGTTGTTAAGAATTCATGTTAAGAATCTTTGTAATAAATTTGTTTAATCATATATTTAGTTATTTGTTTTTTTTAAATAAATTCCTTTTTAGTTTTTCAAATAAAAAAATTATTCTACATTCAATAAAATATGGTTTTAAAATGAAATGTTGTTTGTTTTTTTTTAAAAAAAAGAATGGTTTTATTTCTTTAGATTTTTTTTTTCATTTTAAACGATTAAAATTATTTTAAGAAATTAAAATGATATTGTTAAGTTTTGGTACTAAAACATATAAGTAAACCTGATGAATTTCACCTAACTGGATAAAAGCACCAAAACCATTAAAATTTGATCGTAAGTTATGTATTTTTTAAATTTTTTATGTATATAATTTACATAATAAATTGGTTTAATTATGTTTTCAGAACTAGAAATTCGAAATAAGATATTTTCAGTTTTTCAAATTGAAAAACAAAAATTCTTCAAATCTAATAAAACATAATTTTAATATTAAAAGATTAATGTTTAGGGACTGAAACTTTATTTCTTTTAATTTTGTGATATTAAAATACGTTTTAAACTTTAAGAAACCAGAATCATAATTACTATAATTTTAGGAACTAAAAAAAATTAATTAAACGTAATAAAATTGGATCTAAGTGTTGTATTTATGATAATCGCATATCATTTTCAATTTCAACAATTTCAATCTCGATTATTTGTTGAACATCTTGTCCAATAGTAGTATGTTCTTTTTAATAAATCAAGGCATGTTTCATGCACACCATCCATGTACCGATTTGTTTTTGCAACCATGAAAGCATATCCAGATTACATAACTATAAGATCGCAATATGACATTTATGTTTAGTTGCAATTCTTATTTTTATAGGAAAAGAAAATAAATGATTACAAATAAAAAATAATTTTAAATAAAAAATAATTTGTATTTTATGGATATTTTATCTATATTTTTATAAATTATTATTATAAAATGAGTTTAAATATAACTTGTCCTCACAAACCGAATTTTAAAGTAAGAATTGTCTCTTTATATAACACAAATTACATTTAATTTTTAATGGATGAAGGATGTTTAACATAATCTTTTAGAGAAAGACATTTATATATCTTTTTTATGAGATTAAATATTTACTAATAGTTATATAATTATTAATACGGCGTGACACGATAAATTCAATAAATAATAATTAAGATAAAATCGATTTCTAAGCCATTTTCTACCGATCACAAGTAGCGTGAACGAGCTTATCAGTTTTACCTTGCACATGAACAGATAGTATTGAACATCATTTTTAATCAGCAATTACATCTTGATTATGTTCTTGAAAAAAGAATTTAAAAAATCATGGATTTTGTAGCAAGAATAGAGATTGAGGGCATCCCTTACCCTTAAAAGGTTATTTGAAAATTATTCCTATTTATACATTGACCTTTTCTCTAATAAAAATAATCTGTAACAAAAATGATCTCTAACACGAATTATTTAGGAAAGTTAAAGTTGTATTAAGCGTGACATGGTGAAGGCAGAGCTAATTAAATGGCGTAGACCAATGAAAATAGCATTTATGGTGGTTAAAGAGGCTTTAGCTTTAATCTTAATATATACCTAATCACTGGGTTGTGTATAGTGAGATTTGAAAATGACAAGGATTTCCATTTTAGCCATATCTACAATTAATTGATTATAAACTAGTCGTAATCTTGAAATCTTAATGTGGGAAGAAGCTCTCTGCTTTCTACTTTCTTTTCAATAAATTTATCATATCAGGAAATTTCCATTATCAAGCTTAAGTAGTTTTCTTCGTTTGCCCAATGACAAGTGCTATAACTGCAATTAAGAAGCTTGTATTTATGACTTCTTACACTTGAGTCGTGTTCCATTGAGATTCTTTTTTCTTTTTTTCTTTTTAATTTTCCATTGAAAATTTCTATATATATATATTTTTTTTATATTTTAATCTTTTGAATAGATGTTCCCAGAAGATTAACCCTCTAGAGGGGAGTAAATAACTAAAGCCCTTACAAAACCATTTAGAGACTGAATCTTAACATTGTTTGTCTTTGTGCTTTAAATTTCAAATTATAGGTTGTAAAGTTTTACCGTATGAGGGAATCTTTTGGCCTTTATAATAAGTATAAACACATGTCACAAACTAGAACGTAAAAGGACTAAGAAAGTTTCAGATTAATCAATCATTTTCAGTTCAATTTCTTATTGCTTTTCGTTTTATAGGTTTGTTCTTTATCCAAAGCATGCATGCGTAGTGGTTCTAATCATAAAAAATATTGTTCACTTCAGATGTAAAATAGAATAAATATTTTTTTTTCATTTCTTTATTGTCTCATATATTTATATTTCTTTATCACATTATTTAGATAAAAATGAAAAAATTAAATAAGATATAAAGATAAAAATTTAATATATTTAAGTTAAAAATAATGTTAATTTAAGTTAAATTCATGTTTTATTGATATAAACAAAAGGTTAATTATGCACTAAGAAATAATTGTTGGTAAGAGAGTAATAAAAGTTAGATTATTTGTCCCTGATTGTGAGGAAGTTAATAGGGTACAGGGGTAATTTTGAAAGTGTAGTGTGATGAATTAAGTGGTCCAATTTTATATGTAAGTTTTGAGAATACAAAGGCCCCACACCCAACTAAGGCTCTCCAATTTCTTGAAACCCATCCCACACCCACCTTTAAAAGAACCCTCAGTTGCCTCTCTTATAATTGGAGAGTAGCCTTCAACAAGCACAAACAAGAATCATAAGATGAAGATCAGTGTCTCAAAATTCACCACTTTTTCTTACAAAACCCTTCTCATCATCATCATTTTGTTTTCCCTCTCCACTCACTACTACTACTACTTCTTCTTCTTCTTCTTCTTTATGACTACTCAGAGTAACTCCTTCCACCTACTACTACTAGCTATAGTGGCAAAGGTGCATGCTGAGCAAGATGGAGAAGCAGGGCACGTGCAATTCTAACTCATGAACGCACGAATGAACCCAGAGAATCACTTTCTCTTTATGCTTTTCACCAACCTCATACCTAGATTCACTTTCTTGCAGTGAGTTAGTCCTTCATGTGCCCCTCTTCCCCATCATGACGGCAGCACCTTCTGTAGCTTTTGGAAATCATCAAAAACGCCTTTTAATTCTGGCTCCACCACTTTCAAGGTCGGTTATTCTTCATTCTCATCTATTTTTTATATCTTTGCAAGACTTTTTAACTCTCGTGATTTCGATTCCGACATCATTAGTGTTTGTTGTTGGTTAAGAATATTTCGACTAGTATAAAGTCAAAGTACTTAGATAGAAAGCCGAGATGTGAAGTGAGAGACTTGGAATCCCAGTTCTGAGATAAAAGATAAACATTGACATACATATTTTAATCAAAAGTGATGAAGGGTGTGTGATTTGTGATTTACAGTCTGTCATTTCAGCTGAAGAAAAAGTAAACAAAAGAAGCAAATGCTACATAAAATTCAGCATGCAAGAAGCATGTCATGTTTGGTTTTAGAAAGTGATGCATGGACCATTCTACCCTATTTGACACAGAGAAAGAGAAAAAGAAGACATATATAATTGATATGATGTGATATGTATGTGATATATGATTCTTCAAATTTATCTTTATTGAGATAAGTGGGACAATGTTTTGTGACAAAGTAAGTGTTACCAGAATGTTTTTATGCAGTGTTGAGTTATAATTATCCTTGGTTACAAGTTCTCTTACCAAACATCAACTTATTAGCACATAAATCTCATCGAACAGAACCTGATCCATCAATGCATGGTATGTGAATTATATATGAATCAGAATTGTGTCAGTGACTGGTTTAACTTTTCTTTTTTCACTGTTAAGTTTACCTTATTACTGAATGATTGCTGTGCTGATTTTCTGGGAGATCATGGAGATACTGACTGAAAGGAAGCTTTTGAAGAAGACAAAATGAGAAAGAGAAGGTATTTTGTCTGTTTTATGCTATAGGTGTGTGTGTGTGTATTATAGGAAATGAAGAAAGGAAAATGAAGATACCACATATTCTCTACTATCGTTATATGTTCTGCCTATTATTTCAACTTACATGCATCAGTGTAGCCGTTGGATGAGATTCTCAGTCATAAATTTTCTCCATAAAAATACTAGGTGTACAACAACTTCAAATTCGTTATGAGAAAAGAAAAAAAGGAAAAAGAGAAAAAAAAAATAAGACAATTTGTACTGCTGAATCAATGAGTGGCAGGTGTACCTGTATGTATTCAGATACTTAGTAATGAAAATCTGTATATGTAAATGTTTTAGGATATTGGCGACTATTTGTTAAAATATAAAATTTTAAAAATAAGTTAAATAATTAAATATAAATATTATTGATAAGTATGAATCTAAGTTCATGAAAAAATAACAAAAAAGTCAAAGAAAGAAAGACTAATTCATTACTTTAAAAGATTTAGAAGATTTTAGGTTGAACTTTTAATCCTTTATTTAGATTGAGTAAATATCTTCTTGTTGTTGATGATCCCCTTTAAAACTCATCAAACGTTGAAACAGGATATTCTAATACTAAACCTATATTAATTTGTTTGAAAGAAAGATATTTTAGTGATTTTAAGTTAGATTATCAGTAGGTATAATACTAACAGCTGTTAATTCTCAACTTGTGGCAGATATATTTTCGGGTATAGCATAACTTTATAATTAAAAGTAATGATTAAAATTAACTAAAGCAATAGCTAATTTTGTAAGTAACAATTTTATTTTAACGAAATGCATATTTGAACTTAGTTTTGTAAACTTAATACTTTTTTCTGCCATGGTCCACTATACCAGAAACTAATACTACTTGCTAATGGTGATTTCATTGCTTCAATTACTAATTTTAATCATGTGAAAGAATTTCATGATATATTAATTTTGTAAACTTCCTTGATTTATGGAACTTTAAGTTTTATGAGTATACTAACAAGGTGTTGGGTGTGCCATTTTACGGACATTTTACTAAGTTTGATACCTCTCATCATTTGATTTTGTCTTACATATATGGAGTTACTCAAGTAAAGAATACATGGGGTGTTGAGAAATGAAAATAACAAATATGAATTATTAGAGACTATTTAAATAATCAAAATTAAAAAGAAAAAATCAACGCCCCTCTGTTTCTAAGTGATCTAAAATTATTAACTATTTTTTATTTTTTTATCTTTCAGTATAATTGTTTTGATTTATAATTTTGAGATTTCTAACTTAAACTTAACAAAGTAAAAAAAATACACAATATTTTTCTTTAACTTTAAAGAGTAACAACCTTTTACGTGTATGTAAAGCATAAATAATTTATTTTATTTTAAGAGGAAACTATAATCTTCAATATTATAAAACAAGTCTCAATTATGTCGTGCATAGAACCAACCTCTAATTAATTTCACTTTCGTAAATTACTGTATATTTTATCTACTTGTTCAGAATGATTGTACAAATATATGAAATTATTCACTGTTGGACATTAAAGTACGTTCTGGCGTTCAGTTCTTTTATAACTTAGTGTAACTTTTTTACTAAAAGAAATTTTGAAAGTTCTTTTTAAATATTCCAAAGCATTATTATTTACAGCAGCGTATGTACATTTCAAGTCCAAAATTGCCTTTTAGATTAATTAAAATGAACTTTTAATATTAAAGTTACGTTTGGTGAGTGAATTATATGGATTTCCTTTGTAAAATAAATAAGCATTATTTTCCATTTTAAGCAATCTTCAATATCAAAATTTGTTTTGAGTAATAAAATTTACCTTTAAACCACTTTGCTTATAAACGTTGTTTGTATAAACAAAACCTTTTATGCTACAAAAGGTAATAATTCTAGGAAAAGGATTTGAGGTATTAACGTATGGATTAATGGTATTGTTTAATTTAAAAAACTAAATTAAGCTTTTCAAGTGAATTTTGGTTCAAATTGCTTAAATCTTCATGATGTAATAATAAGATCTACAAAATTAAGAGAAGCAACACAATTCAAAGAACCATACATTGATGCTTACACTAAAAATGATTTTATTAATAAGATTCTACACTAAAAGATCCAACTAATGATCTCTCATGTAATTCTTCATTAAAAAACAACACTTTTTCTATTTCGAATATTCAAAATCAACAAACCATACTTAATTTGAGTTAAATTTCATAGTATGACCATAAAAAAGATGTAATCTAAAACCATGTATCAATTATTTGTAAAAAAAATGATAATTTATAATCCATTGTGTAAGTAAAATGACTTTTTTTTTCATCAATAAGAAATATGTGTGAAATAAAAAATGTGGAGTTAGAGGAGAGAGATGAAAGCGACGATCAGAAATAGAAAACGAAATGATAGCAACGATACATTGGAGAAAGACAACAGCTATAACTAGCATTCAAGTCACTGTATCATGGTTTGGCCTAACCCTTTCTTCCGTACACCTACTTCAATTATATTTTGTATATCCAATAAAATTTACCACTATTTATTTTAAAATGATTATACTAGTTTTTCTATGCATAAACTAACGATGTATCGTTCGAATGAGAAAGTATGACATACATATATACCCAGATTATGCTAAGAGCAAAGATCAAATATTATAGAAAAAAATTATATTGGTGAATGGCTAAATGTCTGTCTCACTATCAAGAAGAAACTAAAATTATTTTAGGGATTAAGAGTAAATTTTAAAGAGAATATAATTTTACTTTTTATATTTATTTTAATGTTTTAGGTACATATATATCTTTTATTTTAAAACTTATGTTATTACAAATACGTCAATTCACTAAGGTTTACATGATCATAGTATACTGATCTATTGTAACATTCTGATTTCACGTAAAAGAACGTCGTTTGATTACAAGAAATATAACTCTAATATCGTCACAATCTACTAAAATATTTAAAATATCTCATTACGTAATTGTAAAAGTAATTAAAATTTATAAAAATAATAAATAATATCAATACTACTCAGACTATTATACCAAAACTCTGTAGGAGTGGTGGTGCTTGATTGATTCCCTGCAGGTGGTGGTGGGAGTGCGTCGTTCTCATTCTTTGTTCTTCGTAGTTGGGAATCTTTGATGATGGTGGTGTGAGATGGAGCGGTGGGCGTTGACAGATTGCAGCCAAGGACTAACAACTCACCTAGCAAAAACACACACCTTTTTTCCTCGGTTCAGAACCGAGGCAAAAACACACACCTTTTTTCCTCGGTTCAGAACCGAGGCAAAAAACCTACCCCTTTTTGCCTCACTTGTATATACCTCGCTTGCGGCGTATAAGCGAAAATAACCGTTGTCGTTTCTCTTTATTGTACTAGTGTTTCCACTAGTACAAAAACACCATAGTTGGTGTTTTTCGGCCTTTTATGTCGAATTCTAGGTCGACGTCATATCAGAAGATGTTAAATTGATGTTGAACATAGAACAATTCGACGTTCACAGTAAAACAAATTAACGTCGAATTTTGTCAATATTCGACGTTAATCAATTTTTGTTTGTTTGTTTTTTAATTAACTGTGATCCGTTTTTACAACTCTACGAGACCTGAAAAACAAAAAAAATAACAAATTTCAGCTTTTGGTATTTTATAAAGCATGAACTATGAACATGTAGTGTAATATCAACAACAAACAACAATAACAAACAACAAACAAGTTCAATCATACAACAACAACAAATAGGTTTAACCAAACAACAACAACAAACAAGTTTAACAAAAAAAAGCACCAAACAAGTTCAACAAATAAGTTCAACAAATAAGTTCTTCAAAACGAAAACGAAAACTAACCTTCAAAATGTAGGTTCGTTGGAATAAAGTGTTGCCACCAGTGAGAGAAAAAGCAGAATGTGCCTATGAAGGACAAGAACATGAAAATAATCGGTCAAAACAAATGAAAATCATACCTAAAGTAGTTAATTAACATGCATTTGTAACAAATGAAGGAAAGATTATATGTGATGGTCATCAAACTTCGTTCTAGAAAAGTTTTAGCAGAGAAGAGGGTATCGCGTGCTAAGATAAAGTGAATGAATTTTCAATCTCCCGCTCAAATTTTTATTGAACTCACTAACCTTTTAACGTCCAACGTTAGGGCATTCGACGTTTTATATCCTTTTGATGTCTAATTCTAGGAAATTTGACGTCATATATGAATACATTTTCACCTTGGCACCAAGCATTTTCAAAAAATTTACCCAATATAACAAATTAACGTCAAATAACAATTATAAACGACGTCTAATAATTGCATTTATTTACAAACATGCCACGGGTCATTTTTAACGTTGGCTATTCAGTTGTTGGACGTTGAACACGTGACATTATACGTTGTTTTTGCACTAGTCATCAACAATATCCTTTATAACGTCATATGCTTTTATATAAATATGATTATCGTAGATGGAAACCATCACCACAAATGTAATGGTAAGCTAACAACATCAACATCCAAAAACATATATAATTATACAATTATTATAATACAATTATCTAATAATGTATAAGCTCATAACATCAATCTGTTTCACAACAAAAAACACATTGTTAATCCAAAATCTTATCTAGATAAACCATGTTACCACCACCAATCTCTATCGCTATATGTTGTCTTCTGTACTCTAACACACACAACTAGCTCACCAGAATTGGGCCTACGCACCAATATAGGATTTTCTCGTTCACCAAAACGGAGCCCACACACCAACGCAGGACTTACCTATTTACCAAAACAAGGCATGCACCAAAGCAAGGGCTTTCTTCCATCACGATTAAAAAGTATGTAAGACTACATATGATCCATTGCCTCAACCACAATCAACATAATATCATGGTTTATCACACAACAATAAAGAAAAACAATTCAAACTACAAAAAAAAACTTTTATTGACAATTTTTTTTCTATCGGTAATATCCGTTGGTAAATCTGTCGGTAAGTACCCACGAATAATTTGTTAGTAATTATCGACGAAAAATGCAACGATAAATATCGCGATCTAGTTCATCTTCTTGCCAACTCTCCTTCTTTCGCTTTGTTTCTGCATTTTTTTTATTTTCATCAACGTAGAAGATTTAACACATTAAAGGAAGTGGTAAACTTTTGTGTTGGCCAAACTTAGAACAAAGCGTGCGGTGGTGACAATATGTGGTGATGACAGTGTGCGGTGGTGGCAGTGTGCAGTGTTGCATGGTGGGGACAATGCTTGGTTACTTTGTTCTGCAAAAAAGGAAGAATAGAGGTTGTTTGGGTGATGGAGATGGTGGCGACCTGGCTTAACAAAGATGGCATACTAGTTGAACGAAGATGGCAGCCTGGTTAAACGGAGACAATGAACTGGCTGAACAGAGACAGCGGCCCGACTGAATGAAGATGGAGGCTCGTAGCTGCTGTGGTGGACTTGAGAGGAAGAAGAGGAGAAGATGAAGCTGCCTTGCTCACTAAAATGAACATCAGCAAGGGAGTGAAAATATATAACGTTTTTGTCTTGTGAACAAGGGGAAAAATGGGCGAGAGAATTCCCGTTCATTTTATTAACGAATTTTCTATTGGTAATGTATATTTCATTTATCGTAGATTTTACAAACGAAAAAATCCATCAGTAAATGAAAAAATTGGTGAGAAAATTTCCTTCCATTTTATCGACGAATTTATCGAAGGAGTTTTCCGTGGGTAATGTATATTTGATTTACTGATAAAAAAATTCGTCGGTAAATATAAAAAGGCAAGAAAATTCTCGCGAATTTTACCGACGAATTTTTCTGTGGGTAAGGCATGTCTCATTTACCGTTGGATGTTTCTTGGGTAATGTATGTCTGATTTTTTCGTCGATAAATAAAATTCGAAATCCATCACTAAAATTGGTCGATATTGCAAATTGACCAACTAATATATTTTTATCGATAAAAATCCATCGATAAATTTAGGAATTTTTGTAGTACCAACACTACAGAACACTCTAAGAACTCAACACACATATTACAATACTTGGCAAACACATCACATAACTCAGAAAGCAATTTAAACAACTCACCTAGATTAACTCAGCAAAGTGCTCAAAGAGGTCGAACAACACTATAGACAGTTCAACTAGGTGTTAAAACCCCAAAGTTGAGCTAAACCACACCAAAAAACAAGTTCCAAAAACCTGAGACCGGGGTTCCCACACAACTCATCCATATAGATCGTCCAAAACATAAACATCACCTCAAACAAATCGACCAATATCACCAAGACGTTGACCAACATCAAAAACCCTTAAAACGACCCTAAGAATGTCCAAATTCAAGCTCTAAAATCTTGAAACTAAGGTTCAAAACATCTCAAACTTAAACCATCCTAGTCACAACTCGTCCGACTCAATTTCACACCCTATTTCCCCCAAATATACTAGCAAGGCACGAAACATGGAAACATACCAAGCAGTCATCAATACAATCATAAAACATACTTATAGTACATATAAAGCATGGAAATCAACTATAGCAATTCATATAATTCAATTATCCCTTAAACACCATAACCTTATGTAAATCAACCTGGTTATGAGAAAGGCATAAATGAACCCAACCTCACGTGAAACAACATTAAAGAACATGGCATAAACTATTAACAATACGATCTAGTAATATATATATATATATCAACATGGCATCAGACACACATAACCCAACAATCCCGTAACACATGTTATACTAACCTCATAGCAATCCAACATAACCTAAAACCGCCCTTACACAACTTGGTCTTGAAAAGAAATAATCCAATAAAATCATATAATACATAAAATTATGTCTCATGTTCATGCAATACGTAAACATCCTAAAACCTTAAAACCATTAATAGTAATTTATGAATACAAGGATGAAAAAACTCAACAAAGCACATGCAACACAATGACATTTAAATAAAACAATTAACATGATTCACATGATACATAACATCACTTTTACGACACATACACCAAACAAAAGGGACATGCACTCACACATACTTTTTCAAACATAGACACTGAAGGCTAACTCATCTTACCTCTACTCCAATAAAACCTTTATCCATACTCAAACTCCAATCCTTTCAGCTTTTAGACCTTGGTGAGACCTATTTAATTTAGTATTTATATCCTTAATATAAACGTAAAACCTGCCTCAACTTTGGCCTAAATCCAAAAAAATAAAATATTAACCTAAACCCACCGTTTTTAGCCAAAAATTAAAAGAAATCAGCCTTAAAAGAATATCTAGACCATTAGTTGAGTTCTTAATGTACCTGGACTAGCATAGCTTGATCCAATGAGCTCAGCATCCTAAACCAATTCGCCCAAAAGGCCCAAGTCGTGGTCTAGCAAAAGTCCACCTTGCCCTTAGAGCTCACCACCCCAGCACGTTAAAAGGGAAAATAATTTACCTCATGCCGCAACCAAGACTCGAAGGTAAGTCCTCTCACATATGGAGAGGCAGGTCTAACACATGCATCACTAGGCCAACATACCATATACATGCAATCACCCAACACATTCAAATTATGATAAATTCATACAATTATTATTTCTAAATATTCTTAAATTTCTCGAGTCTCACAACTATGTGAGTTTGTCTAAGATTAATACAAATAGGGTTGGATTAGACTTGGTTTAACTTGGCTTTATATCCTTCAATTCGAGATCTCTCGGTCAAGCCAACTCAGATTGGTCATCAACCACCATTGACGTGAGTTTTGAAGTTTTTCGCTGTTCGTTTCTCTGCAACCACCATTTGGAAGCACCGTTATAAGCGAAAACCACCATAGAAGATGAAAAAACACCACTTGTAAGTTTTCGTGGTTCATTTTGGTTTTCCTTTATTGTTGTTATTCGGTTATTTTCACTTGTTTAAAATATTTGAACTTTTTTTATCATTTTAGAGAAAAAGAAATTAGGGGTTGATGTTTTGATTCTATTAAGTGTATCAATTGGCATGAGTAGTTAATCCTATGTTTTTAATAAATGACTTAGTGTGTTCATCAGACCCAACTATAAACACACTTAAGTGCTTCCAAACTGTGGTTGCAGAGAAACGAACGACATAAAACTTCAAAACCCACGTCAATGGTGGTTTCGGCCTTCAAGGGTGATTCAAAACGGTGGAACGTTCGGCAATAATTTGCATCCTTAAGATCTACCATCCAAATCAATAAGAAAAACCCTTCCCATGTCAACCTCACTCTCCCATAAACCCACATAACATAAACCTCCAACGACAACAACAAAATAGGCTCTATAGAACACCCTAAACATGCAATCGAATAGCGGAACGACTTTGGTGCTTTGAAATGGCGGAACAGATAAGGCTCTGGTGAACGACGGAGGTCCGGTGAACGGTGCAAAGTGGGTGAATGACATGTTCTACGAAAGGGGGTCTATGGGTAGGAGAACGTTCTCTCTCGACTTCTCTCGCACAAATGAGCTTCGAATTTTTGAAACCCCAAAAGGAAGCCCGCCAAGCTGGGTGCTCCTTCTCTCTAGGGTTCTCTTACACCGAAAGTGATATTATGTTTTTGAAATCCTAAAATGAAACCCACCACTTGAAACCCCCGGAGCCTTTCATTTCCACGTCATTTACGTTTTCTAATTTCTTGTACATGGACCAATAACATCGCGACACATGGCTGTGCCTAAATGTTGTCAAAAATTGGTGTCAAAGTATCATTATCCATGATAAATACCTTGAAAAAGTTAGCAATCAAATGAGAATAGAATCCTATACTACATCAATATTGGAACTCAAAATTGCCAATAATCGTGAGTGGCCTAAAAAATTTGTAGAAGACATCCAGAATTTTTATAAAAGTTACGGGTATTAAATTGTTGCGATTGTTATAAGAAAAAGTGTACTCAATGTATATAATAATATGTATTTTGTAAACACTAGAAAATTGTGTTTTAGAAATGGTAATAATTTAAAAATAGTCAGACTCGATCATTTTAATATTAAATAGTTTTATTATAAATAGTTCCGTTATAAACGTGTTTTATTATTTTAAAATACATCATCTCTCTAGAAATCATTTTTCTAGAGTTCTTTGACTTCTCTCTAACGGTTTACATGTGACCTTTGAGTTTTTATTTTAAGTCTTTGTTAATCAGTGGTTCTAACGGTGTACCCTGATCGTCTTTCTATTGTTTGTAGGAGGAGATAGAGGTTTTGTGTACTGGAGTTGTTTTAGGCTTTCTA
Organism: Vigna umbellata; assembly: GCF_029865625.1. NCBI lineage: Eukaryota > Viridiplantae > Streptophyta > Magnoliopsida > Fabales > Fabaceae > Vigna > Vigna umbellata. Next base: position 8,301,298 of record NC_142175.1, read on the forward strand.
GAGCTGGTCTTTTGTCAGGTAAGAGAAGCTAGTTTATTTCGTTTTGATTTGGTATGATATTTGATGCTTGTACGATGATGTGATGATTGATTTTTGAAATTTAATTGAATCATGAAGTTTAGTATGTTGGGTGCTTAAAAAGGGTAGTGTGTTGGATTAAAAACTTATGCATGTCGGTGTGTAAATGATTTGCTGATGTGAAAAGTTGTTTATTGATGAATTTGGGAATGATTTCGTGAATCTGAGTTGATGTATTTTTACAAAACTTTGGTTTGGAACAAATTAGAATAAGGGTGAGTTTTAGGCATAAAATAAGGGTTTTGACAGGTACAATTGTAAAATCATGGTTTTGGGAAAAGTCTACAGTTTTGGGACCTATCTTGTGGCCATTTAGGACTTAGTTGACCTCTTCTTATTAAAAAATATGGTCATAATCGCTTGGTGTTGAGACTTTGGCAAGTGTACCAAATCGTTCTAAGTAATAAAACCGGTAAGACCGGATATCGTTTCCCAAGAGACTCGTGTCACCAAACAATCGTATAATTTCCAACTAACTTAGACTAAAGAATGCTTCATAAATTGTGTTTTTGTGCAATTAAAGTAAACATGAAACATAATTGATAAAAGTGATCTTAGATACTCAAACACTTGGAAATGGAAAGATTAGAAATGATATGGAATGGTATTGTTGCGGGTATGATTTCACCTACTTCACTTTTATGTATAGAAAATCACTTCCTCTTCATTAATATGCCAATGTCAATCTACTAAATTACTCAAACTCAATCCCTTGGTAGAGAGAGCCTAGACTTCCTTATTAAGCTGCAATCCCTTGGAAGACCTAATAATTATTTCCGCATTAAGAATTGAGATCTAAGACAACCAAAGGTCCTAGTTCTATCCCTAGATATTATTTCCTTTAGGTGTTTAATCCAAGTCCAGATTTACCCAACATTTCCCAATATCAAGCAAACCCTAAAATCATGTAATGGGTAGCAATTTCACAACAAGCATTAAGAAAAGGAATTAAACACTAACAATCAATGAAAGAGGCATAAATTCATTCAAAACATAGTAGTTTACATAAGATTTCAGTGGCTACATCAATCCCCCAACAATAATGAAACTAACTCTCCATGAATGGAGAGCTCAAGCTTACAACAATGGTGGAAATGGAAGAAGGAAGAAGACCCAAGGTTGAAGAAGGACTGTTCCCACAGCTCCTAGCTCGCCTCTAAGAGCTCCAAATGAGAGAAATCGTGTTTGGGCAGCCAAAGATGCCAAATGCTTCGAGACCACTTGAATAAATAGGCATTTTGACACATCAGCAAAAGTCGCGCCCGGGCGCCCTCTCTGTCACGCCCGGGCGCGAACCTCTCTGGAAAAGTCGCGCCCGGGCGCCCTCTCTGTCATGCCCGGGCGCGAACCTCTCTGGAAAAGTCACGCCCGGGCGCCCTCTCTGTCACGCCCGGGCGCGACCAGCACGCAGATGGCTTCTGTGCAGGTGGCGCTGGGCGCCCCTGACCTAGGGGGGCCCGGGCCTGACTTTTCAGCACTGCATCATTTTCACTTTTTCTGCAGATCTGCTTGCTTTTAGTGGTTGGTTCAGCTTTAGACATTATTGGAGACCCTTCCAAGCAAATTATTAGCTACAAAATAGGGGATTATAGATGAAATTACATCAAAGTAGCCCAAAACACAACTATTCAAAAAAACTAAGATAAATTAGAGGATTAAGCAAGTTATAAACTAGAAAGGAGGTCATTTTGTTGTTAAAATTATGCTTAAATAATGGTAAGAATTAGTATTATCACTTGGTCGGTGATAATCGTCTAGCTAGTAGATTATCTAGTCAGGAGTTGTTTGGTGGTAAGCGTTTGGTAGATCATTATTAAGACCTCGGCAAGCGTACCGAATCGTATCAAGTAATAAACTGGTAAAGAATGATTTAACTAATTAAGAGTAAAGAATGATTTCATTTGGTAAGGTTTAAATGCAATCAAAATAAACATATTGCGTCAAATGTAAAATGATCTTTTGTAGCTATAACAAGTGGAAATGAATGAGATTAAAAATGATATGAGATGGTAATGTTGGGGATAGATTTCACCTACTTTACTATCATGCATATTAGAACTCATCTTCTTCATTAAAATGCTAATATCAACTTACTAGATTACTCAACCAAATTCCTTGGTGTAAAAAGCCTATATTTGCTTATTAGACTACAATGCCTTGTAAACCCTAATAGTCAATTCAGCATTAAGAAAAGAAGTTTATGACAACTAAAGGTCCTAGCTCCATTCCTACACACTATTTCCTTTAGGTAACTTATGTGAACCAAAGAAAAGCAAAATCTGATTTGGTACTAACTACATGCAAAAGTGAATACAACAAGCAATATGCTAATGCAAGGTAACATACTAAACTGAGAGCAATGCAAACTGAAATTAAATGGAACAAAATATGCACCTAGTGGTCACATAGCTAATTGCTACATATATATAATCTGCACCTAATTGTTCAATTGTTCTTTCATGGAACAAAAAACCTAACTAATACAGTCCATACCATATCATATATCATAACAACTATTTCACAAATTCTTTTACTGTTATTATTAGTACTAGTGAATGCCTCGTACTGGTTCATTGCATTTGTTATTCTTTCTTTAATTGAATTTCAAGATAAGAGCACACCCCTTACATACTTCACAATCAATTTCAAACCATCCAAGACCATACGAATTTAGGTACCCGTACCTTTGCCTTTGCTTTCCTTTACCGGACACTGGTCACGTCTTCTCCCTAAACTATCTTCCTCCTTTTTTGGAAACAATTAAAACCCCTTCTCAAGCTCACCCTAACACATGGAATGCAAGTGTAGTCAGGTATATTGATTCATTTAGCGACATCAACACCTACTGCATTCAGACATAGAGAACAAACCTCGACGCAATGGTCTCCCAATAGCCTCCCTTGACGAAGACAGGCACCCTCACGTCACGAGAGCACCCTCCTGACAGCAACGTCCACACACCATGATGTTAACAGACCACCCTCCTGACGAAAATGCCAACGCACTAGTGGAACACCACTCGAACCCTAGCCACACAATGCCACCGGACAAACGGGAAAGGGAGAGGGAGAGGAAGAGAAACATGAAACAAAAGCCAGAGGGAGAGAATGGGAAGCACAATGGTACGAAATTGGGGACAAGAACGGAGAGGGAGAGAATAGGGAGCACCACGTGAAGTCGATAGAGGTAGAGGGTAGAGTCTTGTTTTACGAAATTGGGGACGACCTCCTACAATACCCCCAATTACTTAGTTTAAGGGGTCGAGCCTCTTACCGAAGGCCATAAACCCCTCGGTAATGCTCTTTTGGCCTTTGGTAATTTCATTTCACCATGCCCGTCTGTAACGCTCATTTTGACCGTCGAAAACACATATTTACTGACGGTCCCTAGACCTTCGATAATAAGTCAAATTCTTGTAGTGAAACCCAAACATGAAGTTATGAATGACCAAAACACAACAAGCATTGAGAATAGGAGAAAACCACTAGCATTCAATGAAAGAAGCTTAATATATTCAAAACATGTTCATATACACGAAGTTCAGAGGTTACATCTTTCCCCAACAAAAAATGAAGTTAGTTCTCCATTGTCATGGAGAGTTTGAACTTACAATGGAAGAAATGCAAAGCAATGCAGACCCAAGGAAGAAGAAAGAAGAACTCTCACACACCCAAACTTGCTCCAAGAGTGTAAGTTTCGTGCTTTAGCTGCCAAAAGATGGCATCCTCGTTGCATGGTCACATTAAATAGGTCTAGGGTGCGACATCAACAAGTGTCGCGCTCAACGCTCAAATAGGAGGGCGCCCAGGCAAGAGAGTTCCACACCAGATGGGGCTCAGCGCCCTAAATGGGGTGCCCAGGCACGAGATGGCGAGGTAAATGGCGTGTAGCACCCTGGCTGGAGCGCCCAAGCATGGAAACTCTGAGGCTTCTGACTCTCAGTGCCCTTGGAGGGGCGCACAGGCGTGAAAGTTTCGTTCATGTGTGTTATATTTTATTGCTTTTGTTGCTTTTACTGGGTTCCAACTCGTTGATAGTTTTGATGTTCTTCCAATTCACACAAATTGCCTACAAAATAAGAGAATTAGTGTTGAAAACCATTAAGTGTAACATAGACTAAACTTATTTACAAAATGTTGAGATTGTTGATAGGGGGAACACATGTTTAGCTTAACCCACAGTCTCAGTGATATCTGAGTTTTTGATGATGACAACACATAATTAATAACACATGCATATTCTGTGTTACATCTTCTATGTTTACATGTTATATGCTTTTCCTTAATATGTTAAATCTTTTAAAGCATATTTGAGAACATATTTGTGTTTTTCATTGCATATCCCTGTATGAAATATGTGATTTTATATGTGTATGCATGACATATGTTTTTGGAAAAGGAAAATCACAAGCACTATGGTGAACTTTAAATGTGTGACAAAACAATAGTTTTAAGTCGATTACATTATGGGGTGAATCGATTAAAACTCGTGTGTTTGCACAAACTCTTTCGAAGTGTGCTGTGAGTTTTTTCAAAGAGAAAAGTTTTCAAAACTGTGCAAAAAGTTTTCACTTAATCGAATGCATGCACTATGTATTCAAATAAGTTAGTTAATGTTTTGAAAATCTGTTAAATATGTTGACCAAGCATTAAATGATAGTCGATTGCATTAATTGTACATTCAATTATTTGTTTGACTGCTGCTAATTCGATTATAATTGATTGTTATATTCGATTACGTTAGTAGCTCAATCGATTAAAATGCGTCTGATATGTGTTATACTAGAAATTAACACATATTTGAATTCTGTGAGACCTTTTTGTGATTCTAACAATTTCATATCATTTATAGAAAGTTGTGATTTACAAAAAGAGAGGAAAAGCTCCAAGAAACAAGATTGACCGTGGTGATCAACAACTTGTGATTTCTTGAAGAGCAAGACTGTTGTGTTACAAAGATTGATCAAATTTGCACATTTGGGTGTTACTTCGTGACCAGATTCTGCAATCCCTTGAAGATTGGTTTGAGTTTCCTGTTGTGACTACAGGAAGAAGAACATGTGTGTTCATGACTTTGAGAGTGCCTCAAAGGGGTTAGATGGCAGGAGAGGGATTCTTGTTGCTGGTCTTGTTGTGTATTGCGTATATTTTGATTAGAGGGTTAGAGATGTGTTTTACATTTTTGACGTGACGTCTTCTGTAGAAACCTTGTTGTAAAAACCTTGATCATTATAGTGCATTTGGTTCCCGTGGTGGACACTAGATGTAGGCAGGTTGGCCGAACCAGTATAAAAATGCAGTGTTTGAATTTTTTGATCCCTACTCTCTTTTATTCAATCAATTACTTTCTGTACTTATTCGATTAAGTTTTCGTTGCATTGAAAATCTTTTATCTTGCAATTCAAGAAAAATATAAAGGCATCATTTTTTGTGGAAAAGATTTTGTTTTTACACTTCACCAATTCAATCCCCCCTCTTGGTGTGAGAAACTGAGCCATTCTATTTTAACACAAAAGTTATATGAAATAGAGGATTAAACAAGTTTCAAGCTCAAAGAGAGTTGATTTGGTATAAACATTGCACCTCAGATAATGGTAAGAATTACCTTTATCAATCGTCTGGTAAAGTATTTTCTGGTGGTAAACGTTTGGTAGATTGTCTAATAAGGAGTTTTTTGGTGGTAAGCGTCTGGTGGTACGAGTTGTCTAGCAGGAACGAAGTTGTTGTGAATCTCGAATTTGAAGTTAGTTTTGAACGTTCTTTAGGTCGTTTTGGAAGCTTTGGACCTTTCCAGATTTGTTAGTGAAGGTTTCCAAGCTGTTTTTCTTTCCTGGTGTTTGTATGAAGTTATTGTGACGAAGATTGTGTTGTTGTGTGGTTGTTATTTCTATAATATTATAAATGATTTTATGCTTTAAGTGTATGATAATAATGGTGATTGTTATAAGGTGATTAATTTAAATGTGTATATGTATATTTATGGTTTGTGAACTTGTTTATGTGTATGTTTATGGTTGATGAATATGGCGATGATGAGTATGTCTTAATCATGTGAATGATAAATGGACGTAATTTCATGATTCTTGTAGAGAAATCCATGACGGTGCCCAATAGTTTTTATATTATTATAAGAGCTTAATTTTGGGGGTTATTTAGACACTCTAATGGTCATCCATTTTCAAGTAGAGAGGGGGATCAAGTGGTGAGAGTAGCGAGAGGTCCTAGTCTAGGAGCCTTTACCTTGGTCAAAGGTCGTTTAATCTTGTGTTGTAGCTTGGGGTGGGCCAACTATTCCATCGCTACAAGTATACAACCCGTCATAGCTCGACATTAACGCATGTATCCAAATTTTAAGTCTAGATATCTTACCTATATAGGTGTTGTGTTTAGTTGAAATGAAAGTGATATATGTTGCTTTGTGAATTCCATGTTATATGCTTGTGAATTCGGATGATCACCTGATCGGTGAAAAACGAAGGTAGATGATGTTTCTATGGAGTAGGAACTCGGAAAGGATGGTGCAAATATATAGATGCTTTAGTTTAAATGGTTTCTTTTAGTAGCCTTAAAGAACTAAAATTTTAAAAGGTTTTGGTTTAACAATTTGTATATTAAGCTTGACTTATAATTATATTTAAAAAACAATAATAATACTTTATACTTCTTGTAGGTTAACTGTTCTAGTTTATTGGACTTGTGAAGTTTCCTGAATAATATATTACACTATTTAAATGAGATGTTACTTTTTTAGTATAGGAGCAGTTTGTCCTTAACATGACTTAAGGGTTGTGGGTTTGTCGTGCCTTTCTAGTGAAGAGTTGAGTCTAGGCGATGTGGCTTGTCATCTCCTTCCAAGTTTGGATCGTAGAGTTTGTCTGTTTAACTAGAAGTATTGAGAAGAAAAAAAACGTCTTGATAAGAGTAATGAGGGTACACACTCATGATTATATCAAAGATGATTTTCCTTTCTTAATTCAGAAGGTCTGGGGAAAGGAAAGAGTTATGGTTCAAATTTTGTTTTCTATAGTGATTCTTGTCTTGTTTTTTCCTTTATGGTAGTGTTTTGTGCACTATAGTTATAGAGGAATGCAAATTCAAGCATAACTTGACCTGTATACCTTTATTAGAATTGGTTAAAGCCTTTGACATGTTGGAGCTAAGGAGTTAGAAAACCAAAGTTTTTGGGTTTCAAAGGATAGGTTAAGATGTTGGAGTTGAGAAGTAATGTTTTTGTGTAGGGAGTTTTAAAAAAAACAGAGTTAATGAATAAGATATGTCAAGTTTTGCAAGAGAAGTTGGATCCAGAGTTTAGAGTAAAGGGAAGGTGTCGGAGCACTAGTGTAGCAAAGTTTGAGAAGCAACATGGTTAATAAGCAAATAAGGAAATAGGAATTCTGACGTGGATCTAGAGAAGAAAAACGGTTGAAGGTTTGTGGTTAAAGTTAATAAGGAAATAGACATTCTGAAGTGGACCAAGGGAATCAATATTTAGAAAAGAAGTATAAGGCGAAGAAGAGTTTAAGGAGTAGTTATATAAGGTAGAGTTTTCCAAGTTGGAGAAAATGAAGTCTTTAAGGAGAATGAAGTATTGTAAGGGTCTTAAGCTAAGTAAAATAATCAAAAGAAGATGATTAGATCTTCTCAACAAGTGTATTCATCAGAGTGAAGATTAGAGGGATCTTTCAAGATCAGTGGTTTGCATATAAGGAAGGTTTGACCTTGGGCTAAGGTGGAAGATTTCAAGCACCGAAGGAAGAAGCACATCAAAAAGTCAATTTTGTAAGAAAATGTAAGGCTATAGAATTAAGAGTACGATGAATGAGGAAGAGGGAAGAAAGGTTTTGAAATAGATGAAAAAGGGTGTTTATTGTATAAGCTACATCAGTGGTTATCAAGAATGATTGGGGAGCTTGAGTTGGATGAGATGTTTAGAGTTATGAAGTTGCAAATTGAGTTTGAGGTTGATTTCATTAGATGTAGTAGCTTGACTATATTTAATGATTTTCTAAGTTTGATCAAGGAGAAACAATCGTTAAATCCTAGTCTATAGAGTATACTGAAGCAGTATTTACTTATCGGGTCAGAGTGTTTGGGATGGAGTCAGATGGGAATAGTGTTGGGATTCTAGACAACAAAAGTCAGTAGACTGATCGGCATAGAACGAGATAAGGAGGTTATGACGAGTCAGGAGAAAGGGGCCCAAGTTTGGAGTTTACATGAAATAGTTTCTTATCAAGTTGCAGTATAACCTTATAAGAGGCTTGGTCGTCTATCAACCTTATTATAGTAGATTTTGGTCTTCCAAAGATGTTCCTCGTTTTAAGAGAGGGAAAAATAATGGTGGTGCATCAAGTGGGGATTAGGCAAAGGATGAGGACAAGTGTTATGTGAATCAGAGATATTTGATAAATGCAAGTAAAGGAGATATGATGTTGTTTCTTTTGTAAGTTTGAAGCGTGACCGCAAGGGTGGTTGAGTTGTTTTCCAATCTCTTTCTGGTGGTTTATGGTCTTCAAGAAATATTTTGCTCCAAGAAGGTGAGTCACTTGTTCTACATCAAGCTTAGTTTCAACTAAAGGGTGAAGGTAGAGTGTAATGAGAATAAGAAAATTTTAAAAAGAGCAAGTGAAGAAAAGAAGACAAAATCTTGAATCTGGAAGGGTTCTTTTGTTTGTTCTAAAATAGGTACTAGAATTTCCACCTCGAAGTGATGTGTTTCACTATTTCATTGGTGTGTGAAGCATAACTAATGTTAATAGTTCCTTTTTTATAGTTTTTACCGAGTGTATGGACTAAAAAAAGTAGAAGAGAAGTTGTTTAAGCAGTACTTGTTTGGATTCAATGTAGTCATCATAATAAATGTACAAGTTAAATGGATCTTTTAGAAAATAAGCAAAAGGACAGGTTGAAACTGTCTAACATGAGTTATGGAAAACAAGAGTGGTTTTAGAGGATTTATGTTTTCAACGGAATGAGGACAATGTTGAAGAAATGGAATGGCAAGGTTATTGTGGAAAAGAAGAGTTCTCAAGGTTTTGCAAGATAATAGAAGTTTTGAAGAAGGTTATTCAATGACGATTGTTTTTCGGTTACAACAGACAAAAAGGATCATTATCTTCACTAAAAAAATGAGTAGGAAGGATCAGAGTAACACGTGTTTCTTAAAAGTAGGAGGTGAATCAGAAGAGTTGTCTTTCTCTTGTGTTCGTGGCTTGGGGGTTAGGATCTTCTTTAAACTAGCAAATGTTGTTTTCTATGAAGGAGTTAATGATGGCTAGCGATCATCTAAAGCTTAGGGTGAGGAATTTCACAAAAAAGGTTGGACAAGAAACAATGAAGATGAAGTAAGCTTATGGTTTTAAGTTGTAGTGTCAACCCTGAAGTGAGAGAGTATTAATGAACGTTGAATAGAGAAAGTGGATCAACAGACGAAGGGGATGACTTGGATTATAGTTTCAAACTATAGTGTAAATCTCTAAATGAGCAAGTGTTAGCAGTTGCAATGGATACAAAGGAGGTTTAGGTTTTTTGTTTAATAAAGATGAAGAGTTAGTTTAAAAATATGAAGACTGAACTCTAATGCGAGGTTGTAAAGAGATTTCCTTAGTACAGTTGCAATACTATAACTAATGAGTTTCTAAAAATGGGTGAGAAAGGATAGTACGGACAATCCTAGTTTGAGATGTATCATAAGATGGTTAGGTACTGATCAAGCTAGTTATTTCAAGCTAATAAGAATGTATATATAAGAGTGGTTACAAACTAGTGGGTCAAGAAATGCAGGTTATCCAAAATGGTGAGTTAAAGAAGTGATGATGGGGTGCTCAAGTTGGTTTTGCCATTGCAATGGATGAGAGTTTTGCATGGGTAGTGGGATAACATAGTTGAAGACTACGTTACTCAATGGTAAAGATTAGTAAAGGAAAGTGAAGTTATCAAAGTGATGGTGTTTAAGGTGATCAAGAGTGTTAACAGTTGGATAGTAGATTAGAAGTTGTGAGTGATCAAGTCTGTTGTATGGTGTTTCAAAAAGGAAGAAAAAGACGGTGAAGTGATATTTGTTAGGTGTTGATCTAAATTCAAGGATAGCTAAGTTCTAAAAAGAGTTTACAAGAGATAATGAAAGATAGATGAGAGGTGAGTTCAGTTTATCAGATATAGAATGGTTGTCATGCGAAAGAAAAATCTATAAAGTTGAGGGTTTTGAAGTTGAGGAATTGTTTTGAGAGTAATGGCTAGACCAATCTAAACTATTGAACATTAGAGCATTTTAGCATATAGGCAAGGTTTTTGTGTCAGTAAGGTTGTTGGGGAGTATTATCTAGGTTAAGTTAAGTGGGTGTGATAGAGAAAGTGAGAAGATCAAGCTTTTCTTTCTACCTAATGAAGGAATTATCGATGAAAAAATCTTTTCTTGTTGGTGAGAATGTAAATACTTCAAAAATTGTATTTTAGAAATGGTAGTGGTTTAGAAATAGTGAGACTCGATTATTTTAATATTAAATAGTTTTATTATAAATATTTTTTTTATAAACGAGTTTCATTATTTTGAAACACACCATCTCTCTAGAAACCACTTTTCTAAAGTTCTCTAACTTCTTTTTAGGAGTTCTTTTTCTCTACCAATTTGATTGAATAACTGAAATCGTAGAAATGATCCCGACGATGAGCTCTTCAATTCAGACCAATCAGTTTCTCTCTCTAAGTAAGTTAAGTTTTGACCATTTTTCTATATTCTTTCTTTATCTGTTGCATGTGGGTCCTACTCGGCTTGCATGTGTCCTTTGAGTTTTCAATTTAAGTCTTTGTCGATCAGTGGTTCTAACGGTGTACCTTGATAATCTTTCTATTGTTCCTAAAGCGGTTTTGTCTTTTGTCATGCAAGGAAAGCTACTTTATTTGGTTTGGATTTGGTATGCATGTGATTTTTTATGTTTGTATGATGATGTGATAATTGATTTGAGAAATTTAATTGAATCGTGAAGTTTGACATGTTGGTTTGAAAACTTATGCATGCTAGTGTGTAGTTGGTTTGCTGACATGAAAAGTTGTTTATTGATGAATTTTAGAATGTAGATTTAGTGAATTTGAGTTGATGTACTTTTACAAAACTTTGTTTTGCAATAATATAGAAGAAGGGTGAGTTTTGGGCATAAAATTAGGGTTTTGACAAGTACAATTCTAGAATAATGGTTTTAGGGAAAGCCTAGAGTTTTAGGAATTGTCTTGGGGCTATTTAGGACATAGTTGGCCTCTTATAGTAAAAAAATCTTGTGATAATCGTCTGACTAGTGATAATTTTCTGGTTATTGATAATCGTCTAGCTCGTGATAACCATCTGGCTAGTAGATCGCCTGATATAGAGAAATCTGGTTGTAAGCATTTAGTAGTTCGTCTAGAAAGGAGGTGTTTGGTGGTAAGTGTGTGGAGATCGTTTGGTAAGGAGTTTTCTGGTGGTAAGTGCTTGGTAGATCGTTTGGTAAAGACTTGTCTCGTTGTAAGCGTCTGGTAGATCATCTGGTAAGGAGTTGTCTGATGGCAAGCATTCGGTAGACCATTTGGTAAGGAGTTGTCTGGTGGTCAACGTCTGGTAGATTGTTTGCTAAGTAGTTGTTTGATGGTAAGCGTCTAGTAGATCTTCTGGTAAGGAGTTGTCTAGTGGTAAGCATCTGACATATTGTTTGGAAAGGAGTTGTCTGGTAGTAAGTGTTTCGTGGTTTGAGTTGTCTTGAAGGAACTAAGTTATATTGAATCTTGAATTTAGAGTTTCGAGTATTAATTTTGCACGTTCTTAAGGTCATTTTAGGGGTTTTGGACCCTTTTGGAGTTATTGATGAGGGTTTACAAGATGTTTTTCTTGCTTAGTGTGTGTATCGAGCTACTATGATGAAAATTGTGTTATTTTGTGGTTGTTATTTCCAAAATTTTATAAATGATTTTATACTTCAAATACTTTGAGTATATGATGATAATGATGATTGTTATGAGGTGATTAATTGAGATGTGTATATGTATATATGATTTGTGAACATGTTTATGTGTACTTTTATTATTGATGAATATGACAATGATGAGTATGACTTGATCATGTGTATAGTAGATGGACGTAATTCAATGATTCTCGTGGAGAGATCCCATGGTGGTGCCCTGTAGTGTTTGGATTATTATCGGAGCTCAATTTTCGGGGTTATCTTGATACTCTAATGGTCATTCATTCTAGAGTAGAGAGGGGGATCATGTGGTGAGAGTAGCAGGTCATTGTCTATAGGTTTTTACCTTGGGAAAAAGGCATTTTAACGGACTAATCTTGTGTAGTAGCTTGGGATGGAACAAATTTTCCCACAGTACAAGTGTAAAACCCGTCATATCTCAACAATAAGGCATATATCTGGATTTTGGGTCTAGATGTCTTACTTATTTAGGTGTTGTGTTTAATTGAAATGAAAACGTTATATCACTAATTCAGTAAGGGAAAACGACAACGGTTATTTTTGCCTATAGGCAGCGGTTTTGCAACCGCGACATATACAAGCGAGGAAAAAAGGGGTAAGCCTTTTGTCTCGGTTATGAGCCGAGGCAAAAAGGGGTAGGATTTTACCTCAGTTCTTAGGTAACCGAGGCATTAACATGTTTTATTTTTTATTTTTTATTTCACTCCTCGGTACATACTTAACCAAACGGTTCGTATAGTGAACTGAACAATTAGAGCCCTCGCAAAGCCCTCGTCGCGTCGTCGTCGTTCTTTCGCTACCATCGTAGTACCCTTCTCGCGCCCACGCCACACGCTAGCCGCGTCGTTGTCGTTTTTTCCTATCTCTGCAATACCAACCTAGAAAATCAACCCCCAAGACGAAATGCAAACTCCAAATCACTACAAGAACAAGGATGACGCGCTTCCATCACCACTCTTCCAGAGAATCAATCAAACACCACCACTCTTGCAGAAAATCAAGCAAATAGAAAACAACTCAATCAAAATTAGAAAAAAGGGAGGGAAGGAAGCTTCCTCCTTTGCCATGAATCAGAATGGAGAGATAAGAACCCTAGGTTGTCCACGTGATGAAGAACTCTAGGCTTGGTTGGATGCACGACTTGAAGAAGAACGAATGGGATTAAAGAAGAGAAAGGAAGCCTTTAGCATGGTTGGATGCACGACTTGGAGGCGCGAAAGGGAAGAAGAACACTAAGCGAGAAAATGCATTTTCGTTTAGGGTTCTAAATTTGAACTTATATAGGGGCTATTACCTCGGTTAGGTAAAAAATCGAAGCCTAATCGTACTATAAGGCCTCGCTTCATGCCTAAACCGAAGCATATAGGGAGGACAAACTACTTCGGTTCATAGCAAAACCAAAGCCGAACGGTCTAATTGCCTCTATCCCCAGAAAACCGAGGAATATTAGTGGACAAAATGTGCTTGGGTTGTTTGGTTTCAGAAAAGGTCACCTGTCTGGCAGGAAATACTGCCTTGGTTCCTATCACAACCAAAACCAAACGGTCTTATTGTCTCTGTCCCCAGACAACCGAGGCATATAAGTTCGCCATAACTACGAAAATGTCACCGCGCTTTATATGCCTTGATTTTTAAATAACCGAAGCCTATGGTGCGAGTTAAAAAATAGTTTTTTTACTAGTGTATGCTGCTTTTTGTATTCCATGTTTTATCCTTCTGGATATTAGCTTACCTTTGTTGTATTATTTGTTTGTGTTTGTTGTATGTTTGGATGATCACATGATTGGTGAAAAATAGAGGTAGATGATGTTTATTTGGAGGAGACACTAGGCATGGTGTGAATGTATAAATGTTTACACCAAACCGCTGCCTATCACAAGGCGGTGGCAGTTTTGTAATAAACCGGACCTTATAGGCCTCAGTTGCATGCAGAACTAGTGCAGAACAAAGATACAACCTCGGTTGCATGTAGAACCGAAGCAGAACAAGTGCCTAAAAGGTGTCAACTTTATGAAAAGGTGATACGAGCTCAGGCTTTTTGGCTGACAACTTTATGAAAAAGGGATACTACCTCGGTTTCCTGCAGAACCGAGGCATAAAGCCTGAGCTACCACCTCGGTGAACTTAGACACGATGTCAAAACAGTCATCGGCTTTGATTCCTTTCTAATCGAAGCATATAGGCTTCAGATTTTTCATTTTAAGCATCGGTTTCGTTCATAACCGATGTTGTAGAGCTCTACTGCATCGGTTATTCTGGACAACCGAGGTAGTATCGTCTTCAAAATTCTCAGAGTTTGTTCATTTCTTCTCGCGCTGCTGCTTCTGCTTCTTCTTCTTTCTCTTCACGCTGCTGCTGTTCATTGGTTGTGTTCCCTGCTTCTTCGTTGCTTCTTTGTTTTCATTGCTTCTTTTTTCACTTTAAGCTTCCTTGTGTTCATTGCTTCTTCGGTTCTTCTTCTTCGCGCTGCTGTCTCGTCTTTGTGCCACAACCGTTGTTCTCCCCAAGGGTTGCCTCCACCAGCGTCGCCGCTGCGAGTCCTTCGTCGTTGCCGCTTCGATTCGTCCTTCGTCCCTATTGTTCATTGCTTCTTCGGTTCTTCTTCTTCGCGCTGCTGCTTCGTCTTTGCCGCCACCACCGTTGTTCTCCCCAAGGGCTGCCTCCACCAGCGTCACCGCTACGAGTCCTTCGTCGTCATCGCTTCGCTTCGTCCTTCGTCCCTGCCGTTCTGACCTTTCGCTGTTGCCGTCGCCCACTATCATCGTCGTTGGTGCTGCCCATCAGGGTAAGTTGTTCAAACCCTCTTTATCTTGTGTTGGAATATTGTTTGGGCATCAATTGCTATGTTTGAAAGTTGGTTGTTAATTGTAGTCATCATAAACTTTTGTACGTAGACGATATGATTTATTTATTTTGGATTGATTGAGAATGAGAATAGAAGCGCAGCATTTGCATGATGTGTGATGCGTATGAAAAACTGAAAATGATCTAATATTTAATAAGACGGTGGATATTTAGATTGGTGTGGAGTGGAAATTATTGACTCAAATATCTGAGAGTTGCATGAACAGTATAACCCTTGGCCAGGAGCTTCTTGATGAGCCATGAACCTATGTAACCACTGCCTCCTGTCACACATACCTCGCTCCCTTCTCCCATTTTTCCTTCTCTTTTCACTGAGACTCACACCACAAACACTTACAACTCCAGTGAAATAGGTTTTGAAGAAATATTGCCAAAACACTCTTTAAATACACTGTTAGATTTCAAATTGTCATCCAACCGCATATCCTCTCACCCACTCAATTTATCTTAGAGTTATGGTATCCATATTATTTTATATACTACCACTCTACAATTATTTTCATTACTTTTTATTAAATGTCTTAATTTAATATTTTTATTAAAATTATCAAGCAACTGTTTATAAAATATTTTTAACAGTGTATTTAGAAGTATTTTTTCCACTCTGCAATTTTTTTAACAGTTTATAAAATATTAATACTACCACTCTGAAAATATTTTTTCCTTTATTTTATTACATTATAACAAAGTGATCTTTAAAATTATATTTTTATTAATTTTAAATGTTGAATTTAGAGCCTTAAAAAAACTTTTCAAATGTATGGTCCATCCACTCATTATATCTGGTGTCAATCATAATACTTTAGTATGACTTTTCAGATAACTATATGATGTCTACCTCTTTTATGTTTTTAGCGCATGGGATTTTGTTTTCTTATAGTTTTCGGAACTATTTTTTTATTTAAGAAACTCTGATATCATAATTCAACTTCGGATATTGGTGTCAATATTTGATAAGAAAGGTGAAAAAGATAATTTAGTAAGAAAGGTGAAAAAGATAATTTAGTAAGAAAGGTGAAAAGGATATTGGTTTCAACTAAAACAAAATAACTAGTAACGTTTTAAAAGCCTTTCTTCTTCATATCCATATGGGTTAAATATGTTTTTAGTCCCTAAACTATTGGCCGTTTCTGGTTTTCGTCCCTGTTTCAAAGTAAGGTACAATTTGGTCCTCATTCTTTTCGAAACGTTCGTTTTAGTCCTCGAAAACTAAACACTGTTTAAAAATTTGGTCCTCATTTAGCAACAAATGAGGACTAAAACCAAAATTCCGAGGACTAAAACGAACGTTTCAAAAAGAATGAGGACCAAATTGTACCTTACTTTGAAAGAGGGACGAAAACCAGAAACGACCAATAGTTTAGGGACTAAAAACATATTTAACCCTATCCATATTGATGACGCATTAAATGCACACAGTGCTTTCATGGAAAAGTTAACATTTCAACGTTAAGTTATTTTTCTTAAGATAAGTGCAAAAAAAAAGAGATGCTACTCGTTTATTTATTTGAATATATATTGTTGTATGTTTGAATATATATATTGGTTCAAAGTATTATTCTCATTGTTTGCTTCAATATATTGTTTGCTTGTATATATTGTAGGTTGTATATATAATTATTTCTTTGCTTAAATACATATTGTTGTTGACAATTAGCCTTAGTTTCCCGTTTGAGATTCAATACAAAAATTATTTACTATCTCTAGAGATTTTTGAAGAAATGTATGTTTTAAAAATCAATAGAGACTAGATGGTAATAGTAATTTAGAAGTATTGAATCTTAAATTGTCCGGTTGGATAGTTTAAGAAGAGTAATGACTTTTTCATAGTTTATTATACATATCTATTTTAATATACATGTCTTAAATTTGATGAAATTTTGTAGTTGTGTTTTGTATTGATCTTCGGGTGCATATTTTATTGTAATTTATAATCACTTTCATTTCATGTAACCTGAAGACAAATGCGAAATGCTGGCAAAATTTCGTGAAATTTTAGATATGTTGTTTAAAATTGATATGGTAAATAAACTAAAAAAAGTGAATCTTCTTGAATGGGATAGGGTCACACCTTGAATACAAACATGATCAAAGTGATCATTCAAGATTATTGAAATTATGTAAAAAATTTCAGTAAACATGCGTACGGATCAAGGGTGGATTAATTTACCACGCATCAGCACTGAGTACGAGAGAGGGGTAGAAGAATTTATAGAGTTTGTCCAACGTAATGCGAGTACAAGTGGTGATGATGAAGTCAAGTTTAGATGTCCTTGCGTGAACTGTTTGAATGGGAGCAAGCTGAACGCAACTGATATTAGGGAACATCTTATCTGTGATGGTTTCGTACGAAGTTATACAACATGGATATGACACGACGAATTAACAGACTTTCCAACTGTCTCTCCAATTGAAAATGTATATGATTCCACAATGGATATGGAAGATTGACCGAAAGAAGACAACTTAGAGGACGCGATGTTGGCATAGAAGTTTTTGCCCAAGTGCATGTGTATGAAACGATGTCTACTGGTGTAGAGACTCCTTTGTATGCCGGTTCAACTAAGTTCACACGGTTGTCAGTGGTGTTAAGGCTCATGAATTTAAAGGAGAGCAATGGATGGACTGATAAGAGTTTTATAGAAGTGTTGTCATTGTTGAATGAAATGCTGCCAGATGGAAATACATTACCCACTCGTAATTATGATGCAAAAAAATTCTTTGTCCGATGGGTATGGAGTATAAATGGATACATGCATGTCCGAATGATTGCATATTACATAGGAATGAGAATGAAGTTTTGATAAAGTGTCCAAAATGTGGGTTATCACGATACAAGTCAAAAAACAACGGTGAAGATAATGGTCACATAGAAAAGAATGGTTCTGCTTTAAAAGTAGTTTGGTACCTTCCACTCGTGGCCAGACTTAAGCGTTTGTTCGCGAATCCTAAAGACGCTAAAAACCTAAAAGATGGCATGTAGATGAGAGAACAACTGATAGGCTGCTTCATCATCCAGCTGATTCAAAGCAATGGAAAAATATTGATCAAGAATTCCCGCAATTTGGTGAAGAATGTAGAAATCTTAGGTTTGGCTTAGCTACTGATGGAATGAACCCATTTGGTAATTTAAGTACCAATCACAGTTGTTGGCCCGTTATACTGATAATTTACAACTTATCTCCTGCATTGTGCATGAAAAGAAAGCACATGATGTTATCAATGTTGATATCTGGTCCAAAGCAGCCAGGAAATGACATTGATGTTTATCTTAGGCCACTTGTTGAAAACTTGAAGTTGTTGTGGGTTGATGGGGTTGAAATATTTGATGCCTTTGCTTCAAAAACTTTCATGATGCATGCCATGTTATTTTGCACCATTAATGACTTCCCAGCTTACGGTAATTTGTCGGGATACAGTGTGAAGGGTCATAAAGCATGTCCTATATGTAAAGAAAACACTGCAGCTCATCAATTAAAACATGGAAGGAAGACAATGTATATGCGTCATCGGCGATTTTTACAATCTAATCATCCATATCGAAGGTTAAAGAAAACATTCAATGGAGAACAAGAGAAAGACAATGCACCCATTCCACTTACTGGACTTGAAGTTATTGAAAAAGTTAATAGAGTACATCATGTATTTGGGAAAACATCGAAGAAGTCTTCTGTAACGACCCCTTGGAAGAAGAAATCAATATTCTTTGATCTTCCATATTGGTCAAAGTTAGATGTTAGACATTGCATAGATGTCATGCATGTAGAAAAAAATGTTTGTGATAGCTTGATTGGTACATTACTAAACATCCAGGGAAAAACAAAAGATGGAGTGGATGCACGTTTGGATTTGGTTTAGATCCGAGAAGAGTTGGCACCAAGAGAGATCGGTAAACGTACTTATTTGCCCCCTACATGTTACATAATGTCCAGAGAAGAGAGGATAAGTTTTTGTATTTGTTTAAAGAGTATGAAGGTACCACAAGGATACTCTTCAAATATAAGGAGCTTAGTGTCAATGCAGGACTTAAAGCTTGTTGGACTGAAGTCTCACGATTACCACGTCTTAATGCAACAATTGTTACCGGTGGAAATTCGTGGAATTTTGCCCAAAAAAGTTAGGCAGACCATAACTCGATTGTGTGCATTTTTCTCGTCAATTTGTAGTGAAATCGTCGATCCTACAAAGTTAAATGAACTTCAAAGCGAAATTATCATCATCTTGTGTCAGCTAGAAATGTTTTTCCCTCCATCCTTTTATGATTACATTGGATTGATTTATATTTCAATGAAGTTGATTTATGATGTTTTAATATAATTTTCATTCAAAATATACGTTTCTGGATTGTTCTGGTTGTAAATATGTATGCATGTCTGTTTCTATAATTGGGAATGTAGCAGAAACAGACCTCATTTAAAAAAAACAAGGGAATATGCCTCGGTTGAGGTCATAACCGAGGTAGAAAAGCCCCCTATGGCCTCGGTTAAGGTCACACCCGATGCAGAAAGGCTGGGGGATGAAAAAAAATAATAAAAATGGGCTCTACTGCCTCAGTTAGGGTTTCAACCGAAGCAATAGAGGGGGACATACTGCCTCGGTTCAGAAGGAACCGAGGCATAAAGTCCTACGAAAAAATTAGAAAACCAAAACATCTACTGCTTCGGTTAAGGTTGAACCGAGGCCAAATCTTCTCCTTTTATGCCTCGGTTCTCACCTGCTACTTTTTGTCTCACCTGGATATGCCTCGGTTCGGGAACTACTGCCTATGGGAAAAAATAAACGTTGTCATTTCCCCTGCACTAGTGCGTCCAATACTAATTTCATGTTGAAACATGTCGAAAACCTAATTAGCATAAAATGAAGACCCAATACAACTACAAAAGATGCAATCACTGAACTCAATAATTCAAACGAAACATGTAGTGATACATTCTCCTTGCACCACTCCCACTTATTAACAGTTCTATCAAGTTGATGTGCCATATAAATAGATACAAATCTCACCTTAAACTAATTTTATGAAATTAAATTAAGTTTAATGTTCAGTTACTAACATAATCAATACAAATCTCATCTTATAAATTGTATATATAAAGTTGAATTAAATTTAAATTCCTTTTTTTAAGATATTTTTCAAATACACTCTATTGTCTCATAAATAAACCTTCACTCCATCTCAGGTCCTTACCTTTTATTATACATGTTATATAAAACATTTTTTGAATATGCAGCAATCCATCTTCTTGGAAATTTTCACACATGATTTAGCCAAAAGCAAAAATCATATGCTTTATCCAAAGTGGTTGAAATCATATAATAACATCTTATCTAAGATGTGGTAAAACACCAAGACCAAAATAAATTATTTTCAAGTTTCCTTTGTTATTCACAGTACATTCTCAAACTGCAAGACGTAATACCACTTGTGGTACACAAGATCAAAGATAACTATATGATATGCAATTTGGACTTGAAAAGGGTGAAAAAGAATCTTGAGATGCATGTGAAAGGCACCTTTAGAGTGTCAATAGCTCACCTATTCACTCAACTGTTCGAAATTTTCTACATTTATCTTCTGAACATTTATTATTTATTTTTTTAATATAAATAGAATGCACGAATATAAAATTTTAACTTTGAATAACAAAATCAATAAAAATTAACTTATTCTTACAATTATATCAAATAACTCCCCTCCATTCACATACTCCTCTTTATTATAATAATTACAAATTAAAAACATCAATGACAAAAATGCTTATTACAATTATAAGTTGTAAACATTGCTTTACCAATACTATAAAAATATGTTATTTTACCGGGGTTTTTTCAACATTATCGGCGGTTTTAACCCTCGCAAATCACATTTTCCACGATTGGAAAAACCGTTAGGAAAACCCCCGTCGCCAAGTAAGTACTGGCGGTTCTGGAAAAAACCGCTGGTATTAGCGGGGGTTTCCAGAAACCGCCAAAAGTTCCAGGAGTTATGTATGTAGAAACCGCAGGAATTAGCGGGATTTTGTGAAAACCGCCGGGAATAGCGAGGGTTTTGTGAAAACCGTCGGGAATAGCGGGGGTTACTCAAAAACCGCCGGAAGTAGCTGGGGTTATCTCAAAACCACCCCTATTTTGCATGGTTTAGTTTACCGGGGTTTTAAAACCGCTGGGAATTTATACAGTTCATTTTTTTTTTGTTGTAATAAATTAGATTATGATAAAAATTGTTTTATTGACAAAACAAACAATAAATTAATATGAACTACAATTGAATAATATTGTATAAAATAAACTACATTGTTCAACCTAATATCATTCATACAACTAATTATTCATACATAAAAATTAAAAAGAAAGATGTTCATTACATATGTTCAATACTAAAAGTATGACTCATATAGATATTCAATAACAATATCAAATTTTCTTCTTCATTACATCCATTGTTTGGCCCACTCTCTTGATCAGATACCTACAATATAACATAATAGTTAGTCGATAATATATTTAATAAAAAAATCATACAAATAAATTTAACAATTATTACCGATGATCGTTGAAATACTGCAAACTGTGAAGGCAATAGACCTTGATGATTTTGCAACAAAAGTGTCATCATTGCCTTTATTTCATTGACTTGTGATGTCAATGAAGATACCTATAACAGAAAAATTTATTTAAAAAGTGAGAAATATGATACCTAACATGTTAATCTTAAAAGGAACAAACCAAGTAAATATTTATTAAATATTCATTAACCTGAGATTCTAATTTAACATTAGAAGAAGTCAATGAAGATACCTATAACAAAAAAAAATTATTTAAAAAGTGAGAAATATGATACCTAACATGTTAATCTTAAAAGGAAGAAACCAAATAAATATTTAAATATTCATTAACCTGAGATTGTAATTCAACATTAGAAGGAGTGGATGAACATGATCCAATATTAGAACGAGCATGGACTCCAAAGACTTTAGATGGGCAAGGACCCAAACCTAGATCGCGAACACGTCCACAATGCTTTTGGCTTCCTAAAACATGAGCCAATGAATCTAAACTTGATATTTCTTTTGATTGAGACGATGTTGTAGATTCATATGTTTGAATTTTTTTCCTACATACAACGTAATCAATGATGCCAGCATTAAACACATTGCATTTGTATAAAGAGACAAACTATTGAGTTGGCAACAATATACTTATATTTAAACTTAAGATGTGTGCAAAAACAGTAGCAAGAATTGTCAACCAATAATTATATCACTAAAGAGATACACCATGAATTGTCAACCAAGTCTGCATCTATGCTCACGGTTAACCACCTTAATCATGGTTACATCTAGAAATGCAAACAATGAAATAAGATAACAAGTTTCTAATAAATAAACATTAAGAGAGAAAGAACATGGATCTACAGTTTCTTAGATTATAGTGGAACATGGTTCACCTTACCTTCTCCTTAAAGTCATTCTTTTTCAAGGAATGGAAGTGGCATGCACTACTAAAAAAAAGGATTAGAAAGCGCAATATACGCTTCGATTTAAGCGAAACCGAAGCGTATAAAAGCGCGGTGGCAGATTCGTAAATATAGCTAACGAATATGCCTCGGTTGCCCTGAAACCGGTGCCTAAAGCATGCTACTAACTCGGTTCTAAGCTAAACCGAGGCATAAAACTCTGTCCAAACCTGCTCCACCTGACAGTTGATGGGACTTAACGCCTGATGGGAGCTACTAACTCGGTTCTAGGCAAAACCGAGGCATATAACTCTGCTCCAAACCTGCCAGACCTGCCACCTGCCATACCTGTCAGCTGCTACTAACTCGGTTCTGATGAAAACTGAGGCATGATGGGGTGATACTAACTTGGTTCTGATGAAAACCGAAGGATAAAACTCTGCTCCACCTGCCAGATTGGACTTCCAACCTCTGTACACGGTTTGGGCCTCGGTTTGTTGGAGGACCGATGCCTTTTCTTAAGTTTATGCCTCGATCAGGTGGAGAACCGAGGCAGTAACATATTTAAATTTCTCCGCGAAACAGAACCACTTCATCTTCTTCTAAGCAGCGCGAAACGAAATAGAGAAAGCCTCTTCCTGGTGTTGTTCTTGCGCAGTGCGTTTGCTTCTTTGCTTCATTTTCTTCGTTGCTCCATTTCTTTCTATTGTTGCACCGCCCTCCATTGCCTCTGCCTGGATTGCTTTCGCGTTGGTGCTCCATTTGCTCCATTGTTGTCGCAGCTGCACTGGGCTGCCCGTAGCACCGCCCCTACTGAACCACCATCACTACACCGTCACTAGTCCGCCACTGTCTCTGGTTCGCCCGTGTTGCATGACGCCTTGCTGCACGACGCGCTGAAACGCCCTCGCTGCACATCGGTGGCGGATTCCTGTGGGATTTATTCTTCCATGTAAGTTTTTTATAATTGGTTTATATAGTTTTTAGGTTTATATAATTTAGAATTAGGTTTATATAATTCTGAATTATGTTTATGTAATTTTGAAATAGGTTTTATATAATTTTGAATTTTTAGGATTGAATTGGTTGTTGATGTTAATTGATGTATAATTTTGAATTAGAGTATAGGAACTAGGAATATTTGGATTAAATTGGTTTATTTGGTGATGAAATAAACTTTAAGGTTAGAAACTATGAAACTAACTAATGTGTTGTTTGTTTTTGTGTAGATATTGTATTGTTGTAGTGAGGTTTTATACGCGGACATTTTCGATAGTTGACCGGCTTTCACGCTCCCAGGTTTCTATCCTTAAAATTTTCTTTTTAATATGAACATGTAATTATTTGTTTGCTTGAATATATTGTATATTGTATATGAAATTATTTGTTTGTTTGAATATATACTTTTGTTGAGAATTAGCCTTAGTTTCCCGTTTGAGATTCAATACAAAAATTAGTTACTATCTCCAAATTTTTTTTAACAAATGAATAGAGAGGAGATAGTAATAATAATTTACATGTATTGAATCTTGAATTGTCTGGTTGGACAGTTTAAGAAGAGTAATAACTTTTTCATAATTTATTAATACATATCAATTTTAATATGTGTCTTAAATTTCATGAAATCTTGCAGTTGTGGATTGTATTGATCTTCGGGTGCATATTTGATTGTGATTTATAATCACATTCATTTCGTGTAACCTGAAGACCAATGTGAAATGCTGGCAAAATTTCGTGAAATTTAAGATATCTTGTTTAAAATTGATATGTTTAATAAACTAAAAATAGTGAATCTTCTTGAATGGGATAGGGTCACACCTTGAATACAAACACGATCAAAGTGATCATTCAAGATTATTGAAATTGTGTAAACAATTTCAGTAAACATGCGTACGGATAGAGGGTGGATTAATTTACCACGCATCAGCACTGAGTACGAGAGAGGGGTAGAAGAATTTATAGAGTTTGCGCAACGTAATGCGAGTACAAGTGGTGATGATGAAGTCAAGTTCAGATGTTCCTGTGTGAACTGTTTGAATGGGAGGAAGTTGAACGCATTAAGGAACATCTTATCAGTGATGGTTTCATACGAAGTTATACAACATGGATATGACACGACAAATTAACAGACTTTCCAACTGTCTCTCCAACTGAAAATGTTTATGATTCCACAATGGATATGGAAGATCAAGCCGAACAAGACAACTTAGAGGACATGATCCGCGATGTTGGCGTAGAAGCTTTTGCCCAAGCGCATGTGTATGAAACGATGTCCACTAATGCAGATTTCCTTTTTATGCGGGTTCAACTAAGTTCACACGGTTGTCAGCGGTGTTAAGGCTCATGAATTTAAAGGCGAGCAATGGATGGAGTGATAAGAGTTTTACAGAATTGTTGTCGTTGTTGAATGAAATGCTGCCAGATTGAAATACGTTACCCAATCGTAATTATGATGCAAAAAAATTTCTTTGTCCGATGGGTATGGAATATAAAACGACAATAAATTTGGATGACGACCCTCTAATTGATGACATACAAGCAATACGAGAAGATCACAATGAGGGAATATATATATGACAAATCCATATGATTATGTATGAATTTCATGTTTGTGTAAATATTTATGGCTTTTGTTAAATAATATATGTTATTTTATAAGTGTGTTATTTATCTTTCATCTTATTTATTGTGACAGATATATGGCTGAGTCACCTTACTCGTCAGGCGATGAAGTCCCCACCACTTCTAGACGGACGAGAGGAGCAACGAGGTTACGACAGCTTATACTTAGAAGAAATGCAGGTGAGAGGACACCTGTCATTATTGACGTGGTCACTGGAGTTGCATCTGGCCCAAATGCAGATGTATTTAGGTCTTACCTTGGAGTACTAGCACATGATCGTATCTCTATACTTACTCCATCTTTTGACCATGCTTATGAGGCTGATCGGAATCTCATCTGGCAAGATCTATTGGTAAGTTAAGCAATATTGCTCCAAATTCTATATTCATTATATTGATAAATCTGTATTGATATATCGTTATTACTTCCTTTGTTGTAGATAACATTTGATTTGCCAAACGTCGAGAGCTTAAGGAATAGGTGTTTATGTGCAATTGCAGAAAGATTTCGAGGGTTTAAGACAAAATTGACGTCTAGATATATATTTGGACCAAAAAGTAATGAAAATCCATGTTCCAAATATTCAGCAATTGACGAAGAAACATGGCGTCAGTTTGTAGAGCTTCGTTCATCCGAGGCGTGGCAGATAAGTGCAGTACACTAGTGCAGAACGGGCTATAGACGTCCGTTCTGTGGGTCTTTTGACGTCCGACCTCCAACGGACGTCTATGTGGGTGACGTCTATGTAGACGTCCGTTGTGTCAGGCCGGACGTCTATATAGACGTCCGCTGTGTCAGGCGGACGTCTATATAGACGTCCGTTGTGAACCTCTCGGACGTCTATACACTACTGCAGAAAGGGCTTTATTAGACGGGTTATTTAGGGTTATTTAGGATTACAGGGTTTGGACGTTTGTTTGTGCACTGCAACACGTCTGAAGAGCAGATTCGAAATGAAAATGGAGGGAGATGGAGGAGTAAACGACCTAAAACGTAGGCCAAAAACACCGCCCAAGAACACGCTACAAACTGCACAAAAATGCACAGAAAACGACTTTTAATCGGTTCAAATGAAAGATATTTCATCACTGAACAATTTAATCGGAATAAAAGTAAGATTAAATGGTCCAAAACAGATAAAAACCAACCTGGAAATGCAAGGCGCAAAGGGAACTCTCACGGGTTCGCATAACTCCTCGCGGGTTCGCGTTTTGGTTAGTAAGTCCTTATTTTAAACGTCTTTTGAACGTCCGTCCTGAAGGGGGACGGACGTTTAATATATATAGACGTCCGTCCCCCTCCAGGACGGACGTTCAAGAGGCTGACAGAGTAGTTGAACCAGTCAGCCCCTTGAACGTCCGTCCTGGAGGGGGACGGACGTCTATATATATTAAACGTCCGTCCCCCTCCAGGACGGACGTTCAAGGGGCTGACAGGTTCAACTACTCAGTCAGTCTCTTGAACGTCCGTCCTGGAGGGGGACGAACGTTTAATATATATAGACGTCCGTCCCCCTCCAGGACGGACGTTCAAGAGGCTGACAAAGTATTTGAACCTGTCAGCCTCTTGAACGTCCGTCCTGGAGGGGGACGGACGTTTAATATATATAGACGTCAGTCCCCCTCCAGGACGGACGTTCAAGGGGCTGACTGGTTCAACTACTCTGTCAGCCTCTTGAACGTCCGTCCTGGAGGGGGACGGACGTCTATATATATTAAACGTCCGTCCCCCTCCAGGACGGACGTTCAAGAGACTGACAGAGTAGTTGAACCTGTCAGCCTCTTGAACGTCCGTCCTGGAGGGGGACGGACGTTTAATATATATAGACGTCCGTCCCCCTCCAGGACGGACGTTCAAGGGGCTGACTTGTTCAACTACTCTGTCAGCCTCTTGAACGTCCGTCCTGGAGGGGGACAGACGTCTATATATATTAAACGTCCGTCCCCCTCCAGGACGGACGTTCAAGAGGCTGACAGAGTAGTTGAACCTGTCAACCCCTTGAACGTCCGTTAGAGGGGTCGGACGTCTACTGTATTATAGACGTCCGGCCCCGTCTAGGACGGACGTCTCCACACTCAATTATTTACATTTATGCCACCGGTCAATTATTTACGTTGGGGTTTTGGTGGACGGACGTCTATGAGGTGACGTTAAAGATCAATTTTGCACTAGTGAGTAAAACCATTCAATTCATCATTCATAATTCTCTACTATGACAATTGTTTCATTTTGTCACAGGAAAAAAGGTCAAAAGCACAGGGAATAAGCGCTCAGAATAAAAATCCACACCTACTGTCTCGTGGTGGATATAGGAAGCTTGAAGAAAAAATAATGAAGCAAAAGTTAGATAGTAGACTTCCACTTTCTGAGGGTGGTTACCCTCCTCCTCCTCCTTCACCACCATCTTGGCACGAGAAGTGGAAGTTAGCCCGTATAAGACCATCGGGCTCCTACACTTCCGAGTCTGCCAGAGAAATATCTGAAAGAATTGTAAGATGTCATTTCTTATATTTTTACATTAATTTTGTTATATATATTACATAGATCTTTCTAATGATTTTGAACTTTTGTTATGTGACAAGACTCCTTGGTTGAGCAGAGCTCCCAAGGTCAATTCACACAAGAAGGTCGTCAGGATATTCTTGCCACAGCTATTGGACGACCTGAGCACCCAGGACGGGTGCGTGATGCTGGGACTGGCATAGGCATACAACAGTTTTTAGGGTCTTCCTCACGTCCATATTCATACGAAAAGATGAAGGAGGACCTAAGAAAAGAGATGACGCAGGAGATCACAAAGAAGGTTCGGGCAGAGTTGTATGATGAAGTTGCTGAAATGGTTGTGCGCCAGTTCCAACAACATTATGAGGATTATGGCAATCGTCCTCTGCCATCTCTTGTAGCGGAACATGTTGTGCCCCCTACAGGTAAACTTATTTATTTTTGGTTACTAATTTACTTTTTGCATAACCTAACATTTAATTTGACAGGTAGAAGCGGTAAAGGAAGTTGTTCAGTTGTTGGTGCCCCAGGGGACGACATGGATGAAACTCGTCCATGTCAGTTATATATTCTTTCTGATACTGGGACCATGCTAGTGGCTCGTGGTACAGTTTATGAGACAGCCACTGTAGTTCATGGTGTACAACTTTCAGAAGATGAGTTCAAGGTCATGGTGGATGAAGTTGTCATAGTAGATGTCGTTCTTCCTGTGCCTACAGATGAGTTCTTCACTGTTGAAGAAGCATTTAAGTCCTTTGTTGCCTGGCCTAGACATTTGGTTGGTGATGTATCTAATCCTTCGGTAAACACTCGTACTATATACTTCTCAATTTTAATATTTACTTCTAATTAACGTTATAACATAAACATTTTTGCATTTAACAGCAGATAGGTCAAGAGGGAAGTCCTACACCGAGAAGACTCATTTATCTAAGGATGACCCTCTTAGTGCGTTAGACGAGCTTGCTAAAATCATTTCAGATGCGCTGATGAATGTACACTGGGATTCTACTACATTTGGAAGAGAAGCTCAGATCCCATTGTACTTGCATCATCAAGATGTTAGGGAGCTTGCGCCGGGTAGAGAAGAAATTAATATTACACTCATTCAGCTGTGGATGATGTAAGTTTATGAAAACTTTTTTATATAAATCTATTTTATCAACTTACTTATATTAGATTATTTCTTCATTTTAGGTATATGTTTGATGTTAATAACAAGAAGGGGTTCAACGATGTATATGGGTTCATTGACCCCTCTATGACTCATGAAAGAAATAAATTTGATGATATCCAAACATACATCACCACCTGCTTTGGAATGGGGAAGGAGATATATTTTCTCCCTTATATACATGGGTAACTGAAGTTTGTTAACTTCAACACATTCATTTATTAATTTTGGTATATGATTCATAAGTTATTACCAATTTCAGGTGTCATTGGCAGCTACTTGTGATCTCCATACCAGAGAACATTGCTGTCTTCGGTTTTGTTCATTGATTTTATGGCTTTCATATCCTACTTCTGGTAGTTTTTAGTAGTGGTCTTTATTTTGATTGTCTCCTTCATTGGTTTGTTCAGTTACTATAACTTTCTGGTATTCCTTCACACTCATTGGCTGGAGGGGGAACTTAATAAATTCTCTAAAAATTAAAAACAAACCAAAGTCTCCTCAAAAAATGCTCTAACAAAATCCTCCAGATTCCTTGCTATTCTTGCACTCGGGTTAGAGAGAGAAAAAACAAACCAAACAAAAACATAAAACACACACAATTGACATGACAAAAACATCTTAGAGAGGCAAAAGCAGAGAGAGCGAAGCTCGACCACATTACCTGATGGTCAGTGTGGGAGCGAACACACGTTAGAGCCCCTCGATTGGAGGCACCAGGACCTTCGACGAACAATACCTTGACGGTCGAACTCGTTCAGCCCAGAAATGAACCAGGTTTTTGTTCTTAAGCAACGGAAGACAAACACGAACCCAAACCGAAGAGCTCCACGAACAATAAGAGGCTTTGTTTGAAGAATCACAGTAGAGAAAAGAAGCTTGCGGGTACAGCTTGTAGGAAAATCTCAGTAGAGAGAAGCTTGTGGATACACGCTCTAGGGCTTGCAAAATTTAGAAGATTGGGAAATGAAGGCACGAGAGGGAGAGGTGCTAAATTGGGGTGAATATGTGATAAACCACCTAAAAATTTTATAAAATAATATAATAGAACTACCTAAAGTTTTAACCGCTGGAAATTTTCGGAGTTTCCAAAACCCCCAAAATTAACCCCTTGTTATTTTTGTAGTGCAAATACATAAAATAAATTGGTAAGGGTTTATTAAAGTAGAATATAAGGAAAGAAACAACACCATATTTTCATAAAACAATAATATTATTCACATACATAAAAAATGTCGTAAATGTCATCATACAAAACATATTTTATCTAAAAACCAAGTAATACATAATTAAAATTCAAACAAAGGTGCACAAAGAGAAACTTGCATTTCATTTAACTAAAGTTTTGACCTTTATTTTAATATTTTCGGAGGAACAAAACACAGATTCAATATCTAACAAACACAAATTGGAGTTTCAATTTCATAATAAATTTTGTTTTCGGAGGAGACGGAAGGTCGGAATCGTGAAAATGGAAGCCGGAAATATCTGTTAGTTAACCTCGACAACCTTCAATGGAAGCCAGAAAATGCTGACACAATGTTAGGCAGGAGAAAGGTTTCAGATAGAGAAAGCAAACAGTTTTCTTGTCGAGAGGCAGAAAATCGATATTTCAAAAATAATAATAGAATGATATTTATTTATATTTATTTGATACATATTATAAAAATAAAATTATTATAAAAAATAAATTTATATACTTGTAAAAATAAAATAAATAATATTAAATAAATGTATAAAATTTCTATGAAATTTCTGTATTTTAAATTTAAAGTAAAAACAATAATTGCGAACGTTGTTAACAAAGCTTTCAAAAAAGGAAATGAGAAAATAAATAAAAAATTGGACACATTTAAAAGGCATGAGTAAAATCGGAAATTTGTGACCGGAAGAAGTGAAAAAAATAGACAGGTGTCAAAATATTAAGCATGGATAATTAGGTAAATTTCTTAGGAGTTTGTTAATTTATTTTTATATTATATTAAAAATGAAACAAACTTGACGACCTTTTTCAAGTTCTGAATAAAGCTAGCATCTTAACATTTGTCTTGCTAAAAATAGTAATTGCTTTGTGCAAGTCCTCACATTCACAATAATTAAGATGTGTGTGGACCTCTTAGAAAAGCACCTTTTATTCACCAAATTCAATTTTCTGCACCGACAAATTATACCATGAAAACATAATCTTTTTTACATCATATTATTACCTTACTCACACTATATATATAAATTTTAATTTGTTTAATAAAATTTAATTGAAATACTTTCTTTGTAAATTAATATCCTTTGATTCTCGTAATATGATTTACATGATGGTTTTCAAAATAGAGAAATAAAGGTCTGATTTCAAAATATTGTTATAAAAAAAGATATATTAATTCATTTTAAGAAAATAAAATGAAGGAAGATTCAAAATCATTTGATAAAATTAAATAAAATTATGGTAACAATATAAAGAAATGTATTAAACTTAAAATATATCCACCTTGCATTTATTGAGTTGAGTGTGATGGTAGCAATAGTTAAAATATGGTGATTCAGCTAAGTATCCCAAAAGTTTCTAACACTTCAACGTCTGTTTCAGAGTAGCCGGGGATTTCTGAGTAGACTTGGGTCTGTTAGGTACTTGCACAGCCAAACATTTCTAACCCTAAATTATGCTATTAGATTCTCCCATTCCCATGTTAGACGTGACAATGAAAATCAAAAAGTAGATTTTAGTTAGATTTGATATGTTTTTTTAAATTATTCTAAAAAATTGTATTTTGTCTTAAATTAAATTTTAAACTATGTAATCCTTGTATTCTATAAGAGTAATGTAAAGTGCCATCTTCAACAAATGACATACGAAATTATGTAATAATAGATTATAGTATAACAGTTACATCCGTTATAGTATAATACTGTTTTTAAATACAATTCATACATAAAAGATTAACGTTAAATTAAAATAATTATATTTTTCTTTTAAGTTTGAAACTAAACCATATTAAAATTTGAAATATAAATTATTTTTGATAGTCTAACAATTAAAACCATACTTTATTCTAGAAGTCGATCGAGAGTAAGCCGATGAATGTTTGCGCAAAAGAGAATCAAGTGGGATAAAGATCCTAAGAAATATCAAACTACATTTAAGATATGAAACCAAACAATTTATTATTAATTTAAAGAGGTAAATGTTCGTCACTGTTTAGGGTTGTTTGCAATATCAAAACAAAAACTAGAAAAAAAAAATACTACTTTTGGAAACTACCCAATCCAGAAAAGAAAAACTAAAATAACTATAATAGTATATCTAACACTTCCCACCATCCCATGCGGAAATCACTTTCACAGCATAGACCATTAGAATTTAATATCACACTCTCTTTTGGCTGGGAGAATTGGTCGTTGTTAATCAATTTGCAAGCAATTTCATCGTTATAATTTATGGATGTTGATAGAGACCAGAAAATGTGGTCCATTATAAATAAACCGTAGTAATGGACTTTTTTTTGTTTTGCTTTTTTTATGGTAGGTTAGTTACCTTGTGTTGCTTTGGGAATGGAAGCGAGGTAAAATATACTTAATAACATGAACATTATTATGTTTTCGAGGAGTATGGTTAAATATTGTTTTTAAAGACATGTCTGTGGTATGTCATGCAAACCCTCCGCAATACAATATGAATATCTTGTTTAGTGTATCAAAACTACAAAACTATAAGAGAGGCCCACTATTTTTTTTAAAGATGGTTTAAAAAGAGGTGTGACGTTAGGGAGTATTATACTCCTAAGACGTAAGATAATATTTATACAAAAAACTGAAATCAACTTGTTATATTAGGTTTAATGGTCACATTTTTATAATAAAAGTAACATTTATTATTTATTATGATAAATAAAAGGAGACTTGTCATAATAAGTGGATACGGTGACAAATTTAAACCACTTATCATGATATGATAGATGTGATGATAAAATTAAAATTATTAGTGAAAAAATCACTTTTTATGATAGGTAAAACTGATCTATTATGATAGGTAACCTGACATCATAGTTATGGGCATCATAATAGGTCTATGCATTTTATGATCAAACAGAAAGTTACATCATAATAGGTTCAGCGTATTATGACGTACTTTCTGTCACCTATCATAATAGGCCCAGTGTATTATGACAAATTTTCACTTATCAATCATAATATAGCGAATATATTATGATGTAGGTGGATTTACCTATCATAATATGTAGCGTTTTATGACGTAAATTTTTTCACCTATCATAATATGTAGAATATATTATGACAAGTAATTGTTCACCTATCATACTATATGCTTTTCAGAAATAAGTTTTTATTACATACACTGTTCACCTATTATAAAAACTTGTTTTGTTAAAAAAAAAAAGTATTATTACATTTGACATATCCAATCAATTTACAATCAATTACATGTATTATCATCTCATCTAATCAATATAGCGTGAAATGAACAGAATCAATTGAACTAACAAAATGAAATTCATTTCAAACATTAAATTGTCTAATAATATTTAATTCATAATTTGTACATCAAACTATATATTAAATCCAAATATTACATTAACCTACATACACTACTCAAATGTGTGGAGCTTTTCAAGTCTCAGTCTTCCACCCTCCATAGACACCCATTATACTGCCATGTCAATCGAAAATTAAAATTGGTCATGGAAAACAAAACAAATCCAATAAAAAAACTAAACAAAACAATGCAATCACAAAACAAGGCAACCATAATGCAAAGTGCCTCCTAGTAAACCTACCAAGTGGTCCTAATCTAGCCAACCTTGAAACTCTTAATTGTCAAAAGTTGTACTAGACGCACTGAAATTTATGCAATACCTGTATCAATTTGTCTTTCTATTCAAAATATAAAAATAACAAGAAATTGTTTCAAGAAGTAAAAGCATCCAATTTAACGTACCAGTGTCTAGGCATGTAGGAAAAGCAAAATAAAATCAGACATATCAAGTTCACAACATTGCAGCAATGTCACAGTTGCATAATAGTACACAGGTCAAGTATCTGACCATTAAACGATGCCATAATAATCCAACTAGTCGAAAAAGAACACCAAATAACTCATTTAATTAAGTCCAAAATAGTATGGAGAAAACATGCAGTATATCATGACAAGTTCTGTGCATTCCTTTCCTAACCCAACCACTAAACTTCATGTTTATTAACAGACAGTTAGCACATTTAACATTCAAAAGCATGTTAGTATTTTCGAGAGAGAGAAGGAACTTCAAGAGAGTTTTAGCTTTTAGGGCACAATTTTTTTTTAAGTTAAGTTTATACCTATTATGATAGATATTCTAAAATATGTCATAACATGTAGTCACCGTAATTTCAATCTTGCCACCGTGTCCAACTTATTATGATAGGTAATTTTTTACCTATCATAATGCATGTAACTTTTATTACGAAAATGACACCGCTATATCTATTATGATAGATTTTTTAAAATACGTCATAATATATCTTAGTTTTATTATCAAATTGCCACCAGTCAATGTATTATGATAGGTGGATTTCACCTATCATAATAAACCGTCATGGAATCCTCTATTTCCACTAGTGAATTATGTTGAAAACTTATTATGAGAGGTTTAGATTATTTGCATATTAAGTCTCAATCCCTAATTTTTCCAATTCATTCACGCATCATCATTTCTTCCCTTTTCATTCTTTCTAGAAAAGAACTCCTTGCTCAAATTCCCTCATTAAATCTCACTCACAAAGAAGTTTAATTCTTCTCCCCTGAAACTCTAGCATCCACCGCATGCGTATCCTCTGCATTGACCATCACCTGAAACCCTAACACTAGTAAAAAACTCGCTTTTTAACTCGTCCAATAGGCTTCGATTTATAGAAAACTGAAGCCTATCAAAATGCGGTGACATTGTTGTAATTAAGACAAACTTATACGCATCGGTTCCCATTGACCCGAGGCATAAATGTGCTATGACTTCGGTTAAGAAGACACCCAAAGCCTAAAATGTACACTTGTCCACTTGCAACAGAAGGTTTTTGGCTGTCAACATCATTAAAAGGAGATACTGCCTCAGTTTCTCCTTTAACCAGTGCCATATTAGGATATTACCTCGGGTTTTAAATAATCGAGGTAGCTCTTCTTAAGTTTCTGAACTTAACCTACTAACTCTTCATTTGCGTCGTCCAACAACTTATTCTTCATCGCGCTCTCCCCTTCTTCCTCTACAGTTTCGTCCACCACTACCACTCCTTGCGTCGCTGCACTGCCCTTGTGCTGCCAGTGCTTGTGCCTGCCTCGTCGCGCCGCTACCTCTACGCCTCACCTCCGTTTCTGTTCATGCCCGCGTCTCCTCCTTACGTCGTCGCGCCATTGGTGCCCCGTCGCTGTTGCCTCCGTCAATACTGCCTCCACTGTTGCTGCCTCCACCGCTGCTTCAATCTTCCTGCCTTCAATCTTCCACAGCGGACGCTCCGTCCTCAACGTCGCCACCAAAGAAGTCAAGCTTCCCCCTTTTCACTGCGATTCTAGGGTTCAGACCATCCCTAACAGGTTTAGCTTGATTTTGTAGGTTGAAAATTGCTGATGAGGATGAATGGAGGTTGAACAGGGTTGCGCGAAGTGAGGTCAGGGGATCTGCGATCTGTGTGGATGCTAGCGGTGGCTACGACGGTAGTGGTGCGATCTGCTGGTTGCCTTTCTAATTGCAGGTTGTGCGAAGGAGATAGAGAGCTCTCGCGATGGTTCTGTGGTGGTTGGTAAAGGTGGTCCGATGAATGGAGTGTTGAAGATTGGTGGAGTCGCGACGACGTCCTGCTTCTTCGGTGGTTCTGTGGTATTCCGGTAATGGTTACCTTTTTGGTTCCCTCCTTTCTGATCTGCTGTCACAATATTGTGCGACAGTCATGGCGGCATGGTGGTTCTCTAGCTTGGTTTCTATTTCTTGCAGGTTGCCATGGATAGCAGCGTGATTTTGGAGAATGTTGTTGGAGAAGAAGACTTCGCTGTGAAAATGGAGAATGTCGGTGGTTCTATGGTGGTCCGGTAAAGGTGGCTCGGTTATTGGGTGGTAGTCCGATGTGAGAATGGAGTGTTGAAGATTGGTGGGGACCTTTCTCGAGAGTGAAAATGCCAAAGTGCTACCTTCTCTGACCCACTAGGAGAACCCGAACAGTGTGAGAAACAACTTTTCACAGACAATAGCGAAAAAAAAAATAACCACCCTACTACCTCGGTTCAGAAGGAACCAAAAGTCCTTAAAAAAAGAAAAAAAAAACCCTATTGTTTCGGTTACTGTGACCCGAGGCCAAAAGCCCACCCTTTTTACCTCGTCTGTATATGCCTCGGTTCAAGAACCGCTGTCTATGGACGAAAATAACCGCTGTCATTTTCCTTGAGTGCATTAGTGTAACATCCACCACTCACCTCCTCCGTTTTGGCCCTCCCTAAAACCCTAACCTTCACTGCATGCTCCTCCTCTGCATTAGCCCTCCCTTGAAACCCCAACCTACAACACGTGTGCCTCATCTGCATTAGCCATCACCTGAAACCCAAGCCTCCACCATGCACATCCTTCTCATTAGGCATGAGCTTACTCGGTTGAAGATTTCACTAAGCGGGGTTAAAATGGATCTTCACTTGAATAAGGATTTTATGAGCTACTTCTTTGACCATCTTATAATTTGTTTGGCGCTTTGCATTCCATAATTGATTTTAAATTTTAAATGTAACTGACTTAATACGTTTATTAAGATTTCTTAATGAATTACAACAATTTGTAAGTTATATTTTAGAGTAGTTTTTCTAATAATTTTAAATGGTTTTACAGGATTTTGTTAATTCTCCAGCTTCAAAATATAGATATACAAATAATCAGGTCATAGAGGAGAATGGCAAAATCTATATCAAGCTTTTGGGGTCGAGTCACATCCACCAAAGAGTGTTGTGAAATGAACTATGATTATTCATCTTACATATTGCTGAATTTTATAACACAATTAGTATCCAACATATTCTTGTTTAATAATTTAAAAAGGTACTTTTCTAAACTATCCTCCTTTGTATTCATTGAAAAAGAATATTAGGTTTAAAGATAATGATAATTTTTAATATAGTAGTATTCAATAGGACTTTGGGAATTGATTTTTTTTTTTATATTTAAGTCCACCAATCATTTGCTTATGTCTGAGTCCAGAGGAAGTACCTTATATGCTGATACACGTTTTTTCTATATTTTAGGTTGAACAAAAAAGGTTAGCACTTTGTGCTGCTTTGTTTCTTCCTCTTAGAAATACCACTTACAGAGAAAAGAAAGCAAAGATGGTAGATACCCATTACTTTTTCTATATGTTAGTACTATTTTTTATTTGTCAATATTAAGCTGCAAATAACTCTAAGTTTTGGGATTTCAAGTTATTAGTTGAAACATCTAAGACAATAAATTTGTATGCCAATTAGTGAATGAAATACAAGGTAAGATGATATAAATACTTTTGTTGAAAGAAATGACATGAGAGTTAGTGGGTGTGGGGTATAATTAGGTTAAATTTTCATGTTTTAGCCCTAAGACAGTGAAGTTATTTTCTAACAAATAGCATATGGGATTTAGGTAAGTTTTTTTTTTTTTTGCAAATATCTTTGTCTCATAGCATTTTTCTCACGTGATTCAATCAGATGCTAATTGTTTGTTAACAGTAGTAATGTCAATGATTTTCCACCAAGTGGTGTGGCAAATATGTCGGAAGAAAACCTTAATGTAATTTTTCTATAACTCTTTCCAAGTTTATGATGTTTTCCCTAAAGCAATTTGAAGCTTTCTTTCCCACATATGCATGATTAACTTAAATATTGTTCCATATTGTCTTTGAAATAGGAAACCAATACTTTTAAAGTATGTCAAATTCCATTCTCTTTATTCAAGTAGGAATAATCTCTTAACCCTGAAATAATTGCTCGTGGTTTTTGAGTAACGCGCTTCAACTTGGCATATTATATTTTGATTTTAGCATGACTTATGCCGAACTAAGAGTGATCTAATCCCATTTTGAAATGTATCCTTGTTTCTAGGTGATGGGAGGAAGTTGAAATGTCAAGGAAAATGCACATATTTAGTGTTGGAAATTCAATGTTTGAAAATTTGTCAAGATTTCTTCATCTTTGATATAGGAGGGGTTGATATGGTTTTAGGCCTTGAATGGCTAACTAGTTTGGGAGAGGTGAAAGCTGACTTTAGCAAACTAAAGCTCACTATTATTGGAGATGGTAATCAAGTCACCATGGTAGGAGATCCAACTTTATCTACCACTGTTATTTCTTTCGAAAGATTGATCACTGAATTGTAGCAAGGAGAAATGAGTTATTTGGTTGAAGCAATTAATGGGAATTCAGTAGAAGTACCTTCAATTCCTAATTTGAGATCTTACCAATATTCTTACACTAGTACAATATTTGCTTTTAAACTCGCACAATATACCTCATTTTACACCAAACTGTTGCCTATCAAAACGCGATGGCAGATTTGAAATTAAGGGGACCTTATAGGCCTCGGTTGCATGCAGGACTGAAGCAGAACAACGCTACGACCTCGGTTGCAGGCAGAACCGGTGCCTAAAACCCACCTACCAGCCATACATTTGGGCTGACAGCTTTTGGAAAAGGTGATACTACCTCGGTTGCATGAAGAACCGAGGCATAAAACCTCTGTCACATTGAACACGCTTTTTCCCCCATTTTGTTGTCTTCGCTGCCCCAAAATGAATGCTTCTTCCCCCATTTTGTTCTCCTCTCAGCCCCAAAATGAACTCTTCTTCCACACGCTTCTTCCCCCATTTCATTCTCCTCTCTGCCCCAAAATGAATCACTTCACGGTTCTTCCACTCGCTACTGCGGCCACCACAACTGCCTCTCCTAGCTCCGCCAAAACCCACCCTTCTCGCAAGCACAAACACTCGAAAAAGAATGACCCTCCCTCCGATCCCAATCTCGTAGTTCCTTCCCCTGCTAAGTTCAAGAGTCCCTTACCTCCGAGACCCCCCGCTTCCAACCCTCTCAAGCAAAAGCTTGCCATGGCTGTCGATGCCCTAACCGACAATTCCCTCCCCGCATCCTCAGATTCTGGCGTCAAGGTTGCTTTCGTCTATTACTCTTTTCGACTTCTTACTTTCTAATGTCTTCTATCTGACTTCCCTTTCTCGCTTCTTGCCTTTTTTGTAGGTTATTGTGAGGATGAGGCATTTCTCGCTTATGGGGTTTTCTTCTTCTTCTCCTTCATCCTGGTTCAAATTCGCGAATGCTGGTGGCACGAGGAGGCGACAACGACATTTCGGGTGGAGGCTCGTCGTCGAGCAATGAGGCGTCCTTTCCTTCCTTGTTCTTGGTTTGTTCACTCATGGAGGGGAAGCGATTTCGACAGCAAGCGCGACCTCCCTCTTGGAGGCACCGTGGTCACGGCAAAGCGTCTCCGCGACGCAAGGGAGTTTCACTCTTCAATGACTTCGCGACTGTTGGTGCATGTTTGGGGTTGTTGGTGATGCGATTTGGGGGTTAGGGATTTGAATGGGGTTTATTCTTCTTTTCAACCTTCTATGCATTATTGCATTGAACTATTTGAATGGTAACATATATATGTAGATTTTAATACCCTATATAAATGAATGGAATTTTCAACACTGCCGAACCATTTTAATCAAACAAAATTTTCATCTATTGGTGATTCAAAAGCATTCATCACAGATGAAGATGACAAGAAAAATGAAGGTATTTCTTGCTATTGGATATTTCTGTGAAAGAGAATTTGAGTGGATTTTCTTGTGCAATCATTTCAAGAATTTGAGTGGATTTTCTTGCACAGGAGCAAACTAAGCATACTAACAAGCAACTCAGCTATTAGTGTAACTGTTTTCTTGAGGTTGATTAACTCTAAATTGCTTCTTCCCTTTTAGAGACCTCTTCCCTATTGAAGACCTCTTCCCTATTCGAGACCTATTTAACCTTATCAATAAAGGCTGGCAAAAGAAAACAAAAGAAAAAAAAGAAGAATACCCTACTGCCTCGGTACCTGAACCGAGGCAGTAGAGGTTGACATACTACCTCGGTTCAAAATGAACCGAAGCAAAATCGTCCATCTTTTTGCCTTGGTTCATAACCGAGGCATAAAAGTCTAGACTTTTTGCCTTGCTTGTATATGCCTCGGTTCAAGAACAGCTGTCAAAGGACGAAAATAACCGCTATCATTTCCCCTGACTGCACTAGTGTTACCAACAAAAAAAAAGTAGAGAAATGGAGTGCTAAAATATTGAAAGCTAGCATCATTCATCCAAGAATCAATCCATATTCATGTCCCATAATCTTAGTAAGGAAAAAAGATGGTGGGTGGAGATTTTTTATGGACTATAGGGCCTTAAATAGGTTAACCATCCATAATAAATTTCCAATTCCATCTATTGAGAAGTTATCGGACGATTTAGTTGGTGTTACCATCTTCTACAAGCTGGACCTTAAACCTGGCTACCACCATTAGAGTGGAGGTAGGGGACATTGAGAAAATAAATTTTAGGACTCATGAAGGTCACAGGGTTCCTTGTCATGCCTTTTGGGATGAAAAATCCTCCAACTACTTTTCAATCCTTAATGAAACACGTTCTAGGTCCTTTTCTACGAAAACTAGTCTTAGTATTCTTTGACAACATTTTGATTCACAATTCATCATTAGAGTTGCACCTTCAACATTTAGGAAATGTTTTATAACAACTATGTGAGCATCATTTGAAGGTCAACAAAAAGAAATGTAATTTTGCTGAAGATAACATTGAATATTTGGCCAATGTGATTTTAGGTGCATGGGTGTTAGCTAACCTTAAGAAGATAGAAGTCGTGTGGAAGTAGCCAACTCTGAAAGATGCCATTGTCTTACGTAGATTCTTAGGCCTCACATGTTATTATAGGCAGTTTGTGCAAGATTATGGAAAAATTGCCAAACCTTTAATAGAAATATTGAGGAAGGATGTGTTTCAATGGCCTGAGGAGGCTCAACAAGCTTTTACTATCTTAAAGGAGACAATGTAATGTTTACCAACTTTGGTTATTGTAGATATTTCCATGGTCTTTGTTGTTGAGAGAGATGCTTCAAGCAAGGGATTGTGTGTAATTCTCATTCAAGATGGCATGCCCTTAGGCTTTTGGAGTCAAACTTTATAAGAATTAGTCCAAAACAAATTAGTTTACAATAGGGAATTGATAGTCGTGGTGTAGTCACTGCATATATGCAAGCATTATTTGTTGGGGGCACATTTCATAATCGTAACAAATTAAAAAGGTTTGAAATTTTTTACTGAGTAGAAACTTTTGACAGAGGAGCAATTCAAATGGGCATCTAATTTGATTGGATTTGATCTTTAAATCTAACATAGACCTGGTAGAGAGAACACTAAGGCTGATTCATTATCTAGATTGGCTTATTTTAGCAGCATCTCTATTTTGCAACCTTATGTTGGGAAGGTTGCTTACAAATTGCTTCTATCATAACTGTTAGTATTTTGAGGTTGTGAAAGGAATAATTGATAGGATAGAGAAAATGTAGAAATAGTTGAATGTAGAGAAAATGTGGAGATTTTGGAATGTGGAAGTAGTAGTTGGAAGAAGTGTTGTAGTTGTCTTTAGTTGTAGTAGATGTTGGCTTCTTACATAAAATGGTAGATGTTGTCTACTTGCTTCAAATGTAGAGTTCATGGGTATTTATAGACCCATAGATTATTCTAGAACATACTAGCCACAAGTTTGGAATGTTCTAGATTTTTACCTATGTAGAATATTCTTGATTTTTCTTCCTATCTTAGGCTTTTCTACAATATTCTAGAACTTGTATTACATTTCAATTCTTCTATCTAAGGAGCTTCTACATTCTTCTAGAATTTGCAGTACACTTTAATACTCCTCCTTAATGCAAATTTGGTAACTCCAAGCATTATGCGTAGTAGTTCAAATCTTGGCCTTGGTAACATATCTTCAATTTGATCTTCTTTCTCCATTGCCTTGACCATAGTTTTTGCTTTGATGCTTCTTCATAATAGTTAGGCTTAATCATGGCCACATTGCAAGTTTCGTATATGTCTACCAAAGATCTTACTCTTCTTGGACTAGATTCAGGTGAAGAATCTTGTTGTTGTGGAGGTGGAGAAAGCGTACCTGAATTTTCTGCCTCTTCTTGAGTTTCTTCTTGAGATTGTTGCATTGGCAGTAAAATGTTTCTTTTAACAACTTTTTCTTCTTCCCAATTCCAAGAAGCATTTTCATCAACTTCAAAATCTCATCTTGATGATGAGTTGTTTTGTTTGTGGGTTGTAGACTCGATAGCCTTTTGATTGTGTGCTATATCCCAAAAATATTCCTCGTATAGTTTTGTCTTCAAGCTTGTGCCTCCTTTGATCAGGAACATGTATGTAGCAGATAGATCCAAATACTCGTAGGTGTTTAGCTGATGGTTTTCTTCTACTCCAAGCTTCAATAGGAGTCTTGTCTTGGATTGCCTTAGTTGGACATCTGTTTACTGCATTGTAGACTGCTTCAGCAAAAAAAGTGTTAGGCATACTTTTCTCTTTCAACATTGATCTTTCCATCTCCATAACTGTGTGATTCTTTCTCTCTGACACACCATTTTGTTGTGGAGTATATGCGACTGTAAGTTGTCGCTCTATGCCTTCATCTTCACAAAATTTGTCAAACTCGCGAGATGTGTACTCCTTGCGACGATCACTTCTAAGTACTTTTATCTGTTTGAATTTCTTGAATACTCCAAAAACTTCTGACTTTTCCTTTAAGAAATAGACCCATGTCATTCTAGAGAAGTTATCAATGAAGAGGATGAAATACATGTTGTTATGATGTGAAGGTGTTCTCATCAGTCCGCAAACATCAGTATGAATCAACTCTAATAAGTCTTTTGCTCTCCATTTGTTTGTTGAGAATGGTAATCGGTGTTGTTTTCCGAGGAGACATCATTCGCATGATTCATTATTCTCTTTCAAGCATGGAAGATCTCTCATCATGTTTTTTTGATATAAAAGCTTTAATGCATGTGTGTTGAAGTGGCCAAATCATCTATGCCAAAGCCATGGGTCATCAACTTCTACCTTTATGGCAATATTAGTTCCAGTTTTGAAGCTTATAGAAAAGCTTCTATTTCTCTTCTCCATTTTTACTTGGCCAATTTCTATATCATTTTACTATCATAAATTTTGCATGTATCTTTCTCAAAATGAAGAGAATATTCATTCTCCATCATTTGGCCAATACTTAAAAGATTCTCTTTAAGATTGGGAACTAGTAAAACATCCTTGATGAATTTCGTACCTTTCTTTGTCTCTACCATAACCGTTCCTTTGCCTCGAGACTC
Organism: Vigna umbellata; assembly: GCF_029865625.1. Taxonomy (NCBI): domain Eukaryota; kingdom Viridiplantae; phylum Streptophyta; class Magnoliopsida; order Fabales; family Fabaceae; genus Vigna; species Vigna umbellata. The sequence continues at coordinate 8,344,354 of NC_142175.1, forward strand.
CACTGTGGTGCCATTTCCTAGCCGAACTTTGACATTGACAAGTTTATCAATGTCTTTGAAGATACTTTGATCTTTTGCCATGTGATTACTACATCCACTATCCAAGTACCAATTCCCTTCTCTACTAGGAGATTCTTGATTGTCATAGAATAAGAGTTTCTCTTGATTATCTTCTTCTGCAAAGTTTGCTTGATGTCTATTTTTATTACGACAATACTTCTCTATGTGACCAAACTTCTTACAATACTTGCATTGAGGTTTTCCATGATGCCAACAATCTTTTTCCAAGTGACTTGTCTTTTTACAGATGCCACATGGAGGATATTTTCCTTGACGAGTAATAGAGAAGTTTCTAGAATTTTCTTTTTTTCTAGAAATTTCTCCTCTACTTTTATTTCCTTCATATTCTTTATTCTAAGACTGTAATTTTAGTTTTGATTGAAAGGCGTTTTCAACCGAGTCTTCTTCATGCCTTTTCAATCTTTGTTCATAAGCTTCAAGAGAGACCATTAGTTGTGTGACTGACAATGTAGCCAAATCTTTTGTTTGTCCAAACGTGGTTGCGATTGCATCATATTTTTGGGGAATAAAAATTAAAATTTCTCAACGATCTTTTTGTCAAGAATGCTTTCCCCATAGGCTCTCATCTGACTAACTATTTCTTTTATTCTAGAATAGTAGTCTTTAATGGTCTCAGATTCTTTCATTCTTATTAATTCAAACTCTCGTCTTAGAAAATGAAGTTTAACATTGCGTACCTCATCACTTCGTTGAAACTCCTCTTGTATTATGTTCCAAGCTTGTTTTGCACTTGTGGCACAATTATCTTTGAAAAAATTGTGTCATCAACTGCTTGTTGAAGAGAAAATAATGCCCTTGAATCTTTCTGCTTGTTTTCCTTCAACTCTTTTTTTTAGCTATAGTAAGAGTAGAGGTGTCTTCTAGAATAATGAATCCCTCTTCTATAATATCCCATAAATCTTGAGTTTGGAAATGTAGAGATTTTAGAATGTGGAAGTAGTAGTTGGAAGAAGTGTTGTAGTTGTGTTTAGTTGTAGTAGATGTTGGCTTCTTACATCAAATGGTAGATGTTGTCTACTTGCTTCGAATGATAGAGTTCATGGATATTTATAGACCCATAGATTATTCTAGAACATATTAGCCACAACTTGGAATGTTCTAGATTTTTACCTATGTAGAATATTCTTGATTTTTCTTCTTATCTTAGGCTTTTCTACAATATTTTATAACTTGTATTACATTTTAATTCTTCTATCTAAAGAATTTCTACATTCTTCTAGAATTTGCATTACAGTTTAATAATAACAGTTGCATCTACCCCTATCTTTCACGTGTCTTTACTCAAACTAGCCATGAGTTCGGTGTCATCCCTTTAACCTGTACTATATGTTATCTGAAGAATATATATTGTAAGTTACTTTAAAAAAATTGTTGGATACCCATCATAATAGAGTTGATGAAATGACACAGTACAAAAGTTCAAATAGGAAGCACCCAACATGAACAGAACACAGACATAAAATTCTTCCATTTAAATATTTTAATCATCAGTCGGTATGGCATCACAGAAACCAAAATGATTAAAGGGAAGTGGACCTTAAATTGTAGTAAATCAACTATGTTATAGAATAGAATCATTAAACTGTCGGATAATGCAGAACAATCTCCCTCTTCTAAGTGATTAAGATGCGATGTACTCAACCATAGATCCAAAGCAGCCTTGACATCTTCAAAGATTTGGTGCTTGATGTATAAACCAAGATTAGCTTTTGTCAATAAAAGAAATTTATTCAGGGAGAACTTGAAGGAGAAAATATTATTACAAAACATTAGCATAATAAATTCCCTTTTACAATAATAAGAAAAAATAAGCAAAAGAAAAGGAAAAAAAACATTAATGGTGCAAAGCAACTCTATCCCTCGACATAATAAAAGAAACTAAGCTAAGCCTTAACAAGGGAGCTGTTGAATTTAACATCACTAAATGATCATGACATTGTCAATGATAATTGTCCATCTTAAAAAAAATATATGAATACTTTATTGACCGTGTAAGTTATAAGCATATTTTTTGTACCATCGAATTAGATTCAGCTTCCTGTGTACATATTGCACGCAAGCAATTTGTCACACACAATTGATGATGAATGGAATTACTATCTCTCTAAATATCTCTTTGATGGTATCTCCTTTCTTTTCACCTGTTTTTCGGTTCATAACATCAACATTGTGGTTCTAACTCAAAAAGACTACTTGTAACTTGAAATGGCTACTCATATATTTCAATTCAAAACTAAAACATGTTGATTCATTTCAAACCTCTACGAATTTATTGACTCAGTCAATTTCTTCTTCAAACTTCATTACCAATCCAAGAACAAACAAATCTACATCTTAAACCAAACAACTTTATGGAAGGGAGTTACTGAGGATAATTCGCCCCCACAACCAGTAACCTCAATTAGTTTTCTAGACCAAGAAACTAACAATTAAGAAAAAGCAGTCAAGCATTTGTGATGAAATCTCTAATAATAAAGTACAAAAAATTAAGCCAGTGTCAAATTTCTCCCATGATGTTGGTCCTGTTGATACATCTGAAGTCTGTTGTCTTATTATGGATGAGACAGCGGCAACAGGTACCATGTTCAACTTCAAAAGTAAATGACCTAAGCTGTAGATGTTGTGATATAATTTCAGTTTGTATTCATGCTTATATACGTTTTTTTGGCTTATCATTTTTTAACTTCGAAGCAGATACAATTTAATCTGCTAAGAGAAAAATGAATTGGAATCAGATCCAAATGGCTTCATCCTAGGAAAGGTCCAAAAAATTGATATTTCAGAAATTCCTTATGGTACTACATGTTCTGGATGTTTGAATCAGGTAATGTCACTTACTACATAATACCTTTAAGTAAATAATTTGGGTATGAATAGACTATGATGCTAGAAATATAGTCCAAGTTATATTATGGCTCCTAAAGATTTCTTCTGCAGCACCTAGATTTATTAAAAGTATCATTTGGTTCTTTTACAGGATGCGGGTATAGCAGAAGAGAACAAATTATAATCTCTGGCTATGTTCTTAATAGTTAAAACCATATCTTAAAAACAAGACCTTGAAACTTTGTTGTTGCAGTTATTCTGTTGTCTCTAAACTTTAAACTAGAAGTAGAAATAGAAGCAGGCTTCTGGTTGTCAGGGTTCCAGAAATCTACTCTTTCTCTATAATAAAATGTTATAATTAAACTTTCATATCAATACAATAAATTAAATTTTATCCTTATATAATGTTATCATTGTCATTTTATGTGTATTTTAAATAAGGTAAGGCGGAAAAGGTTTCTTAATATTACAAAAATTTGAATTTCTTCTTATCTGATACTATTTTTTTAATCTTGTTATAGATTATTATAACAAAATTTTAAGCGTTGTAGTGAAAGTTTAGAGGTATTCAATTTCAGTTGAAGGATAATTCCACTTGTAAGATTACTTACTGTCATTTGATCATACAATGTTTAAAGTAATTCCTATATGTGAGGAGGAAGGTAAGCAAAGAGGGAATAAATTGATTAACAAGAACACTAGAGAGTTTCAAAGTATTCTTGGAATTTGGTAAAGTTTCTTTTCATCTACCAGACTAATTTGATATTGGATAATATATTGTGAATGAGGATACTTAAAGAAGGAACAAGAAGTAAATGGGGAGGTAGTGGCAACTGCATATTGAAGAAATGAAAAATCTAGGTTTGTTTACTATGACAATGGAGGACAATTAAAAGTTACTAAAAATGTCATATAGATATGAAAAACTGAAATGTAGAAGTTCATGTTTTACTTTCCTACTTTATACATAATTCAGCAACCCAATTATATTTACTAGTTCGATATTCTATTAATTGCACTGGAAATGTAGAAGTAGTTATTCTTCTTAAGCTATTATCAAATAACAACTGGGAAAAAAATACTAATAAAATCTTACCTTCATTTGTTGATAACGAACTAGAACAATGCTAAAGAGTTTCCTACAACAACGTTGAATAAAAAAGGTGAGAAGGGGAGGCCCATCCATAGACAAAGACCATAGACGCAAAATTTTGTGTTTTCTATTGTGGCAAACACAATAATTGACGTTGTTAGTGGGAACAAGAAAGATCAAAAGAAGACCAAATATTGAAATATGAACAATGAATTTAATATTAAGAACTTCTTTGGAGACAATGACTTTTGGCTATGGAAGACAAAAGTGGAAGTTTTCTTTATACACTTTAAAGGAGGTTTAAACCTTAATTAAGATTAATGACCTACAAAAAAAATGTAAGAGTGTAAAACAAATGAAAAAGTCAAAGTTGAAGAGTTAAAAGAAAAAAATAATTAAAGAGAAGTTTAAGAAATCATTAGATCATAAGATAGAGGAGAAAAAAATGTATTTATTCTACAATTATTAGAAGAGATGTATTTATAAGAAAAAAATGTAATTATTTCTTACCATTGTTAGAAAGCAAACTTGCACTTTACATCTTTCGCATTTTCTCTCAAGCATTATGCCCCTTTTTTTTTTCTCAAAGTTAATCAAAACCCTAGATCTCGTAAATAGTTGAACAACTGAAGTTGACTTTTGATGAAGTTTATGCTACCTCAAGGAGGGTTGACTCGCCTGATTCTCGTCCAAAACAGCTAGTAAAGTTGTATCTTGAACACAATATTAATCTTCATTATCTTCGTTTCCATGGATTCAACATCCTCACTTATATCTACATATGTGGACTTAAGAAGTTTTTCGAATGGGACACTCCCACTTTGAAAGCATATTTCGAAAACAAATTTATTCACACAATAAAATTGGGTATTGACAGACTATATATAAAGGGTCAGATTATAACAAGTGTGGACCACCAACTTCTCATTCTCATATGTTAGAACATGTAAACTTTTAATTGAATTATAAAATTACATAGATAGTAAGAGAAAAAAATCAAACCAGTGTAGAACTTGGATGTGGTGATCTCAATTGTTATGCCATTGAGGAAAAGCTTGAGGAAAAAATCCAACCATGTATCATGCCATTGAGGAAAAGCTTGAATCTTTTAAGAAAAATCACATCGAACACATGTAAACCTACCTAAAATTCAAAACTTAATTAAATGCAAGTACGTGTAAAAGAAAAAAAAAACTATTAGACATCGATAAGGAAATATTCAAGACAAGATTGATGGAAAAAGTTTATACATAAATAGAGGAAATTAGTTATAATGACATATTCTAACATGGTAAAACACCATTAAATAAGGATTTTGATGTCAAATTTAAATTATTATAATATGGAGTTTGAGGAATTGAATGTAAGCACAATTTTCTTACATGGATAATTAGATGAGAATACCTACATACAAAACTTTGAGAGGTTTTTTTCGATTAGTTGAAAATTCATTTCTTGAAGAAAAAATATCAATTGAGATAAATTCTATACAAGTGGTGGTGCAAAAAGTTCAACTATTTCTAACGAAGGATGTAGTTAGATGTAGTTTTTGAGAAGTGCACATATGATAAATAAGTGTAAGGGTAAAATTAAATTAAAATTTGAGATGAAATTTTAGTTCTATAAGGTGTATAAATGATAGTTTACCGGGCGACATTGTCAAAGGACCAACAAAATATTCAAAATTGCAAAAATTGACACAATAGAAGGACACAGAGGATTTGGAAAAATCAGTTGATAAATAGTTTTGGAGTAAAGGATACCATACTAGTGAAAAAATGACATTTTATAACATACAAAAATGATATATTATAACGTAGTTACTGGGACATAGTTCTGGGTGATATAATAAGTCTGCGCATTTTATAACGTAGCAGACATTTACCTCATAATATGTTGAACATATTATAACGTAGTTTCTGAAGTCCGTTATAATATGCGCAGTTTATTTTTGTACGTTATAATATGTCATCTATTATTACGTATATATTTTTGTACGTTATAATATGTGATCAACATATAATAACGTACATTTTTTAGTACGTCATAATATATATTTTTTTTAAAAAAATGAAAATTACATTTGAGATTCAATAAAATTATAATAATATTCTTGTATTATAATAATAACGTAGTTTCTGAAGTCCTTTATAATATGCGCAGTTTATTACGACAAACTTTCATTTGTGCGTTATAATAAGGCAAAATGTATTATGATGTAGAAGTTTGTGTAGGATATAGTATGTGATCTATTATTCCGTATATATTTTTGTACGTTATAATATGTCATCTATTATTACGTATATATTTTTGTACGTTATAATATGTCATCTATTATTACGTATATATTTTTGTACGTTATAATATGTCATCTATTATTACGTATATATTTGTACGTTATAATATGTCATCTATTATTACGTATATATTTTTGTACGTTATAATAACGTACATTGTTTAGTACGTCATAATATATGTTTTTTTAAAAAAAAATTGAAAATTACATTTGACATCCAATGAAATTATAATAATATTCTTGTATTTAAGGGTGGACAAAGCATACTATATTGTACTGAATTGTAAAAATGTATAGTTAACTATAAACTAGTTTAAGAAAACTGCATTAAGTGTCCAATGAATCGAACCGGTCAAACCATTTTTTTTGCTGACGATCAATCCCTGCAAAACAAACTCAAGCCTGAGAATTCTACCATTTCCGTGAGAATGCCCACAATCAAAACTAAGAACAATCTGACACCTTATAAGTCAACAACATTCGGTGGCGAGCTGTCACGCTTGAACACAATTTTCCCATGGTTAACAACGAGAATACAACAACCCTTGGACAACCTTTATCTAGAAAGGTAGAAAGGTAGATTACCTGATTCTATGCAAACCATGAGTTGTTCCAACCACAACATGAGTTGAAGAATAACCATTTGCTTCTCGAACCAAAATTTTCTTTATCGATGAACCACGACATATTTTGAGTTTGAGGTGACCTGACAAAAGAAAAAACAAAATCCATAAAATTCAGTATGTTTTGTTCAAGGACCTCAAAGAAGAGGCACTTCCACAAACTTCAAAATTACGCTTTTGTTTCCACTGGGAAGTTTCATTTTTTATGTCTCGCATTTCCTACCCGATTTGAAGACAATAGATGGATTTGCATATTCCGTTTATAGAAATTGAAAAAGGTCCACACAAAGATTGAGAAATTATACCTATTTCAAGTTGCAGAATCCTTCCTAAACAACGAGAACAGAGTCAAACGCCTTGACAAGTGAAAGCAGTAAAGATTTCACGTGTCAATATTCACGTTAAAAAAACAAAAACCCAAAGCAAAAGAAGAAAAAGGAACTGAAATTCCCCAGGTACCTGGTTCCCAAGAACATGCAGAGCAACCACGGTGTCACCAGAGTGAGCGACTTTGACCAAAGCCCACGTGAGCAATTCCTTGCTGGGGGAGTCCATCTTCACCCCACCACCACCTTTCAGCCACCGGAGCCGCCATGGGAGGGCTCTCTGGCAAGAGCCGTGTCATTTTTTACGTTGATCACGATGGCGAGTGACAGCAGCGAACCTTTGACGGTAGCAAACCTCTAACAACGGCAACCTCCAATAGCAGCAGCCTTCAACGGTAACAACCTTCAACAAGCAAGTGAGCTTTGACGATCGGGACGTAACAAGGCAGAAAGCAAACGAGGCCTTGATGAGAAAAGAAATAGAAAACCTAAATTGTAGTAAACTGCAGTTAACTGTACTCGATATAAAATAAGTTCAGTATTTTTAAACTAAACTGTCAATCAGTTTAATTAGGTTTTAGTAAATTTAGTTTAAGTTTTTTTAGTATAAAAAAGTACAGATAAACTATAGTTTAAGTTTTTTAAGTTAACTCTGCCCAGTCCTACTTGTATTATCATCTCATCCAATCAATTTATAATCAATATAGCTTCAAATTAACAAATTCAATGGAACTAACAAAATAAAATTCATTTCAAACATTAAATTGTCTAATAATATTTAATACATCATTTATACATGAAACTATACATTAAATCTAAATATTACATTAATGTACATACACTATTGAATTGTAGCAAAGTTTCTACTAACACTTAAAGTAAAAGAAACTCGATTTCTTCGCTTACATTATGTGTAAATTATTTGCATCTTCTTCCTAGAAACAGATGGAACACCCACAACCTTGAATGGGCTTCCAAAGACCTATACAAAAGGTAGACATCTATCACATAATAATAATAAAAAGAATTTATAATTTTACCTTAAATAGAAAATAAAATAACATAAAGTAAAATGAAATCTTAATTCAAACCTGAATATTCTTATCCTTAAAGACCCTTATTTTAGGTCCATCACTCAATATATATAACAGTTCCAATTCTTTACTCCTAACAGATGATTCACTCGTAGGCATTTAGCATTTTTTTTAACATTAATTATTTCTCTTTAAATTTGCGTTTCATTTCTTGCAAAAAGAAAACCAAAATATCCTATTATAAGATGACTTTCAATTTCAGTAAACTATGTCTCGTTTATTTATAAAAGTGATGAATGCTTTTAATATAAAAATAATCTGCACCACTTAAAAGTGATCCATGCATTAACGATCCTACCACCACAATCTTAATTTATTTATCATCCAAAAACAAACCATTTCACGTAGCAATCTTTTACTTTAAAGAAAACTTACAAAAGTCTAGCTCTACCCATATACGTATTTTCATGATTCATTCACAGAAATATAATCAGATTTCAGAATTTTAAATCAGAAAAGAAAATGGATGCACCATACTAGGCGTTAAAATATTTGAAGGAAGGAGCATTGCCACACTGTTACACTCCTTTCATGTATAATAAATATAAGCTAGGCCAAGAGATAAACTCAAGCCATCAACCAAACATATCTAGAAGACAGATTTTATAAACCAGATTTGAAAGGTCATTCATAGAGATTTTAATTTTATTTCAATCCTTTTAGCTTATGAGGCTTTACAAGCTGATTTCTTATTCAATTTTCAGTAGCGGAGGGCTTTCATATTGTACATTGTCACATGGCTAGACCTTTCTTAATTCATCAAGGAATAACAGAATAAAAATTTAGCACTAAGAGGAGAAGAATTTAAGAGGACAGAGTCACTCTAGGCTGTCAAAGATTGGTAATATGTTCTTGAAATTAACTGTATCATATTAGCTTTAATAACCATCAACTACACATTAGATTTGAGTAAAATTCAGTGAACAAAACTATCCTTAGTGACAAATTGTTTTCAGCTTATAATATGACCATAATTTTCATACCTTACCTTTATTAAACCAAAAGGATAATCTTACACTTGAATGAAACAAAAACACCAATTCAAGTTATGCATGAATAAGTGTTCGGTGGCCCATATATTAGCCAAACTAATGCCGTGAATAGTGATGGACAAACATGTACACTAAAAGATAAAGTTTATGGCAGTAGAAATGACTAAAGTTGTAACGTCTAGAAAGAAGAGAATTAGTACTCTATCAAGACACCTAAAGTTTTACAACTAGCGTGCAGTCATCATGAGCCATGTTTATTCTCTTATTATAATTTAAAGGAAGTAACTATATATGGTCATCTCAAGTATATGATGTGTCCGTAAATTTTAAATAAGATGGCTAAACAAAAGAATATGATGCAGCAGAGTAGTAAATAGCTATAAAAGAATTTAACCATATAAAACAGCATAGCATGGTAGATCAGCTTTAGTACAACATGGGCAAAGGAATAAAATAACGTGTACCAGGTAAATAACTAGTCATCCAAGAAACAAAATGAGTGTATGACCCTTCAACGGAATATCACACGGCCTTATGGAACACTTGCAAGGAAATTCAGTCTCATACTAACCTACTAAGGGAGTAAACAGAGAGCTCTAGCAATTACACACGAATCATCAAAGAGTTTTGGAGAAAGCGTGTTGTCATAGAAGGTATTGCCATCCCAAGCTCTTCTTTCTTTCTAAACTCAGATTTACAAGACATTTAAGAGTTATACGGTTCAGTTATTCATCATCCTACTTCATTCATTTCAAAATCAAGTTGTGTATTTCAACTAATTTCATGAGACAAAACAGAATTATAAGTCAAACAATTACACTATCATACAAGTTCTACACTAAATAAAAAAATTTGTTTAGCTCCCATACCTCGATTCCAGTAAGAAACACTAGTAAAAAAAAGGCTTTCTAACGCGGCTAATAGGTCTCAGTTTGGATAAACCCGAAGCAAATATAAATGCGGTGGCAGTATTGCAATTTGAGCGAACTTATAGGCCTTGGTTCAACAGGAACCGAGGCATAATAGACATATTAATTCGGTTAGAAATTGCCCGAAGCGTATAATCTGCGTATAGGCATCGGTTAGAGGAAGGAATCGAGGCAGTAAAAGTGAATTACTTCGGTTAAAGGAATAACCGAAGCAATTTATCCTACCTACCTGCTCTTCTCTCTGCTTCTCTTCTCTCTACTGCATCCATAAAACACTTCTCCACTTTTATTCTCTCTCGTTGCATCCACATCCAAGAAATTATTCTCTCTCGCTGCCATCCAACCACTGCCTCACCGTCGCGCCTCCCCGCTGCTGCTCTCTCACCGCCGCGACCTCCCCGTTGCTGCCTCGTCATCGCGTGGTCAAGACAGTGTTGTCGTCGTTCGTCGAGCTCCCTGTCGTCACCAACTTCGTCCATTGGAGAGAAATGGAGCCACCAGAATTGCGCTGGCGCTATCTTCCATGGCGATCTTCACGAAGCTCCGGCGTTGGCCTTGCAACCTCCATCTACGCGCCACCATTCATCTTCATCACCAAGCCGCTCCAGATCTGCTCCAGATCCGCTCCACAACGTCACCGCCGCTACCTTGCCGCCGCATTGCCGCCATCGTCGGTGGTCTTCCTGGGTTCTTACTGCATCGCCGCATTGTCTCTGATGGACGAAGATGATGATGGACGAAGGTGGTCTAAGGTGGTGTTTTGGATGGTCCGATGTGAGAAAGACGGTGGTGTTTGGCGGCATGTGGTGTTTGGCGGCATGTGGTGTTTGGCGACGTGTGGTGTTTGGCGACGTGTGGTGTTTGGCGACGTGTGGTGTTTGGCGACGTGTGGTGTTTGGCAGCTTGAGAAAGACGGCGGCGTCCTGATGGGGAAACCAGGAAGAGCATACTGCCTCGGTTCCCTTTGAACCGAGTTCTAATCCTATATTGTTTTGCCTCGGTTCACAACCGAGGCATAAAAGTGCAAACCTTTTACCTCGTCTGTATATGCTTCGGGTCAAGAACCGGTGCCTATAGGCTGAAATAATCGGTGCCATAACCTCTGACTGCACTAGTGAAACCTTGACTTCAAAGGTTTTTCTCCAGCTCCCGTGGTAGTTCCTACTTGTCAGATCTCACAGAATTCCCCCCAATGCTCTTTACCCTTCCAACTCTCTTAATCCCCTCTCCGACCTCTTTAGTCAGTAAATTTGATAGATAAAACTTTCAACTACATCTCAATAGCAAAACATTGTATGAGCCTTAAACAAAGGGGCAAAAACCATTAAAGAAGAAAAGTAGGGTTTATGCATGAAAATATCAATCTAACCTCGGTGAACTTGTTAAAATGCTTGTGTGACATGTCGAGTTTAAGATCCATTCGCAGCACGTGGATGATCTTCGCAAAATAGTGCAAGTAAATGATCAAAGTGGTCAGCACATGCGAAGAGCTTCGAAAACGAAACCGCCACAGGTGACGGTTCGATCTCCTCACGTCGTCCTGGCCTTCGTTGGCACTGCTGTCGCCATCTCCTTTTACGGCCCCTCAGGTCAGAAATGGAGTTCGAAGTGAACCCTCTCCCGTTTTCTTGTTAGGGATTGAGAAGAGCCGAAGAGTAAGGTTAAACATAACGGGTGAAATTCGAAAATGGAATTAGGAATTAAGAGATTTCAATACAGATTTATCTAGATACGTTATAGTATATTTTTAACAATTTTAAAGTAATTTATTACGATAGATTTATCTAGATATGATACAATACATTTTAAACAAAATTTCAATTTTGCCACCACATTATATATTATAACAGATTTATAAAACTACGTTATAATAACTGTCAATTTTATTACGAGAATGCCATTAGCTAACTTATTATAACAAGATAAATTTTTTCTGTTATAATAAAAGTGTTATAAAATCCCTTTTTTCATTTCTAAAACTCCGTTATAATGCATCAATAATATGTTTTGAACTTATTTACAAGTTTGCCACTGCTTTTGATATTATAACTGATTTTCAAAACTACGTTATAATATATCTTAAACTTATTTACAAGTTTGCACCGCGTTTCATATTATAACTGATTTTCAAAACTATGTTGTAATATGTCTTAAACTTATTTACAAGTTTGTCACCGCGTTTCATATTATAACTTATTTACAAAACTACGTTATAATATCTCCCTATTATGATGGATAATTTTTATCTGTTATAATAGGTTCGTTATAAAATGTCATTGATTTCCACCTTTGGTCCAAATTATTGGATTTCATAATTCTTCACCACGAAGATTTTTGCACACACGTAGAGGCATTGAGAAAGACAAAAAAACAACCAACATCGGAGAGTGGGTGAGCATAACACACAATACCCAAATTCTAGAGAGAACATCCTCAAATGAAATAAAAAAGATAAACAAAAAAGGAGGGGAGAAGACACTATCGTCGCCAACCCCTCTACACTGAACAATACATATTGGAATTCAATAAATAATCTGCAATATTTTGTTCATTCTTAGGTTGTAACAGTGTTGGATACAACCATACAAAGTATCATCCTACATCCATTATTACAAGTATGTGAAAGAAAAAAAAGATACATGTTCTTGATTTGGAAGTTTCATCAAGTTTAAAGTATGTTCAAATTCTTGAAAAAGTATTTAACGAATTAGTTTTGTTGCTTTTCATTACATTTTCGCTACGAAGTTACTAAGTGACGTTTAACTAATGATTCTTTTATGTTTAGTAGGGACCTTGAAGATTATAAGATGTGTTTCCGACCCTATCAATTTTCTATACCGCATTTGTTAGTCTCTTTGAGTTCTCGTTTCTTAGTAGACCACCACATTCTCTTTGCTTAAGTCATAAGGACAAATATGTGCTCAAGCACAATCCATATTTCATTGCCTTGAAATATGTTCGAAGATGTTTTTGTTGTTGATGTCAATTGCATCATTCCTTCTTAATTGGTCATGAGTGTGTTGCTCGACATACATAAATGTATTTATTGCATATATATACATATATATATATATATATATATATAATACAAGCAAGTGACATTTTCACTTAATCAACAAAATATTTAAAATTGAAAAAACTGACACAAGATAACGATATGCAAGAATTTGGAAAGTGCATTTGATAAACCGCTTTGGAGTGAAGGACACAAATTTGGATCTCCACCTTTGGTCCAGATTCTTGGATATCAAAATACTTCACCACCGAGGTTTTTACACACATGTAGGAAACAAACATGAGAAAGTGGGTGAGCATAACCCACTATGGCCAACATCCAGAGAAAAGATCCTCAAATGAATTAAAAGAAAAAAAGAGGGGTAGAGAGGGGGAAGGCACTATCATCCCCGAATCCTCTACATGAACAATACAAAGTGGAATTCATTGCATACTTTGCAATATTCTTTGTGAGTGAGAGAAGATGTTCTTGATCAGTGAGCGAGTGATTGTAGGAAGGGAGCGCAAGAGTGGTGAGCGAGAGAGGATAAACATATTTTGATTTTTAATTTTTAATAATTAATTATTTTCAAATCCTTATGTAAAATCAGTAGGTAATTTTTTTCCACTTACATACGAATCCTATATAATTACCTAGGAATAATATCCTTTCCAAAACTTCTTTCTTTAACATGCCAAAATTACATAAAAATTTTATGTACGAAAAATACATACAAAAAATTTATGACATGTGATGCATTACTGATTCTTTTATCTCTCTACATTACAGTTATTACTCCCATTGACTTCGGATTTATTGGTAGACCACCACATTCTCTTTCTATCACGGATATGGTAGTGAATAATTTCTTTGCCCTTGATATTGTTCTCACAATTTTGTTGCATACATGGATAAGTTGACATATATGCTCGAGGATCATCCACGTTTCATTGCTTTAAATATATTCAAAGATACTTTTTTGTTCACATCTTCGACGACATACTCAGGATGTTTTCAAAAGATAGGGTGCAGATCATATCAACAACGAAATATCTTTTAGGTTTAATGTCCCGGTAGATCCCTATTTTGGTCTGGAATCTCAAATAGGTCCCCTTTTTTTCGGTCTCAATTGAGTTCTTTTTTTTTTGTAAAATTGAAGCAATTAAAGGTCTGCCGTCAAATTCGACTAACGACCATTTAAGTGTTGGTTACGTGGCATGGTCATAGTATACATTAATCACATGTGGCATTACCAACAAATTTTGTATTAAAATTTGAATGCATAGAGGTGTAATCAGCTGTTTTGGGAAAAGTGGGAATAATTAAATCACGCTTTTTTGCTCCTGGAATGTCATTTTTCATCTTCTCCAATAACCAAATCATACTTCCATGGTAGCCACCATAGATAGAACTGCAAATTGCAGGAACCCAATCACGAGTTTGCCCAACATTTTCACCGCTACGAAAATTCCCAAATCAAAAACCAGAAAAAGCCTAATCAGAAAACAAATGATTTTTACCTAAAGATGGCTCTTCAGATGATACAAAGTAAGCCCTGAAATCCCCATGAGTTTCATTACCGTTTTGGATGTTGCCTCTGCAGAAAAAAAATTAGCTCTTGGAATCATTCAACTAATGAATCATGAAATAGGAAAAGACAAGCAGAGAAAGAATAAAAAGACAACCATTGGATATAACCTTCATTACGACCTATGAAAAATGACCCAAAACAAATTCACAACATGGCCTTTTCTAGCACCAAGATTTGCCTCTGTTCCATAGCTTTTCCATAACAAGGCAATCCTAACTTCAATTCATCCAACACTGTCCCAGAAACGACCACAGGGACCAACAAAAACAGTTGACCCCTTTCCCTCAAATGCAACTAATTACTACCTCCAATTTTCACAAAGCTCAAGCACTCCAAATTCAACAGCTTAACATCCGAGGATTCCAGCCACATGTCAGCGCCAAATCTCAAATAAATTAAAACTCTAAACCCAGCACTCTCGGCCGAAACCATAAGCATCAGTGGATTTTTTGAACCTTACCGCTTCATCATTCATGTTTCTATTCTTTCTCTCCTTCACCGGCGGCTACTGCGTCTACGCCTTCCAGGACACCATCGAGCCCTCCCACACGCTCCTCAAGACCTTCTACCTCACCCTCCTCGCCTCCGAGGACAACTCCTTCATCCAGCTCTTCCGCAACAACCTCTCAGAACCCTAATTTCGCGTCAAAGAGAAAGTGACTGCCTTTAATTTATTTTTCCCAATTTGCCCTCAATTTTTTTAATTTAAAAATTATAAAATACACGTTAAAATAATACGCTGATCATGCCACGTAATACAAAATTAAACGGTCGTTTGTCCAATTTGACGACAGACCTCTAATTTCTTCAATTTTTTAAAAAAAGGGACCCAATTGAGATGCCGAAAAAAAGGGACCTATTTAAGATTCACGTCAAAAATAGGGACCTACCGAGACATTAAACCTATCTTTCAATATATTTGAAAGCAATTAAACATGGGCAGTCCTTGAGTTTATGTGTCTCGTATCCACGTACGCAACAAAAACATAAGAATAATATAAGGGGTAAACAAACCATTCACTACTATGTTCGTGATAGAAAGGGAACATGGTAATCTATCAATATACCAAAACTCAACTGAAGTAATAAATGCAATGTAGATAACTAAGAGAGTAAAAAAGACATCCCATAATCTTTCATTAATAAAACTTAAAGAATGTAAATATATAATGTCATTGATATTATTTGTTAAAATTTTTTTATCTTTTATGGGAAAATTTTATGTGATGCATTTTTTACTCTCTTTGCTCTCCACATTGTACTCATTACTCCCTTTGAGTTTGGATTTATAGATAGACTACCACATTCCATTTCTATCACGGACATGGTGGTGAATTGTTTTTTGCCCTTGATATTGTTCTCACGATTTTGTTCTGTCCGTGGATGAGGAGACTCATATGCTTGAGGAATCGACATGTTTAATTACTTTCAAATATATTTGAACATATTTTTGTTGTTGATATGATCTGCACCATCTCTTCTAAAATCATCTTGAGTGTGTCACTGAAGATATATGACTATTTTAATCTATTACTTCTTTAACATATTCGAAAAGTTCCATATCATATCAACAACAAAATATTTTTCTATATATTTGAAAACAATGAAACCTGGATAATCATCAAGCATATGTGTCTCCTTATCCACGTACGGAACAAAAAATATGAGAACAATATCAAGGGCAAAGAAACCATTCACTGCCATTTTTATGATAGAAATGGAACGTGGTAATCTACCATAAATCCAAATTCAAATGAAGTAATAAGTGCAGTGTAGACAACTAAGAGAGTCAAAAATATATCTCACACTCATAAAACATAAAGAATGTTAATGAATAATGTCACCGATATTAGTTCTTAACGTGTTTTTATATATTATTGGTGACATATTATGTAATGCATTACTGACTCTCTTACATCTATATATTGCACTTATTACTTCATTTGACTTTAGGTTTATTGGTAGACCATCATGTTTCTTTTCTATCATGAACATGGTGGTGAGTGGTTTCTTTGTCCTGTATATTGTTCTCATGATTTTTTTAAGTACATGATTAAGAAGACTCATATGCTCGAGGATCGTCCATGTTTTATTGCTTTAAAATATATCTGAACATATTTTGTTGTTGATTTGATCTGCACTTTCTCTTCAGAAATCATCCTGAGTGTGTCATATCAGCTACAAATAGCTTTTGATATATTTGAAAGCAATGAAACCTGGATAATCCTTGATCATATGTGTCTACGTATCCACGTACGCAACAAAAAATGAGAGAACAATATTAAGAGCAAAAAAACCACTCACTTCCATGTTCATGATAGAAAAGGAACGCAGAATGTATACTAGTCATGTAATAGGAATGTATACTAAAAATGACGTAGAATGAGTATTTTCAAAATCTGTTTGATGGAAATTTAACAAGAAATCCTATTTATTTATGAGTTAATGCATGCAATAAATATACTCCACCCTAATAAATCTAATTATGCAATCATAAAATGCAATAAGATGCAAGAACTAAAATTCATGCATAAAAACCTAAGCGGACAGATTTTACAACTCTTTTTTTTTTTGGTTTCAAGAAAGATTATGAGATTCTAGAGTGTTCATGCACATGTAGTGATTGAAACAAACTTAAAATGACATATGTGCATGGAGAATGCAAGTTAAATGCTAAAAACATATTCATGGCTAAAAATCACATTATTGAACCTTATTTTCCACAATTGTACTAGTGCCTAGTGTAGAAATGTGTCTACTGTATATTTTGTTAACTGTTAATGCAATTAATGCATATGCAATAAGTTAAACAGGGCTAAAATAATGAGAGAAGAAGGACAATGCAATCTAAATAAGCAAGAAAAGTACATAATCTAAAACCATGATTAGCACCTATGAATGATAATAACATAAACGTGCAACCAAAAGAAATTACCTATAATAATAGTTTCAAGGGGAGATTGTGTATGGCCTTTTCACGTGCTCTTTTAGAACCAAAATTACTTGCTAAAATGTATCTAGTGCTTAGATGCATCTGATGTCTTATGCCCAAAAATCTTCAAAGCTAAAAATGTAATGAAAAATAGTGAAATTACTTTCTTCACATGCTCTGTTGAAACCAAAAGAACTTTCATGTAATAATAGTTTGAAGGGGAGATTATGTATGGTCATTTCACATGCTCTGTTAGAGCCAAAAGAAATTTGGTGCCAAGAGAAGTAATGCTTTTGAATATCCAATGACTTTTCATCTTCATTGTTTGGTGAAGAGCTTGACTCCAATCATAGGTTGGTTAAGAGCACCAAGGTATCTTCTTTTCTTTATTTCTTTTCTTTTTTGGTTTCCACACCACTCTATTGTTTGTTTCTTCTTTCTTTCTCATTTTTTCTCTCCTCTGTGCGTCTTTTCTTTTCCTATTCCCTCACCACTCTCGATGTTTGTTCTTTTTTTCTTTCTAACCTCCGTGCGTGTAAAAGGTGTCCTTCAAATGCTTTATCCATTGTTGTCTTAATACATGTACTATGTGTTGGATTTTGCAATTTTGCAAATTTTTTTTATGCTTTGCTGCTGCATGTCATGTAGCATTATTAGAATAACTTTTATTAATGATTTTAGCGTGTAAAGGATTGTTGGCACAGGTCTAATATGTTCTCTCATCACCTTTATTTTAGTACTAATGTGGTTTTATATTTTGGTATTATGTTTGGTGTCATGTAAGAGGAATGTATACTAAAAATGACTGGAATGAGTCTTTTCATAATCTGTTTTATGGAACTTTAACAAGAATTCATACATATTTAGGAGTTAATGCATGCGGCTAATCTACTCTACCCTAATAAATATAATTATGCAATTAGAAAAAGCAATAGGATGCAAGAACTAAAATTCATGCTTAAAAACCTAAGGGGACAAATTTTATAGCTCTTTTTTTAGTTTTAAGATAGATTGTGAGATTCTAGAGTGTTCATGGACATGCAGTCATTGAAACCAACTTAAAATGACATTTGTGCATGGAGAATGCAAGCTAAATCCTAGAAACATATTCATGGCTAAAAATCACATTATTGAACCTGATTTTCAGCAAATTGTACCATTGCCTTGTGCAGAAACGTGTATGTTATATGTTTTGTTAATTCCTAATGCAATTAATGCATGTGCATTGGGTTAAACAGGGCTGAAATGATGAGAGAAGATGGATAACGCAGCCTAATTAAGCAAGAAAAGTACATAATCTAAAACCATGATTTGCACCTATGAATGACAACAACATAAACGTGTTGGCCAAAACAAATTACCTGTAATAATAGTTTGAAGGGGAGATTATGTATGGCCTTTTCACATGCTCTGTTACAGCCAAAATTACTTGTTAAAATGTGTCTAGTGCTTAGATGTATCTAATGTCTTATGCTCAACAAATAGCTAAAATGTAATGAAAAATAGTAAATTACTTACTACACATGCTCTCTTAGAACCGAAAGATATTACCTATAATAATATTTTGAAGGGGAGATTATGTATGGCCTTTTCACATGCTCTGTTAGAGCCAAAAGAAATTTGATGCCAATAGAAGAAATGCTTTGGAATATCCATCAACATGTCATCTTCATTGGTTGGTGAAGTGTTTGACTTTCGATCATAGATTGGTTAAGAGTATATAGGTATCTTCTTTTCTTTGTTGGTTCCCTTACCACTCTCGTTGTTTTTTTCTTTCGTTCTCGTTCTTTCTTGCCTTCGTGCGTTTTTTTTCTGCTATTTTTCTTTGTTTGTTCCCTCGTTACTCTCCTTGTTTGTTTTTTTCTTCCTCGTTCTTTCTCGCCTACGTGTGTCCTTTCTTTGCCGCTTCTCTTTATTGATTTCCTCACCACGCTGTGTGTTTTTTTTCTTTCTTTCCTCCGTGCGTATAGAAGTTGTCCTTCAAATGCCTTTTCAATTATTGATCTGGTACTTGTACTAAGTGTTAGCTTTTAAAATTTTGCAAATTTTTTTTATTCTCTATTGCTGCATGTCATGTATCGTATGCATAAAAGACATTATTAGAATAATTTTTTTAATGATTTTAACGTGTAGAGGATAGTTGGCACAAGTCTAATATGTTTTCTCATCACCTCTGTTTCAGTACTGATGTGGTTTTATATTTTGGTATTATTTTTTGTGTCATGTAAAAGGAATGAATATCAAAAATGACGTGGAATGAGTATTTTCATAATCTTTTGATGGAAATGTAACAAGACTTCATATTTATTTACGAGTTAATGCATGCAATTAATTTATTATACCCCCAACAAATCTAATTATGCAATCAGAAAATGCAACAAGGTGCAATAACTAAAATTCATGCTTAAAAACCTAAGTGAACAGATGTTATAGCTCCTTTTTTAGGTTTCAAGATAGATTATGTGATTCTAGAGTGTTCTTGCACATGTAGTGATTGAAAAAAACTTAAAATGACATCTATGCATGGAGAATGTAAGCTAAATGCTAGAAACATATTCATGACAATGCATAAAAGTCATTATTAGAATGATGGGAGAAGATGAACAATGCAACCTAACAAAGCAAGAAAAGTACACAATCTAAAACCATGATTTACACTATGAATAAATGTGTAAGAAAAAACAATTTTTTTGTAATAATGGTTTGAATGGGATATTATGTATGATCTTTTCACGTGCTTTGTTATAGCCAAAACTACTTGCTAAAATGTGTCTAGTGCTTAGATGCATCTAATGTCTTATGCCCAACAAGCTTCACAGCTAAAAATTTAATGAAAAATAGTAAAATTACATGTTTCACATACACTGTTAAAGTCAAAAGAAATTACATGTAATAATAATTTGAAGGGGAGATTTTGTATGGCCTTTTCACATGCTTTGTTAGAGCCAAAAGAAATTTGATGTCGAGAGAAGAAATGTTTTGCAATATCCATCGACTTGTCATCCTCATTTTTTAGTGAAGAACTTGACTTCCGATCATAGGTTTATTAAGAGCACCAATGTATATTCTTTACTTTGCTGCTCTTCTTTGTTGGTTCTCTCACCACTCTCGTTTATTTATTTTTCTCGTTCTTTCTCACCTTCGTCCATCTTTTCTTTGTTGCTTTTCTTTGCTGGTTCCCTCACCACTCTTGTTTGTTTTTTTTTCTTTCTCGCCGTTGTGCGTATAGAAAGTGTCCTTCAAATGATTTTTCCATTGTTGTCCCAATACTTGTACTATGTGTTAGCTTTTGCAATTTTGCAAATTTTTTTTTATTTTCTGTTGCTCCATGTCATGTATCGTATGCATAAATTTGTTATTAGAATAGTTTTTATTAATGATTTTAATGTGTACACTACAGTAAAGAAGGCCATTATCGACGGCCATAATCCTTCGGAAACATCCAAAAGCCGTCGGTAATAAGACATTACCGACGGCTTAGCGACGGTCAGATGACCGTTGGTAAATCCCTTGTCGCTAACCATTACCGACGGCCTTTGCTCTTCGGTAATTACCGAAGGGCGAAAGCCTTCGGTAATTATCTGCAATGTTTTGTTTAGCTGTTTTGGTTTAGTGTATTGTTGACAATCCACGCTTGAAAAATCTTAATTTTATATATATATATATATAACACGTGTAAACTAAACATATATAGACGTTTATTTCCCAGAAGTAATTAATATTATGTTTGCAAAAAAGTAATTTATGTGAGATTAATATATAGACGTTTATTTAAGAAAATCCTTAGAAGAAGAACAAGAGGAGAACCTATATGATAAATGTGAGATTAATATATATATATATATATATATATATATATATATATATATATATATATTGGTGGGTCTGATTTCAAGTGAGAAAATGCATTGACACCACCTGCAATTATTTTGAATGAGTCACCTTAATTTTAACATCAGGTGAGAGGCCCTTAAGTGTTCTAAAACTTACTAAGAGATCCTTTTGCCTGCTAATACTTATTACAATCTCTAATTTGTCCATGTTATTTTATAGAAAAATATAGAAAAATGAATACCTTATATCTATTTTTTACATGCAAAAAAATAGAAACTATAATAATTTTTTAAAAAAGAAATAAAATGAGGATTTTTTTTAAATAACGTGGACAAATTCAAGACCATCATATGTATTAATCAATATGAGAAAGTCATAATGAACAGCTTCGGAGATATTTACAAGCTTCAGAGAGATAAAGGCCTTTCATCCAGATTTGAAGGTTAAGGGTGGCTATTTGGAAATAAGGTAAACAGTATGGGGAGTGTTTGCAGTAGTCCCAAATCACCTGGAAGATAAGTGGAAAAATCCCTTTTTCTCTAGTCCCAAATCACCTAGAAGATAAGGGCGGGCAAAAACATCAATCAGCCATCAGATGGGAGTATTTCCTCAAAAGAATTCTCTCAATCTTACTGTTCTTGGAGATGTTATAGAATTGCAAAATAGAAACACAAATTATACACATCCAGTAAATACACATAGACAGCCTTTTCGATGGCTCCCAGAAAACAAAGGAAATCACCTTGCAATGACATGTTTCAAACGTGAATATATAGTACTTTAACAAAAATAGCTGCAATTGTTTCATGCAAAATAATTTGAACATGAAACTACCATCAAAGTCATAATTGAATTTTAACAAGTATGAATAAGGTTCTACTTGAATTGTCTGGAACTTTAAATCTAGTTCTATTAGATTCAGTTTCTGCTTTCAGTAACTTTTCTCTAAACAATCTAATGTGGATATGATATAGGAAGGCATAAAATTTAGCCTGCTTTTACAGTAGAAACAATCAATTATTACATTTGATTTGGAGTTGTGATGTAATGTGGACTTAGATATACTTGCCTGTAAAATTGAATGAACATAGAACACAATTCTATGCCTTCTTGAATTCTCCTCTTTGTTTGATAGTCTAATTGCAAGTATACCAACAGGCATCAAGAACCGCATTCGAAGCCCACAAGCTCTTTGTTTGATAGTCTTGGACTCATCTTAACCAATCACAGAAGAAAAAGAGTTAGCTTCAGAGACAGAACTCACATTTAATAAACAAAGGATTTAACTTGCAAGATTGGAAATTAGGCAAGAGGGAAAAAATGAATAGATTATGCTGCTAACTTTCTTGAATAAAAGTTCAGAATATGGAATTTGATGTGGTTATTATCTTTGGTTCTTGAAGGGCTGCTTGTAATTTTATGGTGCTCTTGTGATGAACCAACAAGGGGAAACATGATGAATACAAGAGAAGAATGAAAGAAGAAAGAAATGAGCTTTTGCTGAACTCCCATTCTTCCAAGTGCAAACTCAAACTCAATCTCAATCTCAATCTCAATCTCAGACTCCAATTACAAATTTTTACTTTTAACTCATACATATGCAAAGTCAATTTCATTTTTATTTCATAATTAATTATAACAAACCTCATCAATTCAATCTTGGATTCAAAAGACACTTGCAGATTATCATAACAGCATAAATGGGTACCCAAAACAAACAGTTCATAAATACAGTGTAGGGTAACATAAGTTCGAGAAAGTACCTGTGGGGAAAAGTGGAGTACTTAGTCATTGGCATCTTCACGATGTTCCTCCTGGCATTGGAGGCGGACTTCTGAACGGCGGCGACGACTTCCTTGGCCTTGCTAACTCCGACGCCGACTTGGCCCTTCTTGTCGCCGACAATGACGACAGCTCTGAAGCGCAACTGCTTCCCTCCCTTAACAACCTTCGTCACCCTCCTCACCTGGACCACCCTCTCTTCGAACTCATCGCAGACCTTCGCCTTCTTCGTGCCGGACCCGAACCCCGTGTTCTGCCGGACCCGAACCCCGTGTCCTGCTTCACCATGGCATCCGTTTCAAAGATGTCATTCCCGAGCATGGAAACGCCGCTGAAGGCGAGGCCGTAGAGCTCCACACAGGCTGCGGCAGTCTCGAAAGCGGAAAGTGCGAAAAAATGGCCACCATTGAACGAGTGAGATTAGGGTTGAGAGGTTTTTTTTTGGGGGTGGAGGGCGAGGGGGCAACGGGGGAGAGAAGCTTTCACAATAAAATGAATTTGTGAAATAGAGAATAGGATAGTGAAATCCAAACCTTACCGAAGGGCGCATTCCTTCGGTATTGTCACTGCCCAATTACCGAAAGACAAAAAAGACCGTCGGTGTTAATCCTTCGGTAATAAGCATATTTCTAGTAGTGGTAGAGGATTGTTGGCACAATTCTATTATGTTCTCTCATCACCTTTATTTTAGTACTGGTGTGGTTTTATATTTTGGTACTATGTTTGGTGTCATGTGTATTTTTAGAATCTATTTGATGGAAGTTTAACAAGAATTCCTATTTATTTTCGAGTTAATGCTTGCAACGAATCTACTCTACCCTAACAAATCTAATTATGCAATCAAAAAATGCAATAAGATGTAAGAACTAAAATTTAAGCTTACAAACCAAAGCGGGCAAATTTTACAGCTTCTTTTTTTTGTTTGAAGACATATTATGAGATTCTAGAGTGTTCATGCACATGTAGTGATTGAAACAAACTTAAAATGACATTTGTGTATAGAGAATGAAGCTAAATGCTAGTAACATATTCAGGGCTAAAAATCACATTATTGAACCTCATTTCATACAATTGTACTAGTGCCTTGTGCAGAAACATGTATGTTGTATGTTTTGTTAAATCCTAATGCAATTAATGCATGCAATGGGTTAAACAGGTATGAAATGATGAGAGAAGATGAATAATGCACCGTAACAAGGAAAAAACAGAACACAATCTAAAACCATGATTTTCAACTATGATTGACAATAGCATAAACATGATAGACCAAAGAAATTACTTGTAATAATAGTTTGAAGGGGAGATTATGTATGGCGTTTTCACATGCTCTATTATAGCCAAAATTAGATGCTAAAATGTGTCTAGTGCTTAGATGCATCTAATGTCTTATGCCAAACAAGCTTCATAACTAAAAATGTAGTGAAAAATAGTAAAATAACTAGCTTCACATGCTTTGTTAGAGCCAAAAGAAATTATCTGTAATAATAGTTTGAAGGGGAGATTATGTATGACCTTTTTAGATGCTTTGTTAGAACCAAGAGAAGAAATGCTTTGGAATATCCATTGACTTGCTATCTTCATTGTTTAGTAAAGAGGTTTACTTCCGGTTGGTTAAGAGCACCAAGGTGTGTTCTTTTTTGTTTGTTTCTCTTTGTTGGTTCCTTCACCATTCTCGTTGTTCTTTTTTTTTCACGTTCTTTCTCGCCTCTATGCGTCTTTTCTTTGTTGCTTTACTTTGTTGGTTCCCTCACCACTCTCGCTCTTAGTTTTCTTTTCTCTTTCTCGTCTCTGTGTGTATAGAAGGTGTTGCTCAAATGCTTTTTCCATTATTGTCTTGGTACCTGTACTATGTGTTAGCTTTTGCAATTTTGTAAAGTTTTTTTATTCTTTATTGTTGCATGTCATATATTGTATGCATAAAAGTCATTATTAGAATAATTTTTATTAATGATTTTAACGTGTAGAGGATTGTTGGCAAGAGTCTAATATGTTCTCTCAATTCCTCAGGTTGAGTACTGATGTGGTTTTGATATTTTAGTATTATATTTGTTCTCATGTAAGAGGTCATGCAGGTAAAATAACCTTAATAATGTAGCCTCTAAAATGTATATTATTGATGTGTTTCTTTCTTAACTTTGTAGGCACTAGTAAAAAAACAGTCTTTTGACATGCCTAATACGCCTTGGTTTTTACAAAACCGAAGTACATTAAAACGCGCTGCATTTTTATAATTAAGGTGAATTTATATGCCTCGGTTTACTTGGAGCCGAAGTCTATGCACTTTATTGCCTCGGTTATTTACGAAATCGAAGCATAAAACCCTCTGAATTTTTTTTAGCTCTTTTTAGCATCGATTAGTAGATGAACCGAGTTAGTAGTGTTATTACTGTCTCAGTTATTTATTGAGCCGAGGTAGTAGCTCGTTCAAATTTCTGAAACCCTACATAGTTTTCTTCTTCCCTAGCGTGCGCCTCCTCGTTCGTCTTCTTCCCTTGCGACCTCCACCACCAAACGCATAGCCCTCGCGTCCTCCATTTCTCTTGCGCAAAGAAATCTCCACTTCGCGGTCTGGTTTCTCTTGCAGGTTGCTTGTTGTGTCCACTGTTGTGCTGCCATAGTTCGTCCACCATTGATGCCTCCATTGTCTCCGGCGAAAGTTGGGTGGCTCGTCGAATTCCCTTCTGGGTTTGTCTAGGGTATCTGACGAGTTCAGGAGAAATGGTTCCTTTGGGGCTAGGGATTCCAATCGCGAGCTTCCCCCTGCTCGTGCTAACGAGAGTGATAATTGGGCGGCGGCAAAGAAACCTTCGGGAGGGTTTGAGAGGAGGGAGAGGGATAGAGGAGGGTTCTTCGATTTGTAGTTGCGCGCTAACGAATCAGAGAGTTGGGTTTCAAATAAGAGCTTTGTGTCGTCGGAGAGACGATTCGCCTCCAACAGTGGAGGGTTTGAGAGAGAGAGGAAGGTTATTGGGTTTGGCTCCAGCGGTGGTGTTGATTCAAATGACTGGAACAAGAAGAAGGGTGAATCCAACTTTAGTAGCTAAAGTGTTGGTGCTGGTGGAGGAAGACTAAGGCTTGTTCTGCAACATTGGTCTCTGTCGGTGTCCAATGAAGGGGGGATGGGAATGTGGAGAAACCTAAAGGGATTAAGGAGGCAGATGAAGGTGATGCCTTTGTGAAGAGGGGTTTTGGGTCTTGGAATGGAGGAGGATGAGCTGCTTTGCCTAAAAGTCGCACTGAGAGGAGTTGGAGGAAGCCCATATCTGATGATGAAAGTCTTAAAAGGTTTGTTACAAGGAGAAGATTGTGGACATAAGAGAAGAAATTCTATGAAAGAGACGAGCAGGGAAGTTTCCAAGGGACACCACATCCCTTTTGAAAAGTTGGGGCAAGCACATTCTAAATGGCCATACCCCACTATAAGTTTGGACATACATCTCAATCATAATATATTATAGTTGTTTCCATTTTTATATTCTAAATGTATTTTCAAGAGGAAGACAAGGCTAGACTGGTGCAGGAAACAGGGTTGCTCATAATTGAGAAGCTAACAAATGGGAAGCTTCTTAACTTGCACAGTGTAAGATGAGTTTTTTGTTTCTCATTCATGTCCAATTCGATGTTATTAAAATGCAGAATCCTTTCTCTGACTTTGTTGCATGTTGTTTGACAGGTTATGGTATAGAAATGAACATGTTGTGGTATATACTGGGTAAGTGAATTAACCAAATATTAAACAACTAGGATTGATGGTATTATAAGTTATTATGTTGTATGAGTGCAGATTACAATGTAATGACTTGTTTATATGATAATATGTGTGGAGGGTCTTTCATTCCAAAGTAGAGAGGGTGATTTGATTTTTAACGATATGATTTTTAGTATAGAAGGACAATATAATCATTATTTCATTCGTGCATTTCTTGACAGCATGGTTGGTTCCCTGGGTAGATGTGTTGTAGACTGAACCAGATTTTGATTTGGATATTAAAGAAGATGTTGAACCGACTTTCGGAGTCTGCTGGAATTGAAAGATCTGGAAGCAGAATCTTAATTTGTATTAGGAAGATAATGCATCAGTTCATAAGGAACTGAGGCGTAAAGTCCTTCCAAAAAAAATAAAAAACCTACTGCCTCAGTTTCATTTGAATCGAGATGAAATCTTAGATCTTTTTGCCTCGGTTAACAACCGAAGCATAAAAGGGTAGACTTTTTGTCTCGCCTGTATATGTCTCGATTCAGGAACCGTTGTCTATGGGTGAAATTAACTGTTGTCGTTTCCCTTGATTGCACTTTCCCTTGATTGCACTAGTGAGGGAAGATATGATATGTGTTGTCCTATGATGTTAGTCTGGGATCTTCATAAAGCTTGGCCTGAGGTAGATTTTAGGGTGAGACTAAAATACTACTTTTGATAATTTGCTCTTTTTGTTTTTTTTTTTGCATGCTATGGTAATTATCAATGAAGTTTCAGGATAGAGATCTTAAAGTGATAATTTATTAGATTTGGTTTCTTATCAAGAAACTCACATGCAGTTAGGAACTAAGAAGTTTTTCCACATAATCATATGCATAGCATGGTCAAGTTAATGAATCATAAGATGAAACAGGTGGTTCCAGATGCAAGGCATTCAGCCAATGAACCAGGCATAACTGCTGAGATTGTGGCTGCAAATGAGAAATTAAAAACCATAATCAAGAACAAAGGGGAATCAAGAAAGTAGAGAAAGCAAATAAGGAGACTGACTAATAAAATATGCTACAAAATCTACGAGTTTGATGTCTACAAGCAAAACATTTGAAGTGACCATGTATTCAAAATCTCTAGCATACCGTGTAAAACATTTGAAATTGGGTTGTCTTTATCATTGTCATAACAAAAACACCCAGATCAACCCAATTTCTTGTTTGTGTTAAATTATCATGGTTACTATTGATGTTAGTTTTCTGTTAAGATTACTATTTTATGGTAGTAATCTGTTAGGATAGTTAGACTTTTTAGTGTCTTTCCCGTTCCCCTTTCCTAACTTTTAAAAGGTTAGGTTTTCCCCTCAATAGTTTGTAACACAGAACATACATAATACACAGTACGGTTTTATCATTTTTACAGATATGAGAAGTTGAAGCTTTTCTTACCTTTTCTTGTTTCTCTTGTTTCAATCTATCTTTTCTCTTACTGTATCTGCAATGGAGGTCTTCTGGTGTGCCTTCCATAGCTTCTCTCTCTACTACGAACCTAAAGCTTTGTTTTGTTCCTCTCTCTATTCATCATCAAAAGTTGACGAAGATTGGGTGCTTCTGGAAGAGATATATTTATCTCCGTGGTCTTTTCAACATTTGGGTTTCGGTTTAAAAGGCTTTTGGGCCTTTCTTCGTGACTTAAGGTTTGGGCCTTACTTACAATATGGTATCAGAAGGGCAACCTGTTTCTTGAGTTTTTCTTGGCATCTTGACCAGTTCTTGACACGATGGAAAACAACACAGATCCCACCACTAATCCCTCAAGCCCCTATTATCTTCATCCTAGTGAAAATCCAGGCATTACCCTTATTTCCTAGGTCCTTACTGAATCCAATTAATCATCATGGAGCAGAAATTTGAAACGAGTTATACTCTCCAAAAACAAAATTAAATTCATTGATGGCAGTATCCAAAAGCCTGCCAAAACTGACAAATTATTTGAAGCATGGGAAAGA